>NW_006399760.1:24209792-24218423 GCF_000299155.1 Elephantulus edwardii | reverse complement strand
GGGATGGGAGTGTCAGAGACAGGGCTGTTGTACATAGGGTCGCTATGAGTCGTAGGCGACTCGACAGCACATAACAACAACAAGACTTCCAATACAATATTGAATAAGAGAGGTGAGAGTGAGCATCCTTACCTAGTTCATGTTCTTAAAGGGAATGCCTTTAACCTCTCTCCGTTGAGAAAAATGTTGGCTCTCAGGTTTGCACAAATACTTTTTACTGTGTTGAAGAAATTCCCCTCTAATTGGCCAGTATTTTATTCAGGATTTTTGCATCTAAGTTCATGAGAGATATTGGCCGATAGTTTTCTATTTTGGTGGTGTCCTTTCCTGGCTTTTGTATCAAGGATATGTTTGCTTCATGGAATGAATCTGGGAGAATTCCATCTTTCTCTGTTTCTTGAAATAGTTCATGTAGAATTGGTGACAATTCTTCTCTGAATGTTTGATAAAATTCACTTGTAAAACCATCTGGTCCAGGGCCTTTTTTGGTCGGAAGTTGTATTACCTTTTCAATTTTTTATTTTGTAATGGGTCTGTTCAGATGTTCAGTTTCAGTTTCTGTTAGTTTAGGTAGGTTGTGCATTTCTAAGTATTTGTCCACTGCCTCTAGGTTTTCATATTTGTTTGAGTATAATTTTTCGTAACACTCTAATGTTAGCTTTCTTCTCTTTCTTGTCTTTTGTGAGTTTTGCTAATGGTTTGTCGATTTTATTGACCTTTTCAAAGAACCAACTCCTAGTTTTGTTGATAGTTTCAATTGTTTTGAGGTTTTCTATTTCATTTCTTTCTGCTCTAATTACATATAATTTCTGGTTTTTTAGAAGGTGTTGGATTTTCTTGCTGTTCTTTTTCAATTTGCTGAAAATGTTGAGTTAGAGAGTTAATAGTCAATTTTTCTTGCCTTATGATGTGTTTGCTATTGTTATAAATTGACCTCTCATTACTGCTTTGGCTGTTTCCCAGAGGTTTTGGTAAGTGGTACTTTCATTGTCATTTGTTCCAAGAAACTCTTTAATTCCATTTTTTATTTCTTCTAGTGCTCAGTCATGTTCAAGCATATGGGTTTTTTTTTCCTTTATCTTATTATTAATTTCTAATTTTGTAGCATTATGGTCTGAAAATATGCTTTGTATTATTTCCATGTTTTTTTAATTTATTGATGCTTGCCTAGTGACCTAGAATGTGATCTATTCTGGAGAACGTTTCATGCACATTGGAGAAGAAGGTAAACTGTGGGTTTTTTGGGTGCATTAGCCTCTAAGTATCTATGAGGTTAAGTTGGTTTATTTTGTGGTTTAATTCTTCAGTTATCTTTGTTGAGTTTCTTTCTGGTAGTTCTATCTTTTCTTGAGAGGGGTGTATTCAAGTCTCCAAGTATTATAGTATTGTTGTCTATTTCCTTTTTCAGTTTTGTTAATGTTGGTTTAATATATTTTGCAGGTCTTTCATTCAGTGCATAGATATTTATTATTGTTACGTAATGTTTTTTCCTATTAATTCTCTTTTTATGTCAGGGCTTAATCCTGTCACGGGTTGGCATTTCTTCAGTGTTTTGGCTTCATACTTATCGTCCGTGTCACTGGCCTGGTCTAGGTCCCAATCGTGAATTGTTGGAGTACCTATCTCCCAAACAACAGCATCTTTCTCCTCTAATATATTTTATGGAAAACAATACTTCTTAAGATTTAGGCAAACTATATAAAAGATGTATTGTGATGGGAAAGTCTGCTGTTAGGGACCTCTCTAAAGTACTGAAGAGCAATGGTATCTCTCTGGAGACTAAGGTGCATCTGATACAGGCCATGGTCTTGCAATCACTTGTTAAGCATCAGAGAGTTGGGCAATGACTAGGGAGGACAGAAGGAGAATTGATGCCTTTGAGCTTTGGCATTGGAGAAGAGGATTGAGGGTACCATGGACTGCTAAGAAAACAAACAGATTCATCCTAGAGAGGGTTAAACCAGGTTGCTCCTTGGAGGCAAAGATTCTGAGGCTTCATTTGATGTACTCTGGTCATGTTGTAAGGAGAGACTGGTCCTTGGAGAAGGACATCATGCTTGCGAGGGTAGAAGACAGGAGCAGGAGGGGAAGGCCCTAGAGGAGGTGGACTGATTCGGTGACTGGGGTAATCAGGATGGGTGTGTCAGAGACAATGAGATTGGCACAGGACAGAGCAGAGTTTAGGGCTGTTGTACATAAGAGTTGCTATGAGTCTCAAGCGACTTGACAGCACATAACAACAACATAAAATATCCTTCTAAGGCTTCCATAGGATTATATTAAATCTACACAAAAGCTCTTTTAAAAACTGTAAAGTACTCTAAAATTCTTTCCTCTCAATCAATAAAATGTATTTCTCCCTGTTGCTGCCATAGCATTGATTATCAATCCAAGTAAAATGAAATCCTTGACAATTGCAATCTTTTCTCCACTTATTTAGGTTACTTACAGGTGCACCTGTGAGGATTTCTGTTCTCATTGTATTGCAACATAATCCAGGCTAGTGGCCCAAAAACATATCTGTTTGTTCTTTTGGCAGTTCATGGATATTCAGTACATTTCTCCAACACCACAGTTCAAAGAAATCAGTTCTTTTTCTGTTCTCTTTATTAATTGTCCAGCATACCTGGAAAGGTGGATGGTCAGCAAAGGAGAGGAAGATTCTTAAAGCGATGGACTGAGCTAGTGACTATAACAATAAGTTCAAGTATGTCAAGAATGATGAGAATGGCACAGGATGGAAAAAGTTCAAATATGTTGTTATTAGAGTCATTATGAGTCATACTTGACTAGACAGCACATAAAACAACAAATGCAGCTTAAGTCTGCAATCTTTGATCTTCATTAAATATTTCAAGATATCTTCACTTTCTACCATCTTTGTATCACAAGGTGTAATTGAGTCTTTCTCCAATCTTGGTATCACCTTGTTAATGTAGTCCAGCTTCTCAGATTTCCCAAATGTTTTATTTTATTCTTTAGTTCCAGGAAGAAGTGATCAATGATGCCTACAATTTTGGAGCGATGACCAAACACCTTCAGAATGGAGAAAATTTGCTACATAAAATGTTGCAACAGGGAAAATCTGTCTCAGAAAATAAGATTATAGTTATGTAAGGCATTGTTACTTTCCAAACTTCACAGCATCAGAAGTGATCATTTGAAAAATAAAAGCAATACTGTAACCATGCACATAAACACATTTATACCATTACATATGCCATCATATACATACATACATACATACATACATATGCACACATACATGATTGATCTTTTTTTCCTCGTCAATATTATAAAGCGAGCATTTTCATCATTATAGCTATAATTTGAACATAAAAGCTTATTTAGTCTTGTATCTGGGGATTAGCACTAGACTTAAGGACTTCTAATAGGACCGATCATCTAGAATCTTCATATTTGAAAAAAATTTTCTATATTCAGTTAAAAAAACTATTTTTTTTTTTGTTTTGGGCAACTAAAAAATACTTATTAGAAGAGACACTAAGATCTCCAATTTAAAAAAAAAATGTTATATTGGTTTGCATACAAAATTTGTATATATAGTGTTTCATTTATATAAATTGTACTTCACACATTCTTTCATTTACACTGTATTTCATAACATTAATCACCTTTTAATGTCATAAAACATAATGCATGAGAATGATATGTAACAGTATGAATGAGGAACAGTGGGAAGCACAACGTATATGAACTTTGTAAGTAAACCCATAAAAAAAAGTATTTCATCAGCATTACTGAGGTTCAACAAAGAAACCTAGAACTTAAGAAAATAAAATTAATGACCATATAGCTGTGCCCACTAACACCCCGTCTTTTCAGGTCCCCAGTGGATCTTAAGCAAGAACACACACAATGCTACAGTGGCCAACAGGTGTTGTCAAGTCAGGGTGGAGGCATAGTGACCCATGTGACAGCCGACTTGCCTCAGAGAGATCTCCTGGCTGTAATCTCTTTGGAAGCAAATCATCAAGCCTTTCTCCTGTGGATTCCCTGCTGGTTTGAACTGCTAGTTAGCAGGTGAGTGGTTTTGGTTAGCAATCCAGAGTTTATCCACTGTGCTATCAAAGCACTTTCAAGTAAAACAAAAAATTAACCTCAGTCAGTCACTGGGTCAATTCTAACTCACAGCAACCCTCCATCTGGATTCTGAGGCAGTAAATATGAATAGGAGAGACTGCTCACCTTTTTTCCCACAGACAAGGCTGGCGTGTTCAAATGGTAACCTTTTGGACAGCAGCCCAACCTTTAACCTACTATGACATCAGGGTTTCTTAACTAACGTGGGCAAAATACTTTTAAGCCCCAAGCTACAGATTTTCCTCCCCTTACTCCCTGCTAAAATATTATTTGGTTAGGAACAGGAAGACTGTAAGTCTTTTCTTTCACAGAGGAAAAAGAAGCCATGGCACTAAACAAGATTTGTAATATTAATGTGCACAAATAGAAGCCAGAATGGCAACCAAATCCTCACTGGGAACTGCAAACTACTGTTTTTATGGCTTTGAGAATTGATGGTATGACCTAACTTGGTGGATGAGGAGTTGCACTGCCAAGCCCAAGGCAGGCAGTTTGAATCCACCAGCTACTCCAAGGAGAAAAGATGGACAATCTCCTCCCACGTGATTTAAGGAGTCTGAAAATCCACTGGAAGATAAGTCGGTGCCAATTCAACAGCACACAAGAATATTGTAATTTTGATCCCAATTCTCTTACCCCACAGAAGAGAGCCTCCTATGTCCTCAAGTATCTTATAACCACAACAAAATCATAAGTCACTCCCCCAGGTAAAGTTTCCATGTTCAGGGGCCAGAACCAGACTCTGCTCACCTTCCACGGGATCTTAAATACAACTTTCATTTGCTTTTCTCAGAAGCCCCTATAGTTACCTTCCAAGAATATGACATACGCCAACTGCTTTATTGTTGGAAAGGGGCTTCATATAAGTATAAAAACAAGCAACATCCTACAATATACATAAAAGTGGGTGCTAAAAATAAAATAAAAGTTTATACCCTTGTATAAAATTTCACTCAGGCTTGTGGACATCGGAGTGGGAAATAATTGAAGCCAGGTTGTGAAGCAAAGCATCTCTACAAATACTCCTCAGATAAGGAGCTAATCTGATTTGTCCCCAAACACCCTATCTTCCTGTATTTTTTTTTTCTTTTTTTTAAGTCTCCCTCAGGAACACATCAAAGAAAGTCCTGAAGATTGTTAGAAGTGAATGAACGCAGCAGCTGAGTGAACAGATGACTGAGTGAGGATGCCCAAGAAAGGAGAAAACATGAATGGCCAAATTTCTGAAGTAATTATCAGACCCTAACCACACCCTGCTCTGTCAAAGTGACCTCATGCTGAGCTCAATGCCAACTGACTTTGGGAGCTAAACAAACCAGAGATTTCTTTACTAGCAGAGGAAATCAATCTAAACAGATGCTTTAAGAGACTGGGGAACACATTTCCTACAGCTGCTTCTTGTTACATTTAAGCCACATGGCGAGATGAAGATGCTGGAATAAGCAATGAAGCCTTTCATGATCAGCCCTTCACTTCCTGTCCTTTTTTTTTTTCTCTTACCACACCCTATTCCTTTTAAAATTGGGAAAAAATCAAGACAAATTAAATTTCTTAAAGCTCCATTAGGAACTCTAAATAGTGGCTAAATTCCAAGTATTGTGCGCTGAACAATCGTTATCTTCCTTTTCTTTCCCATCTCCTAATTCCTGAAACCTGAGAATGTGTTAGTTTACATAAATAGAACTCTGCAGATGTGTTTAAATTAAGGGTACTGAGATTAGAAGATCATCCTGGATTACTTGGGCAGGGCCAAAACAATCACAAGAGGTCTTAATTTGAGGAAGGCAGGAAGATCATTCAGAGAAAAAAGGCAATGTTGCAACAGAAGCAGAGATGCAGAGGACAGAAGATGCTTGCTTGCTTTGAGGATGATTAGCAGGGGAATGTAGTCAGCCTCTAAGGGAAAAAGGCATGGAAACAGATTTCCCCTGAAGACTCCTGAGGAATGATGCCCTGCAGCCCTCTATCATTTACACTTATTTCCAAACTTAAGAAAATAAATTCCTCTAAAATCACTAATTTCGTGGTAATTTGTCAGAGAAGCAACTGGAATGTAATACATTTGTCGAACCTTTTAACCTAACTTAGCTCAGGCACTCTTTTCTACCTGAAACCTCCCAAGAACTCTTACCCTCTCCTGTCTCCTCTCACCGGGCTAGCTGCTCCTCTTCTGTGTATTTACTAGTGTACGTGCCTTGCATTATCTCTGCAGAATCCAGTTCTATAATTCTCAGAATACTTATCTCTTTCCTCAAATAGTCTGGGAGGATACCTTTAAAGTGTAAAACCTATGTCTTATTCATGTTCTCATTTCAAATGTTTCTAGATATTTCTGAAATACAGTGGACACTCATATTCACAAATTTCCCCTTTTTTCTAGCACAGTAAGATGCCTTTAATGACTAGCAGAATACATAACTTCCTTTACTCACTAAACAATAAAGACATTGATGAAATACAATTATTAGTTCTTGTGCTCTAGTGCATTATTCAGTATGACTTTTCTAGCCATTTGTTTTGTCATTCACCAGTGGCTGGGTTCAACTATACAGATGTATACACTTGCTAATTATATAAACACAGTAAAAACTAGGCCAGGGCCATAAAAACTAGGTGCATGCGCTACTACTGGGGGGATTACAGAATGCTTCGATGCTAAGGAGTTGTATTGCCAATCCGAAAGCAAGTAGTCTGACTCTACCAGCAGTTATGCAGGACAAAGATGGGCAGCCTCCTGTCCTATTTACCAGTCTCTGAAAACCCACTAAAGGGTTGGTTAGCTATGAGTTGGTTACTACTTGACTGCACCTAACAATGAAAGGACTGGTCAATTTTGCTATCCTGCCAGGCTTAAATCAAGCAGGTTCAGAAGTAAAACGGAAATCTTGCTACTTTTAAGAAAGAAAAAGTAGAGAATGCAGCTTGTCCTTTTGGTCCAGAAATTTCTGCATGAGACAAAAAATCCAGACCAGAACAATGGAGACCTATACCAGACCAACAGCGGTAGCAGCAACAGAAGGGTAGAACTGGAGACCAGGGTGAGACAGAGCTGGACTAGAATTGCTATCTCACCAGAGTAAGAAAAAAAGGACCTTTACCTTGGCTTACTAGTGAGAGAAGGCTGGATGGGGGTGAGCCACAACTAGGAGAACTTAAGAGAGCTTTGCATCAGGAAGCCAGAACTATGAACCAGAAAGTCAGAGGGTGTGTAAGCTGTCCTGACTAAAGAACTGTATCCTGCTTCTTACCTGAATTATAACCTGTTAGCTTCCCCAGTAAACTGTGTGGACATTACAAAGGATTAGCAGTTTCAATAGTACAGCCATGGGTGGGAACAGCTGGTGATAAGAATTGGTAGAAGAAGTGCAAGTAGCAGGAGCTTGTTCAACTTTATAGGAATTGGCTTTGTGCTGCTGCTGATGTGCTCTTCGCCTTGTGGTGTCTGCTAAGGTCAGTTTCCTCCATCCCTATGTTGGTCACACTATTTTTACAGTTCATTACAAAGGACCTGGAAATTGTGGAAATGTTGTTTTTCTCCTCTGGCATGACTCTTGCAATATTGTTTTTCCATACCTTGAAAGAATGGATAACTATTATTTCTATCTGGAATAAGAAAACTTAGAGATCTTTTAGATCTTAAGAGACAGAAGTGAGTGAAGGAGAGAGGGGAAAACATAAGAAGACCACTGTGGACACACTGGTAATTCCCATCAGTTATTGAGACAAACTATATTTTTCCAACAATGATCAGAGGAGCAGCTCACAACCCACATACTCTTTTGCACTATGACTTAACACTAATAATAAGTAAAATAAAATTCTCTTTCCATTTGGGTTGGATTTAGTGATGTGGCAGTGTTTTACTTCTAAGAGAGATTTAGATAAAACCTTGCACTTTCAACTCTTTGAATGCTTCTAATAACTCAACCTCCATTCTATGAGATGTCCAAGTCACAAGAAGGTCTACAAGACACTTTGGTTGGTGGTTCCAGCTGAACCTATCCTTTGTAAATACACAGAAGCAAAGTGTGAGTAAAGAGGTCTTCAGATGCATCCCTGTCCCCACTGCATCAAATCTTCCCTCATGTGGACCCAGACACCAGGAAAAGGCAATTTAGTATTAAAAGAAGATGGAAGGAATATACTGAGTCATTGTATTGAAAGGAATTGGCAGATACAGAAGAATTTAATGAAATAAGATTTGAGCAAGAGCCCATGGTGATGAAGGAAGAAGTTCAAGCTGCTTTGAAGGAAACAGCAAAAACTAAGGCCCCAGGAATAGATGGTATACCAATTGACATATTTCAGCTAACAAATGCTGCCCTGGATATGCTCACCCAAATTGTGCCAAGAAATCTGGAGAACAACCACTTGGCCAACTGACTGGAAGAGATCTATATTTGTTCCAATTCCAAAGAACAGTGACCCAACAGAGTGCGGAAACTACAGAACAATATCATTGATTTCACATGCAAGCAAGATTCTACTGAAGATTATCCAAAAATGACTGGAACAGCACATCAGCAG
>NW_006399760.1:24209140-24209692 GCF_000299155.1 Elephantulus edwardii | reverse complement strand
CTGTTTATGTTGTGGATTAGGACTACTAGAGTTCTCCCAAGCTTTTCTTTGATGAAGTTTATAGTCCTTGGTTTTAGTCCTAAATCCATGATCCACCTTGAGTTGGTTTTTGTATATGGAGTGAGGTGTGGACCTTGCTTGAGTCTTCTGCAGATACTTTTCCAATTTTGCCAACACCATTTGTTTAAAAAGCTGTCATTTCTCTACTTAACTGATTTCATCTCCTTGTCAAAAATCAGTTGGCCATAAGAAGATGGGCTGATTTCCAGGTTCTCAATTCTATTTCATTGATCTATGTGTCTGTCATTGTACCAGTACCATGCTTAACCACCACGGCAATGTAGTAGGATTTGAAATCCGGGAGTGAGATGTCTCCTACTTTTTTCTATTTTTAAGAAGTGCTTTGCTTATTAGGGGCTTCTTTCCATTCCAAATGAAACTGGAGATTACCTTTTCAATCTCCTTGAAGAATGGGATTGGTATTTTTATTGGGATTGTGTTGAACGTGGACATTGCCTTTGGTAGTATTGCCATTTTCACAATATTGAGTCT
>NW_006399760.1:24204622-24207530 GCF_000299155.1 Elephantulus edwardii | reverse complement strand
TCGGGATGGGTGTGTCAGAGGCAGTGCGATTGGCACAGTATAGAGCAGGGTTTAAGGCTGTTGTACACAGTGTCGCTATGAGTCGCAAGCGACTCGACAGCACATAACAACAACAACAACATAACCAGTCTCATATCCTGATCCGTAGAATACATGAGAATAATAAAAAAGAAGTTGGGATTAGTTTATTATGCCAAACACCGGTCCATGAAAAACCACCACTTACTTAGCAGAGTTCTTATCACATAAAACTGTTGACTCTGCTACCTGATCCTAGGAAAACAGGCAGGTCAGAGAAGATTCCTGGTGAAGTATATCAACCTCATTCTGGTCTGACACAGTAAAATACATACACTCTACAACCATGACTTCAACAGTTTGATAAAGAGAGGACACAAGGCTTACAATTCAATGAAAGATGGTGGGGGAAGGTGCCCTTCTCTCCATGCTAAAAATCCTACCACTTCAATCCTTAGAATGTTCTTGCGCTAGATTTATAATCCTACACCCTCAAATGTATGAGAGGCTAGATTAGATGGGATTAAACGCAGAGGGATGCTGGAAACACACCAAAATGTCTGCTCTCCTTCCTGCCCAATTTGGTCCACTATAAATAAAACTTGACAGGCTTTCTTAAATCAACTTAATAATGTGCAGCACAAGTACTTTCAGATGCCCAGTAGCTAAACCACATCAATTTTCTTATTGGATCTGGGAGGATGAGGGGGCAGAGAAAGCTAATGGTTAAGAGTGCTGTGTGTAAGAGAGAAGGTGGCTTTGAGTGACTCATTTCACAGAGCTCCACATATCTGTCTAGAAGGTCAGAGGGAGAGGCAATTGAGCTTTTAGTAACCAAACTGAGGACTTCCCCCCCCTCAAAGCCAGATGCTCTCATTATGGAAGCAGATGAGAACACAGGAGTTCAATTAGTCAGGCACCCTGATGAATTCTGGGTGCACATCTAAGCAACCAGCGGAAGCTGGTGGCTCACAGCATCACAGTTTCCATGCAGACTCTCTGGCAGCACAGCTCCTTACCACGAGGCCACTAGGGCTCCCTAGGGTCATAGTACTTCCTCCCCTTGATTTCAAGTGGATACATTTATGGCACTCTGGTGGACTGCTGTTAAGACATCGACTCATAACAACCCCATGAACAACAGAGCTGACCGAGTCCTATCTTGTGTCATCCTCATTGTTCCCCACACATGTGAGTTCATTGCCACAGACATTGCGTCATCAATCCACCTCATTGAGGATCGTCTTCTCCTTTCCTGTCCCTCCATCTTCCCAAGTATGATGTCCTGTTTCAAAGAAACAGCTTCTACCAATAAGTTGAAACTAAGTGAAGAGAATCTTCATCAGCTGTGCCTCCAGGGAACATTCTGGTTGCTCTTTCTCCAACATATATATGTTTGTTCTTTTGGCAGTCCATGGGATATTCAGTGCTCTTCAACACTCTAATGCAAAGGTATTTATTCTTCTTCTGTCATCCTTATTCACTGGCCAGCTCTCAAATACATAGCAGGTGACTGGAAACACTGTGGCCTGAATCAGGCCCCAGTCTTTAGACTGGCACGGTTGTTCTTTAGGCCTCTGGAAAGATCCCTGACAGCCAACTTTCCCCAGTGCTATACATCTTCTGATCTCCTGTGGTAAGAAACTACACTACCAAGGCAAAGGTACATGGTTCAAATCTACCAACTATTGCAGGTGATAAACATAGGCGGTGTAATCCCGTGCAATTTACTGCCTCTGAAAACCTACTGGAGGGCCAAGGATGGGTTGGTTCTGGTTCAG
Source organism: Elephantulus edwardii (assembly GCF_000299155.1). Lineage (NCBI taxonomy): Eukaryota > Metazoa > Chordata > Mammalia > Macroscelidea > Macroscelididae > Elephantulus > Elephantulus edwardii. Next base: position 24,205,731 of record NW_006399760.1, on the reverse strand, counting down.
TGCTTCACAGTAACACACACAGTCAAACTTTTGGAGATAATTTTTTGATGTAAAGAAATTTCTGAAGCACATCAAAGAATAATAGGAGGGATAAAATCTAACACAGTCTAGGCTGAAAATCTGTTGTTGTTGTTGTTGTTGTTGTTGTTGTTGTTGTTATTGCCACCAAGTCGCTTGCGACTCACAGCAACCCTATGTAAAATGGCCCTATACCCTGCTCTACCTGTGACAATCTTATTGTCTCCAACACACCTACTCCTATTACCCCAGTCACTGAATCAGTTCATCTCATCGAGGACCTCTAGAATATTGTAGGGATTTATTTTAAAGAAAGTATTAAATATCATGTTTATAAATACAACATGAGAGCTGACTGATGTCTTTAACCATTAAGTGTATTTTTATAACCTAGAGGATTGCTAGTTACGGTTCTTGATGTTTGAGAGAGAAGAAAAAGCATGACCAGACTCCTAATACTGTGTACGGTGGCCGAGTATCAAGATTACAACTAGAGTCTAGCCACATATCAAAATCTTCCCGTCAGTTTTTAAGATGGGTCCTCCAGGCCCCTGCCAAGCTCATGCAATTTTCAATATCTCTACAATCAGCCCTTTCTGCTCATATTAGAGTCAGTTTCTATTTCTTGCAATTAAGATCTAGAACTAAAACAAATACAGGATTGAAGTGACTTTTAGTTTCAAACAGTTTCTTGCTAGAATACTTACTTTTTTAATTTCTATTTTTTATTTTATTTTATTTTATTTTAACAATTTTAATGAACATTTACAGAGATTTTGGATTTCCATTCATTCATTGTTGCATTTTTCTCCCGGCTCAGCCCTTTCCCCCGCCCCAAATACTTACTAACTTAAGGTTAAAAAAATGTATATTGTCATCCTCTAACAACAAAAAATCATTTTAGGGAAGGTGGCTGTATATCCTACCATGTAGTAAAATTAGCCATAGAAAGAGAAGAGATGACTTCTTTTCACCTTGGTCCTCATCTCATGATCATAAAATTTTATGATGAGATGTTTAAACACCAAAATCAAATGTATTTATTCACTTATTTTAAAAAAACTTTTTTCTGGGGGAGGGGTGGAGGTGGG
>NW_006399760.1:24187174-24204522 GCF_000299155.1 Elephantulus edwardii | reverse complement strand
TAAAAAAAGAAACACACAAAACATTTTTCTAAAAAGTTTCCGTGAATAAATACATTTGATCTTGGTGTTGAAATTTCTTTAAAGAAAAAGATCACAATCAACTTTTTATACTTCTTTTTAGATATGTCACAAACTCTGCTCTGGTGGCCTAGCGGTAGGAAACCAAGCTGCCAAGCAAAAGGCTAATATTCTTCAAAGAGAAAAATGGGTAATCTCCTCCCACAGATTTACTGCCTCTGAAAACCTGCTAGAGGGTCAGCTATGAGTCAGCTTTGACTAGACAGTATATAACAACAAAAACAACATTTCATCATTTATCATCACGTCCACTGAGACAAAGAAAGTGCATACTCAGAAACTGCACGTCTAGACCCTCATCTCTCTCTTCCAAAGTGAGGCCTTGGATCCTTATTCTTCCTACCATCAGCTACCGTGAAATGAGAAGTGTTCCCAATTGCCTAAAATGTATGCTTGAGATGATAAAAATAGCAAGATTCTTTCAAGAAAAAACAAGAAACAGAATGTTTTGATTCTGAAAAAGAATTTCAACTGTGAGAGCATTATGGAGCCAAGCACGTCAACTTAAAAACATAACTTGCTTCCATTTTAATTAAAGTTAAAACTAAACTTGGCGAGCTCTGGTGGCCTAGTGGCAGGAAACTGCACTGCAATCCCAGAGGTGCGCTGTTCAAATCCACCAGATGCTCTGCTGAAGGAGGAGAAACAATCGCCTCCTGTACCAGTCAGATCCAATTTGACGGTACACACATAAAAAAAAAGCAAATAAATGAAAATTAAAAAAACAAAAAACAAAAACACAAAACTCATTGCTATCTAGTTGATTCTGACTCATTTTAGGATAGAGCAGAAACAGCCTAAATGATTTAAAGACTGTAATCTTTACAGAAGCTGATGCTACATCTTTTACCCACAGAGCAGCTGGTAGGTTTAAAGAAAAGATCTTTACAATAAAAACCAAGAGTTTACCCAATCTATCACTGAGTTCCTTTCAAATCGCCACTGAGTCAGAACCAATTCATAACTAACCCTCCAGGGGGGTTTTGAGAGGGCCTATAAATCACAGCAGAGGAGACTGCCTGTCCTTCTCCCATAAAGCTGGGGGTGGATTCAAACTGCAGAAAAAGTACAGCCTCGGGGTCAGCAGTGCAGCTCCCTATCAACTGCGTCACCAGAGCTCCCATTAAACCCACTGCTGACAGATCAGAACTGACTCAGCTGATCTTCCAGTGGTTTTCAGAGGCTGTAAACAGCACCAGAGGAGACTGTCTTATCTTTCTCTCTTGAAGCAGCTGGTGGATCCAAACTTGGTGCCTTTGGGCTGGCAACACAACGTCTTGCCCACTAGGCCATCAGAGCTCCCTCAGCTCCCAATAGTGGTGGTCAAATTAAAACAGATTTGTTGGTTCAAGAGATTTGGGGGAAGAGAATTCTATTATAGACACATGAAGATTGGTCAAGTAAGCAGTTAGTGCTCTTCTGACCTAACCCTTGGAATGAAATTCCCCAGGAGCATGCACCTGACTTGTCCTCACTGATGTAGCCATTTGAGTAATGTCTCTTTGCTTGGCCTACATGAACACCACAGCCCACCAAGAGCACTCACACAACCAGCCCTGTAGCCCTTCTTTTTACACAACACTCTTACTGTTAGTCATGCAGTTGCCTGTGCCAAAGAGAATTTCTACACATTCACCATCACCCGTAAGTAATAACAGAACGGGGAGGGCTTTAACTAAAGTTCTACAAATTGAAGACTCAAAATTAGTTCCCATCATTATTAGATAGCTAAAAGATCAAGTAGGATTCATTTGTTTTGACCAACTGAATACATGCACTGCCCTAAATGAGCAGGCCGCATTTGACCCAAACACCAGTAAAAACTCAATTCTGCAAGTATTTGTGTGTCTGCTATGCATAAGAAAGGCACTTTATCTTCCTAAGAGAAAAGAAAATTAGTATTCCCTTCAGGAAATTACTGACTTGAATTAATACTGACGCCACATAATTTTATTTCTAGGACAAAATTTGATCAACAGTGTAATCAGATTAACCATATTATAAAAATGGACACTGATAATTGTACAGTAAGGATTCTAATGTAGAAAGGATTTGGCATGAGATATTTTCAAACATGGCTTTAATGATAAAATTGCAAGGATTTGGGTTATTAGCTGCACATGCTGTGTCTCTTCCATATTATACCCATCTACCCATAACAACCACCACCACCTAAATAGACCTTTGTTTATAAATGTAAAATTTATTAAATCTGTATGATATATAAAAATAATCAAAAAAGTATTCTATTCTGATCACTGATGTTTCTACTTCTTTTGAAAGCCAAAGTACAAATTTAAAGATTCATTTTTCCTCTTCATCATTTTCTTAGAACCTAGATATTTTTCTATGGTAAACTGGGTTGAATGGATTTGGTTCTGTCCGTGTGACACTGGGAAACTGGAAAGCAACAAAATCTAACCACTGATGGAATGGAAAACAAGGCAAATAAAAACTTGGGAAGGATGCTTTCCTGTTTACTTCTTTGAAGGTTCCCAGTCTATGCATCAATTATGGGCTCACTCTCCAGTACTTCTAGAAGAGGGAGTAGTGAGTCATATGAAGGAGCAGCTCAGAGGTCCTTGGCTACTTCAGTATTTCTCTTAGGAGAGTCATATACAACTGGGCTCAATGTCACCAGATTCATCTAGTATGGGAAGCAATAAATAATGATCGATTCTAGTTTTACCACAAATCTATGTGATCACAGGCAAAAGCACATTTGAATATTTGTTTATTTGTCTAGAATATTGAAAGATAAGTATGTGTCTCATCTATGTAATTGAAGAATCAAATAATTTACCGAGTACACCCTTGGTGCATCAGTGATCTTCACCATACCATGACTGACATTATACTTCAGAGATCTTGGGAACGATAAAAACTTGAGAGGCAAAGCTGTGTTTCATTGAATCTGAGTCTCAATCCAGAAGCATACGGATTCAAATGGAATTACAATAACACTGTAAAACTTGGCTGGTGGTTTCTTCAAATCAAATGCGTTTAGTGTTCTCCAAAGACTGCCTTTGTAATGTTCCATAATAGAAACAAAAGACAAACAAAACCTACAGCTAGACCAAAGGCTATTGTGCAAAGAGAATAAAGGACCACTATATGGTTTAAAGCAGCAAGCACCTGAAGCACCTGCTGCAGAGGGTCAAGGACTGCAGCCTACAATATGGATTGAGGCTCAATGTCAAGACAAAGATTCTCACCACTGGACCAATTGGCAGCATCAGGATGAATGGTGAAGAGATTGAGATTCTTCACAGCTTTAGTTTGCTTGGCTCCACAGTCAACAGTCTTGGCACCAGCAGCCAGGAAATTAAAAGGCGCATTGCCATGGGAAAGTCTGCTGTTAGGGACCTCTCCAAAGTACTGAAGAGCAATAGTGTCTCTCTGGAGACTAAGGTGCGTTTGATACAGGCCATGGTCTTTAAAGCAATGTCTCAGAAAATTAACCTTTTTAAAAAATTAACTATATCCCTTTTACAATCTAATAAAATGAAAAGGTAAATAATTCCTTTCAAAGCTGTTCAAATATAAGATATTCGTGGAAGATTTTTTAAAATGATTATAAAGTTACCTCCTTAAAGTTATCAAATGCTGATAAAATTATTTCATGTCCACCTCTGACAAGACAAACAGCTGCCAACAGTTCTAAGACAAGGGCTTTTGTTCTGTCAAAACAAGAAGAAAAAGAAAAATATCATGCAATCAATATATAATGTCAATGCAAGAGACAATGAGTTGGAACAGTTGTTCTTTCCTTCCAAGATGGGTATGATAAACAATATTTTTAATTTTAAACTTTGGTAGAGCTCCCCAGTTAAAACAACCTTGAAATCAAGAGTGTCATCCACTTCCAAAATAGCTTGCCTCTGGAAACTCTATGAATGTGGAGAAACGACGAAAGTTATACAAGTGTTCAGGGCTTTCGTTCATAGGGTCGCTATGACTCGTCTATAACTAGACAGCACTTAACAACAACAACAACAAAACTTTATAAACTATAGTTTTATTAAAGTACATCCTCAAATCTTTATTAACTTCTAAATATGTGATTTTACTAAGTCAGCAAAATTGGGTAGTATGTTCCCATTTACAAAATAACAAAGTATTCTCTTACGAAAATGAATTCCAGAAAGAATCATTTCTTTTCTCTATCATTAGGCAAATTAACAAAATATGGTTTTTAAAAACCACTGATCAGCTAAAAGCAACAGAAAACTTAGGACTATGGAGGCAGAAAAACAAGCCAGTAAATATTTTCTCAAGGTTTTAGAGCCTGAAGCATAACATTTGCCTAAAACCTTAAATCAACTAAAATTAATGGCCTACATTTCAAATCTGCTCATTTACAGATGGCTCCACAAAAATCTGCCATGACAATGCAAGTTTGCATCATTCCTTTTATGTAAGAAATCTGGACGGAGCTGGATTACAGCTGCACTACCATGAGAAGTTTTCCTCTGACAGAAAAGAAAATAAAGTTCCATTTGAAATATTTCTGAAAGGAGAATATAGAGATACATTCAAGTTTTCAAATACAATGCCAAGTACAACATTCTTCACCATAAGATGACTTCAGTTGCTCATCTTTCTTTGGGAAGAAAGTGTATTGCTAACCTGTATATAAACACTTACTGGATGGATATTCCATAGATTAGTTGTTTTTGATGAAAAATGAATAGTAGAAAAGAAGAATATACAAATATGACTCTCTGGGATTCTAGTAAACTAAGGAGGCAGTCACAAAGCTGCAAAGGTTTAGCTGAAAAAGTCTGCAAAGACCAAGTAATATCCAACTTTTACACAGGACTGATAATTTTCCAATTTCTCATTTTACAAACCAGAATGGTCTGAATTAATAATGTAGTTGCAGTAATAGTTTCAGTCCATACAAAGGTATTTGATGAAAATGAATTAGACCTTCAAAATGCAGAAAGCCTGGCAGGTTGGAAAACACAATAGAAAAACAAAAGCAACTGATAAAGACATGTTTCTGGATGTAATCTGTGATATGCACAGTGTATGGTGCTGGCCTTCATGGAAAGAGAAAAGCAAGGCAAACTACATGTACAGGTCTCATTGTTCTTAATTCTGGTTTGGCAATAAAAACTACATGCGAAGAAGCAATGGCAGTAAATGAAGTATGGCTGAAATAGAAACGTTTCAGAGAAGTTGCTGCAATGACTGGTGCTTAGTCTTTAACAAGACTTTCTTGGCCTTCTGACATCTTGGCGACCTTATCATTTCCCTCAAATTTAGCGGCATGGATGTTAAGAATGAGGCTTTGAAAGGGATGGAAACATGAGGATGACAGTGAAAAGTCAGAGCTATCACCAGTTGCTCAACTCTGCCACATTTAAGAATTTACTTTGGCTGTGAGGAAAATTCTACCCAGCCAAGAAGTCTACAGCCAATTTCAGAAAACCACACTTGAATGTTTTTAAACTCTAGCTTGATTAAGTGTTAACAAAAAACTCGCTGCCATCAAGTCAACTCTGACTCACTGTCACTCTGTGGACAGGAGGGAACTGTCCCAGGTGGTTCCCCAAGGCTGCCACTTCATTCTCCCACGAACCAGCTGGTAGGTTCAAACCACTAAACTTTTTATCAGCAGTCAACTGTTTAACCGATAGGCCATTAGGGTTTCTTACATGTTAACCAGCTCTCTCTTTTCTCAACCATAATTCAGACTTGCATATTCCAAAGCCAGCAAGCTTACCTGGGATTCTTGTTGTTTAAACTTAGTGCAATCTCGTTGACAGCGTGGGGGTGAGACATGACCATGTTGAAACCATACTGCAATTAACATGGAGAAAAACCAGGGCGTTAGAAATCAAGTTAGGAGATTGATTAAAAGACAAAACCTGAACTTCCTAAATAATGTAATTTATACTATAATAAGTGCATTTGTGTCTCCACCACATCAGTATCTGAACATAATTTATCCTCAGAAAATTCAGGAATGATGCTATCATCAAGCATATTATGCTATTACACAAACCATATTTCCATTCTTTATGAATGAACTGCATGCTGTAAATCCGTGCATTAATTTCTCTTTATTAAAATGGTCAAGATATCCCAGAGACTCTACCTCACTGTTCTCAACCCTGGCTGTTCATTGAAATCACCTCGGAAGAGTAAACAAAACACTGATACTCCAGAATCTACTTTAGGTCAACTTAATCTTTTCTTTTTTTCTTTTAAAAAAACCAACATTCTTTTTATTCTTGGCATACTATCATTCATAAATATTGCCATTTCATGTATGTTCATTGTGTCTTATTCATGTACACTGTACTTTATAGTCATCTGTATATACTGTATTTACATAATTAACTAAGATAGCAGAGGTGGGGTGGGGAGGTGATGGTGGTGAAAAAATGGAAAAGATTCAATGGGCACTTATTGTATCTTTAGCATTTTGAGGATGACTCCCTCAACTGACTGTTGCAGTAGTTGACAATCACTTTCTCTTGTCACACCTTGAGCAGCAGCTAACAGGACCAAGATCCGAGATCAACTGTCTTGTTCTGCAGCATGTTACTTCATCCTTCTACTACAAACTAAGCAGCTTAATAACAGACTCAAGAATCACTCCTAATTCTGCTGAGTTGATTCTTTCTTTCTCAAACCCACTCTCAGTTCTTGACCTTATTCCTTCTTAAAAGAAAGCAGAAGCAGTGAAGGAGAGGGGCAGATGCCACAAAATTTATCACCATATTGACTCACTTCCATAGATTTATAGTTTACCTTCTCACCACTTCCTAAATTGAACTGTCCTGTGCTCCAATCCAAGGCCAATGCTTCCATTTGAGTTAGGAACCCCACCCTCTCTCACTTAGTAACAGTATTTGCTCCAGCAAATCTCTACCTTCTGTCATTATTTCTGCTCTACTGACCTATTAGTATAAAAACATGCTATAAATAAATCTTCCTTTTCATGGTACTCAGTAGTGACTCTCTGGACTCAGCTTCCAGGGGGGTTCCAACCTTGACTCCCACCATTTAGTAGCTATAAGTAAACATTTCTGTGCCTCAGTTTCCTCATCAGCAAAAGGAGTAAATTAGTATTATCAATCTCACAGAGCTGATCTGAGGTTTACACAGCTTAGTAGGTTTTAAAGCACCAGACCTATAGTAGAATGTACAATGGAAATGTTCACTTTTATTAGCATTACCATTATCTGGCATGTATATATGTCATCACTGTATTCATTTATCATCTTTCTTTTAGTTTTGGAAAGTAAGCTCCTAGGCGCATGTATTTATTTAATTTTATGTTCTCTGTGCCTAGAACACAGTCTGACATATAGTAGTTGTACTTATGGGATGAAAGACAGCATAAATGCATGATTCCCTTCCTGAACGCAACACAGCACCCTTCTCCTGGTGTGTACTGTAATAATGAGCCTCTTCCTGAGTCACTACTATGAACCCTCTGGAGCATACAATCACCAGGAACCAAATCCTACTTTTACATGGAGTTGTGTTTCCAAATCTAACACCTGATTTGCTTGCCCACCTATACTTTTTAAAGCTTTCCGTTCATCCTTGCTATTTTGGGCTCTACCATCTACTCTGTGGTCAGGACTAATCCAATCCACATGTGCACTGTCTCTCCAAGTGTGGGCTTCTTGGATCATACTCTTAAAACAAGGTGAAGAATCTGTACTTTTAACAAAACTCATCCAGGTCATTCTATAAGTTCAAAACCACTGAGCCTACCATATTTATAACTTCCTACCTATTCAGTACATAAACCAATGAATTATCCAATTACCCACAGCCAGACAGAGGCATAGATGGACTTTAAAATAAGAAACATTAACCAAGTAACATAGGCAAATACATCTGTCACTACATAAGGAGGAAAAAATCCTTTAAAGTATATTTAACATTAAAAAAATAATAAAATTTTTAAGTATATTTAACACTATTAAAAATAAATGTCAATTTGAGTGCAATATATGCTAAAAGTACTTTAACAATAGTATATCATTAAATTTCACATTTACTGCAAAAAGAAAAAGGAAATCAGAGAAAACAACATATGCTTATAAACAAATTAATTTGGGGTTTTACTTTCATTTGCTTTATTTTCAAAAGGATCGGAACATGCCACATACCTGATAGTTCATGATGGCACGTAAACACATGATACATACATGGACATCATCTTTTTTACTCACTAATCTTGAGTTTTTCAGGGTTCTTCTGCTTGGCAAAGTATTATACCTACAAGGAAAAGGTAAATGTCCATAAAGTTATAGATAACTTTCTCAGTAATGGCACATGTGCTTTATAAAAGAAATATTATCCTCTACCTTTAACTGGGAGAAGGATGGGCACTCTCCTCCCATGTGATTAACTGTCTCTAATAACCCGGGTTAGGGTCAGCTATAGGTAAGTTCCGACTTGATGGTAAACAACAACAATCTTTACTTGCACGAAAATGAGGACTGTAGTTCAAAGTCACCAAGAGCAAACCCACTCCCAGCAAGCTACTTAGGCAGACTGACTGCCAGCCAGGTCTGCATGATTCTGTGTGCTGGTCATCATCTCCTCAGATCAGAGACGCCCAGACAAGGGGACTCAGGCCCATGTCCAGAACACAGCCTACCAGACCACAAGGAAGGTTAGCCAACAATCCCAGGATCCTAGCCAGTAGGCCATACCAGGTTTGCAGAGATCTGACGCGAAACACATGCAGATTTAGTGAAGGCGTAAAGCTTAGTTTATATACAGAACTCTCACCAACTGCTGTTAGGATGGGCCAGTCCTTGGAAAAAGATAGTATGAAGGGAAATACGGAGGGTTAGACAGAGAGAGGAAGACCTTCATCAAGACAGATTGATCCAATGACTGTAACAACGGGCCCAAAAATATCAGAGCTGGTGAGGACGGCACAGGATAGGGCAAGGTTCCCATCTGTCATTTACAGAGTCACTATGAATTATACTCAACTAACTCAGAACCTCACCAACTGACCCAACTTTAGGTGGACCTTTCCAGTGATGCTCTCAAGAGTCCTTGCTTCACACTTTAGTCCTAGGCATGATCGTACATTACCAAATTCCCTATCAGGCTGTGGCAGAAGACCCTGAGGTCTTAAAGCATGCTTCACGGAAAGCCTGGTTGGCAGAAGATAATTAGAAGGAAATATATTGATATTTCAGAAGGTGATGCAGTTTTAATGTTGGGAGTCATTCTATAGAGAATATGCTCATTGCCTAAACCTTCTGCTATTACATTCTCCTTTAAGCAGATTTACCAGAGTGTCTGCAAGTCATGTTTTTAAAAAAGAAAGTGACAATGTAACCAGATGCAAGCAGAAAAGATGACCACTCTGAGAGTTTTAAGGTGAGTGAAAACCTAGGTAAGTAAGTCCCATCACCCCGCTCCCCAATTCAAAGCCTGAAAAACACAAATTTCCAAAACTGTCAACTACTTTCATGAAGTCAAAGACAGAAATGCTCCATCAAAAAGCTAAAGCTCTCCCTTCTTTCTGAACGGAACTAATCACTAGCTAAAAGGAGGCATGATTAATATTAACATGCTTTCAAAAGTCCCACAGGTGCAGGGCAGAAGTTGAAAACAGAACAGACAGTGCCGTCTAAAGTAGTAGTTCAGTTGAACACTTCTTTTCATTTCATTTTTTGTCCAAAAGCTAGCAAAGAGGGAAGATTCTCATAAGCCTACTATTGAGCCAAATACTTTTCTCCCCTCAAAGCCAATAAAATTGCTGACGGATAGAAAAGGTCCAGAATGGGGAAACACCTGTTGTCACACAGTGAAAACGTCAGCCCCACTGGGCCACAAAACAGGATACGTTCATACACTGTTGGATGGGGAACTGAAGGTCACAGAATGGATGAGGCACTATTAGGGGAGTTCAGGGCGGGATAGCTAGCAGTGAAAATTGGCAATCATAGGTCCATACCACATGGTGGGATTATATGATTGGTCAAAAGTATGTGCTCTTCAGTTTATTATGAGATGGCCTCCAGAGGGCAGACAGGCCCAGTTTTTCTGATAACCTATAGACCCTGTTTATTTCTGGAGGGCCACTGTAAAAATACATTAATAATATCAAGACCTTTCAGGCACAAGTTATGGTATCTTGCATCTGTGTGTTTGTAATGACAAAGACTCTTTGGGGAATGAATAGACATGTTGCACAGGCCAGACCTCAGAGAAAAGTCAGCACCAAGAAAGAGCTAAGAACTGCCTTACATAGGAGCTTCTGAAAATATAACATGGACTCCATATTTTAAAGTGGAATAAAGACTTTAAGATGGAGGTAAGGATAAACTTTTAGATCACTCTATTTGCATACAATCAAGTGCCTCTGATTTTAGACTCTCATATATCCTTCCTCTTGAACATAACTTTTTAAAAAAGTTTTAATCAAATATATGTTTTCAAAGTACTTCTTAGTCACTTGTCCTAATAAAACCTGAATATGTAAAATTTAGTTTTGCTCATGCTAATTTTTTAAAAGGGGTAGCTGTTTTTATTAATCTACAGTGTTAAATTTCACATTTTTTCATAGTGTCAAAGATTCTTCTGCTTCTAGGTATGGCCAACATCTCTCTTTCAACCTTAGAGCATACTCCTATAGAATCAAAGCCTCTTACTATATTAATTTATTTCAGCACAGGTTTTTAGTTCTTAGTGGAATTGTGATAAAAACATAATCATAGAAAGAGAGAAACTGCTATTATTTTAAGACAAGATCATCTAAGATTAAGTTAAAAGGGAAAATAAGGTGGTTAGGGAGCTCCGATGGGTTGGTGGTAAGAGTTGTACTGCTATCTCAAAGGCAAGTGGTTCAAATCTACTAGCTGCTCCACTAGGGAGAAAGATGGGTCATTTCCTCCCATGTGATTCATTGCCTCTGAAAACTTATTGTAGGGTCAGCTATGAGTCAGATCTGATTCAAGGGTACATAAAAACAACAATGGAAATAACTGTTGTTTAATTACACTTATGTAAAGCAATAATTCCAGAAGATAGACTAACAAAGCAAATTATGCTTGATAAAAATCAGGCAGGTACTTCCACATCATTTCCAAGTAATATCAGAGTGATGCATTTAATAATATTTATGAAAAGCTATGAAATAAGAAAGCTTCCTTTTCCCTAGTTGATCAAATTCTTGAGCTATACTGCAACAGTCTAAGAAATCAAGACATCTTTGTTACTGTATTTTAAAATGCGGAAATCAGCAAAAATACATTACTTAGGAGAATAGTCTACTTATTAAATATTGACACTAAAGGCTTCTATTTGTTATATAGAATAGTTATCCCCAAATATATTTTCTGGATAAAGAATTAAAGCTGATTTAGTAGGAAATGCTACTTATACATATTTGTTAATATCGAAGGAGTTTAAAAAAATACACATTATATAGATAAGTTGTAAAAAAAATGAGTTATTTATCACTGATAATCTGTGTACAAAAAAATAGTGATAAATTGTTGTAAAATGCATTCTTTGATTTTCCCCTCTCAAATTTTTCACTTGTTTAAAAACGAAGTGGAAAATTAAAGGCAATATCTGAACTTCTATGTCAGCTGAAAGAGATCTTTATGCAGGAGCTTTGAAGGTAAAAGTGTTTATCTGCTAACCCAAATGTCAGTGATCTGAACTTATCAGTCTTCCCACAGGAGAAAGATTAGACAGTTTACTGTCATAAAGATTTACAGACTTAGAAACCCTGTGGACTATTCTACTGTTCTACAAGGTGCTGGGAGTCAATGTCAACCCAAGGGCAGTCATTTTGGACTGGCTTTTGGTTCTCTCATATAACTAACTCTGCCTCACATACTCTGGGTATGTTGCAAGAGGGCCCATTTCTTAGGGGAGGGGGGAAGAAAGACATCATGCTGGGAGAAATGGGAGGTAAGAGAAAATGAGGAAGATCCTCAATGAAATGGAAGTATACAGAGACTGTAACAATGAGTGTATCAGAGATTGAAAGGATGGCACAGGACAGGACTCAACTTGAGCTGTACTCAACTTGAAGGCATCTAACAGCAACACCATACAAAGGGGGAAAATGAAGTGCTAAATAGTCGTAAGGAAGAAGTGGAGAGGAAATGTGACAAAACTAGATCTATGTCTTCTCACTGGATTCAGAAAAGTCATGTTCTACAAGTTCTTTCTCAAGCTGATTCATTAGCAATCTGTCAGGCTATCATGTGACAAGCCTCCACCTATAACCATCTGAACTGCTGTATTTCCTTGTCAAGTATTTGTACCTTGTCATCCTGATGAAATACACTGCTTTGGGTCTATGTTGTTATCATTTCCCACCCTCTGCAATTACCCCATCAGTCAAGGCTAAGGCCTTGTTTAATGAGAACAGTAGCTCCCGCGCATCTCTTGCCAATCACTGCCATCGAAGAGTCAACTCCAACCAATGGTGATTCCATATACATAGGAATAAAATGTGCTCCAGAGAGCAATTTTTCCAAGTTAGACAAGTAAATTTAACTCTCTCAAGGTGTCTACATGGATGCAAACTTCCAGTATCTTGATCAATGGATGCTAATCACTTGCATAACCCAAAGATTTCTTTCAGAGTACAGTGGTCTAAATAATCATTCTTAACTTCAGAGCCATAGATTTCTTACTTTAGTTTAATAAGCTTCCTTTTAGCCAAGAAATGAATAATTTCTTCTTGGTCTTTGTCATTATACTAACTAAGAAGAAAATAAAACTGTCTCTGAATCTTTATCTTGTATCACTACTAGGAAAGAGAGGCTTGGGGGTTTTTTGGTTAGGTTTGCTTGGTTGTTCATTTTTTGTTTGTTTGTTTAATTTAAAAGGGCTTCTCACTTTGTATTTTAAAATTCTCATTCTAGACAAAATGTTCTCCCTTTAAGCAAATGCATACTTATGTACTTACTTCATAATTGTTTTCCTCTGAAAATACAAAGTATTTCAAAGGGCTCATTTCAATATAGGACCACCTAAAACCTTCAACTGAGAGATCCATATTTGCTCCCATTCCCAAGAAAGGTGATCCAACAGAATGTGGAAATTAACAATATAATTAATATAACATGCAAGCAAAATACTGCTGAAAGTCATACAAAAACAGTTAGTACATTGAGAACATCTAGAAGTTCAAGCTTATTTAGAAGAGGCTATGGCATCAGGGACAGCATGGCTGACGTCAGATGGATTTGGCAGTAAGCAGAGAATACCAGAAGAATGTCTGTTTGTGTTTTATTGACTATGCAAAGGCATCTGACTCTGTAGAGCTTGAACTATAGTTAATATTGAGAAGAATGGGAATCTCACAACATTTAATCACACTCATATGAAACCTACTCTTAGACAAATAAGCTGTTGTCTGAACAGAGCAAGGGAATACTGTGTGGTTTAGAATTGAGAAAAGTGTGCACAGGGCTGTATCTTTCTCCATACTTAATCTGCTGAGCAAATCACTTGAGAAGCTGGACTCTATGAAGAAAAATTGGAATCAGGATTGGAGGAAGACTCATTAACAACCTGTGTTATGCAACCTTACTCACTCAAAGTGAGGATGACTTGAAATGCTTGCTGCAGAAGATCAAAGACTACAGCCTGAAATATTAATTACATCTCAACATCAAGAAGACAAAACTCACCACTGGACCAACAGGCAAAATCATGATAGATGGAGAAAAGTCTCAAACTGTCAACAACTTCATCTTACTTGGATCCACAGTCAACGCCTAGGCGCCAGCAGTCAAGAAATCAAAAGATGTATTGTTTTGGGAAAGTTTGCTGCCAGGGACCTTTCCATAGCACACAGGAGCAATGAAATCAGTTTCATGCTATGGTGAACCTGAGTCAGACTATGGTTTTCGCAATAACTTGCTATGCATCTAAAAGCTGGTCAGTGAGTAGTTGATGCCTTTGAGTTGTAGTGTTGGAGAAGAGTACTGACTATCCCATGTTGTGCCAAAAGAACAAACAGATATGTCTTGGAGAAAGTGTGGCCGGAGTGTTTCTTTGAGGCAAAGATGGAGAAGTGTGATCTCACATATTTTGCACAGGTTGATAGAAGGGGCTATTCCTTGGAAAGGTGGAGGGTCAGAGAAAGACAAGATTACTTTCAACAAGACAGATGAACAGAGCAACTTCAGGAATGGGTTCAAGTATTTCACAGATGATGAGGAGGCACAGGATAGGACAGGTTTCAGATCTGTATTCATAGGATTGCTATGTGCCGTACTAGATGGGACAGCACACAACAACAAAACCTACAAGGTAAGATTTTAGGAACTGTGCAAATGAACTGTTGTTACCGTTGAGTCAGAACTATGCTATCTCATGCGTGCCTCTCCACTTTGCCTGTTCTCCTCACTGGTTGGGGGGGGTGGGGTCTGATGCCATAGTCCCTATGCAGCTGTACTACCAACCCAAAGACGATGCCTTTCTGATGTTTCTAAGCCACCAGATGCTCTGTGAGAGAAACAAGGGCCATCTTCTCCTATACTATTTACAGCCTCTGAAACCCTTCTGTAGGGTCAGCTATTGAGTCAGTTTGACTTAACAATGAGTTTTTGGAGACAACTTTCTGTCCTGGAAGGGTTCGTCTTAGTAGAGAGTGAACTTTATTTGGATAAAGCAAAGATGCTGATTTCTATAACACCACCAACATGCACCACAGTATAAATAACAGAGAATCTAAGCATCTTTAGAATAACTGATCTTCAAACCTCTTATTCCCTAGTGTTGCAAAAGTTCTATCAGGCTGATTATAAGCTTCTATACATGTCCAAGAAAATGAATAAAGCTAACATTTTTGTTGTTGTTGTTAAGTGTCATCAAGTCAATTCACAGCAATCCTATGAACAAGAGACCTCCACCCTGCCCTATCCTGCAACATTCTCAAGATATCTGACATGCCCTAACCCCACTGTTAACATTGTGTCAATCCATCTTGTTGAGGGTAGGGTGTTCCTCTCCGGACTCTCCATCTTCTCCACCTTGATTCTTTTTTCCAAGGCCTGACCCCTCCTGACAACATGTCCAAGGTATGGTAGGTGAAGTTTCACCATCCCTTGCCTCTAATGAGCATCCTGGTGGCAATTCCTTCAAATAGACTTAGTAGTTCTTGGGGCTTATTGCTATAGAATTTTGCTAGCATCTGAGGTGCACTGATTTACTTAGGTAGAGTTGGAAAATCACAGCAATTATCTATCACCAATGAAAAATTTCAAAAGTTAAAAAAAAAAACCCAAGTATAGCCAAGAAGCATAAACAAGGTATTGTTGCATAATCACGTTAACACAGGCAAATACAATGCAACATGTTATCTTTGAAAAGGTTGATAAGGTGGCGTGCATCCAATTCTGTGCCCCAGTCCTTTAGTCTAAACTGTCTTCACCTTTCGCAAGCACTGATTATCCTAGTTGAACTATCTGAAGAAACTTTTCATAAAGACCTGAGCTTACAGAGATTAAGTGGATGACTCAGTGGGAGGTATGGGGGCCTCTGTGTTGAATTAATATGCTCGGTGTGTGTTCTGTTACAAAATTATATGAAGTGAAACCAATTACCATGTTTTCTCCCTGAAGCTATTATGACACTTCATAGAAGAATCTATTTGAACAGAGTCAAACTGGAAATCAGCCAAACTTTGAAAAGGACTCAGCCTTGAAAATCCTACAGAGCAGATACTCTCTCCACTTTGGGTCACAGTTGGTCAAAATCGACTACCTCACAGCTAACAAGAACAAGGGACTAATGAGTGGGTTATTTTATTTTCTTTTCTTTTCTTTTTTTTTTTTTTTTAAGTTAACTGGGCAGGGGGTAGAAAAATGTACAACAATGAATGAATAAAAATCCAACTTTTCTGTAAATGTTCATTAAAATCACAAATAAAAAATATCTTAAAAAGAAAGAACAATGGAAAAGATCCAGGCAAAGTCTGATTTCTAAGAACAAAGATCCCTTCATGTTTCCTGACAGGCTTTGGTGGTTTAGTGAGGTCCATTAAACTGTGTGAAACAAGGCAGACTTGCACATGTACATACACTTGTGTAGAAACCGTATCGTAGGCCTGCGACCAACAAAAAGATCAGAACCATTTATTTATTTATGTATTGTTGCCCTTTTCTGTCTCATCTAAGAACAACTGAAAAGAACAATATTCTTCTACTCATAAAATTCCATCAATTCCTATGTTCCTTTTTATTAGTGCAAGGCTAAAATCTCAGACCACTATCTAGTCAGTCACTTCTAACCCTTACTAACAAAATCCTTCATAACTCCACTGCCACTGAAGCAATGCTAATTCACAACAACCCTAAAGAACACGATAGAATTGCCAAAGAGAGTTTTCAAGGCCACACATTTTTACAACCTCATCTTCCTCCCAGGCATTGGCTGGTGGATTTGAACTACCTGACTTTCAGAAAATGTCTAATGCTTAACCCAGTGTGTCATCAGAGCCCCTTCCTAAGCCAAGAATATTGTCATGGACTAGACTGTGTCTTTGAAGAATACATATATTTCCTTGAAAAATACATATACGTGCGTGGGTGTGTGTTTGTGTGTGTCTGTATACATATATAATAGTATAATATAGAAGCTATATAATTGTTCCTGTGATCAGAGAAACCAAATCGCTGGATGGAGGATTGAGAATAGTTATCATCTCTCCTTAATTCCATCACAGCCCAAACTGGATGTAAGAGGAATTTCCCTAGAGTATGGCTTAGAATCTCTATTTCACTCAAGGGAACACTGGGGGTGGGGGTGGGGGTGGGGGATACGCCATACTTCATACTCTCATGAAATAGCCACTAGGAGGGAAGTGCATCTTTATGGACCAGGCCTTTCAGGACAAAGCTCTTTTTTTCACTGGGGAGGGTGAGCACACAAGGAAGTCTCCAGGGAACAGACGGGCCTATAGATAACAAGAAGCTGTACTGCAATCCCAAAGGCACAAGTTTTGAATCCACAAGCTGCTCCGTGGAAGAAGGATGGACAATCTTCACCCGTGTGATTAACTGTCTCTGAAAATATGCAGGAGGGTCAGCTACAGGTCAATTCCGACTCAATGGTACACAACAACAGCAGCAGCATAGATGCTGGCCAGAAACAAAGACTTTTCCTCCTTCACTGACAGAGAGAAAGACACTGCCTTCTCCTCTAGGTGGCGCCCTGAATTAGGATGTCTAGCCTCGAAAACGTTAAGCAAATACATTTCTGTTTGTTAAAACCATCCCCTTGTGGTATCTCAATTA
>NW_006399760.1:24154203-24184425 GCF_000299155.1 Elephantulus edwardii | reverse complement strand
TCAATATTCTTCAAAATTACATGATTTTACCTCTCTCACTAAATTCAAACCTGCAAAGGTAAACACTTGCTATTGACATCAGCACATAAACTTTTCCACATATATGCCACTGGTGGGTTTGTGGTCTTTTAGAAATAGCAGAGCATAAGGTACAGACTATGCAAGCAGAGCTCCAAAATTAAACTGACAAAAGCCAGGTTTTTTTAAATAAGTTGAGCCATTTATCTTGAATAAATACTCCTCAAAATGCTGTAAGCTTTTACCTAATTTCTAGAATTCTGAATAAACTGGATCTGACAATTGGTGCCAATCGTTTTCACTGCTTTTATGGATGAGCCATTTCAGAAATTTTCATTCCATTCATTTCACTGATATTCTGTAACAGACATTTAGAAATAAGTCATTGTTACTCATTCTGAGGGGTGACAATTCCTTTCAGGTGATGGAAACAAACTTAACAAGGAAGTCTCTCTTTGGTGACTCAGTTACTTAGTGCTGTTTTCTTAAGAGTCTTTATGAAGACATTTGGATGAAAATTTTGTAGGGAACTATCAGTTACCACTGAGTTGATGTCAATTCAGAATGATCCTACAGGGCAGAGAAAAACCTGCTCAGTAAAGGTCTTTCCCAAAGTTGTAATCTTTCTAGAAGCAGACTCTCACATCTTTCTCCCACAGAGCAGCCAGAGCAGCTGGTTCAAACCACTAGCTTTTCCAGTTAGCAGCCAAGTGCTTCCTGAAACCATTGTGCCACCAGGGCTCCCTGTAGGGAAACTAGCATCACTCAAATTCTCAGCCTCTCTTCTCCATCAGCTTCAAAAACGGCCTATTTTGCCAAGCATGTGAACTCTAATTCTAAATGTTATCCTAGCATTCAAAGATGAGATCTAATTTTGTGTGAATTCCATCTGTGAATATGGAAAGTAACAGATTGTATAACTGACTTCAGGATCAAAACCAAACCGAAAGTGCTCAACTACTTGTACTAATTTTATGCATGGTGAGGCACATACTATCAGTTACATGTACATGAATAATAAAGAAGGCCTAGGTTAGTTAATAGTAGTATGAGTTATAAGCATTAAAACTAAGAAATTCTCACAAAATAGAGTTTCATAAACTTACACACACCATGTCCTATTCAGTAGTATAATGAAAACTGCTCTCTGTGCTACCTACTTCATGTCTGACAATGAATGTACGAGATTCACTGAGAACAGTAAGAAGCATATAGTGAGACTCCCTCAACCTGGCAGTAGTGTTACAGGAGAGGGAGAAGGCATGAAAGGCCTTCAAAATGGACTTACTCATCTTGATGTTACTCTGAAATTAGTCTTAATACTCATCTATCATCTAAGCATTTGGATATAAAATAATATGCAAGATATCAGAGACACATATGTGTTGAGGACTCTCCTTCATAGGGTCACTATGAGTCGCCTGCAACTCAATGGTACTTAACAACAACAACAACAACAACAAGATATAGAGATAAATAGAAGACTGACAGATAGACAAAGAGAAAGAGACACACATACAGAGATACAGAGAAAGAGAGATGCATGCGTGATTCTCGCTCTGAGATTCTTGTAACCACAGAATGCATATTATGGAATACTGAATGAGTAGTTTCTGAACTGTAGTAAACCAGGTTTTCCTAGCGTTCTGGCATACAGGTTTCACAAAGTTTTCTAGAGAACTTTTATGCCAACATTTGTGAGCTGTGTGCTATCCAAATCCAAATGCCTATCAGCTCCTTACTGTCAAATCAGAGCCTCCCCATAGCTGCCTCTCCAGCAGGTTTTGGGAAGACTGTACCTTGTAACAAGAGGAGACTGTCACTGGTGGATTCAAAAGACCAACAGGTACCACCTTTGGGAAAGCAGCATAACTCACTACAGACCACGGCACTGAAGAAAAGAAAGTGTATGGACCCCCTGAAGAGACCACAGCTGATATCCAAGCAGACATATGCACACCCATGTTTATTGCAGCTTTGTTCACAATAGCAAGGAGTTGGAAACAACCTAAGTGCCCATCAACAAACGAATGGCTAGAGAAGCTGTGGTATATTCGCACAATGGAATACTATGCTGCATTAAAAAACAAGGAACTCATACAATATTATTCAAAATGGTTGACTCTGGAGAACATTATGCTGAGTGAAATATCCCAGTCACAAAAGGACAAATATTACATGATGCCACTGTTGTAGAATGGGACTAACCTCGGGGTTGGGAAGCGACTGAGAAAGATGGGTTCAATAATGTATACTGCACTGAAACAGAGGAGGGAGAAAACTGTTTAAAAGAGATATGTGACTAGGTATTTCTGTCATCACAGGAGTCTAGAGCGAGGGCTACATGGTAGAGGGGACCTGGGGGAGGGTTTGTAAAACAATGAAAGAATCTTTTCTTTTACTTTTCCATAATTTTTGACTCATGTACTTATAACTTGTTAGTTAAATTTGTGTCTTCTAGGTTGCAACACCCCCAAGATACATCTTCAAGGATATGAACATGTACGGCCAAGCACAATCAATAAGAGTGCATCTAAATTCCAAAATCAATCTCCATAATAGTCTATGTGTTTCCTACTGCCAAAGGGGCCCTTTAGAGTAGTGAGAGAAGACCTTCACCCTGAAACCCACAGCGTCCCTTTTCAGCAGGAAGTAGCTAAGAGAATACGCCATCCCCTTTTCCTTATGAATCAGGGTGAAGTCTCTCTCAGGGAGGAGTGATAGGGAATGGCAAAGGACACACCGACAAAGGAGATTAATCAGAACTGACTTTGACAAGCACTGTGGCAATTGGACAATTAAAACAGACATTCGAATGGCGGGGAAGAAGTACAAACTGGGGAGGAGGGTAGAGAGAATGGTGCAGCAATGAAGGAATGAAAACCCAAAATTCCTGTAAATGTTCATTAAAACTAATAAAATTTAATAATAATTAAAAAAAATTTAAAAAAAGAAAGTGTATGGACCCGTATTCTTTGAAAAGTATTTTCTAACAGTCTTATGAACCATTTAGATACCAGACTGAAAACTACCTATAAATAAGGAATAGTCATTAGAACACCTTAAGAAATTAATGTAAGGGCTCAGCCCAACTGGAATCCAAAATCAACTGGGTATGACACACAATCTGGCTGAATATACTCCTCTTTTTTGAGTTTCATGATCTGGATTAATAGAACTCTAACCAAGATTTAGAGTTTCAGGTTTCCTCTCTCTTACCCTTCAGACATGACATCACTGGGGCATACTTTTTTCTATCAATTAAACTCATAAAATACATGATGTTAAAAAATGAGCCAAGCACTTACTTTTCTGACTGTCTCAATAGCCAAAAGAAACAGAGCTGAAATAACTGGATTCAGATCGTTTACAGTGGGGTGGAGGTTGAAAAGGAGACAGAGACAGAAAGTGAAGTAAACAAAACTTTCAATAACCCTTTAAAACAATCTGTTCTTGAACTTCTCTGTTTATCTGTCTATATTTCCCAAGAAAGGATTCAATGACAGCTAGAATAGACCTGTAAATCAAAAGGTCCCAATACAAAGATGTGTATTAAATGTTGACATAATGAACAGTGTGCCAATACACACTGAGAACAGGGAAACATTATTGGTCTTAATTATCAAAAGCATTTGCTACCACACAAACGCTGATTTGTCAGAATACAGCCCTGGGGGGGTAAAGGGTCCCAGGAGACCACTTCACTTTTGTAAGCCTCAAAAATATTTCTAAGTGCACTCCAAATTATTCCTCTCTTCATAAACCTTTAACAGATCATTACCAGTAAGTTAAAATTATAAGTTCAGAGCTTGGACTTCAAAATATTTCATAAACTGGCTCTAAACTATTTCCAGCCAGACTCATCTACTCGTTACCTTTCAAACACCATGCACAGTCAACTCGACCGCTGATCCGCTGATCATATTGTCCTCCCTACCTCTCCTCTTTCATAACCAACCTTCCAGGTCTTAGTCATCCTTGTCCCACATTCAGGCCAATCTCAGGAACTTATCCCAGTTTTTGTTGTTCACTGTAGTCTGAATTTCCATGTTAGTCAAAACTGACTCAGTGGCAGTGGGTTTGGGGTTTATTTTGGTTGTACTCACAGAACATGAGACCATGTGTATGCATGAGGCACAAAAACATATCTTTTCCCAGTCTAATTACAGATCGAAACACTGTAGCACAATGAAAAGAAGGCAGAGGTAATAATTATATCTCCTGAATCTTCCTATTTACTACCATGGTGTCATTTCTTTGAGGCCCAACTTGTTCACCTATAAAATGAGGTTAAAAAAATTCCTAAACTCCACACAATTTTCATTAAAATAGAATACATTTTAAGAAATTCTTCATCAGACTAAGAAATACAACTCATATTAATATATTATTTAGTACATGCAACCTAGGACTCACCAAGTTATCTATTATATATTAAGGGCATAATACATCATGCTGGTAGTGCCACTAGATTATAGATACAGGAATTTGTGGAGTCATTTGAATGTTCACTCCAATCCTGTATAAAAGCATTGTCATGCAGTCAATTTGGACTGAAAATAACCATACGGGGCAGAGTAGAACTGCTCCCATAGCATTTCCAAAAGTGGTAAATAATTTCAGGAGCAGCCCGTCACACCATTTTCCTTTGAAGCAGCTGGTGAATTTGAACTGACAACTTTCTGGTTAGCAGGCAAGCACTTAACCACTGTACTACTGATTACCCCCTACAGTTCCAGGCACTTTACAGAAATTGTTATTTACTCTCCACAACATGGAAGACGGGTTCTAGACCCTGTCATCTTCATCTCCCTGAGAATCTGAGAGAAAGACACCAAGATACCAACTATAGATTATCTTCTTTCTCCATCTTTGCATTGTCTTAAAGAAAGACTTTAGAAAAGTGGAACAAAAGAAGTCACACTTATTCACTGAGGGAAATGCTAGTGGAATCTGCTGGCATCATGTACCTATTAATTGTAATGAAAGCTGTCAGCATTTTCACTAGGAGGACCATTAAAATCAGCTCCAAGATGAAAACATTGAATGTACACTCCTAGCCCAAAGGTCTCTTCTCTTTTTACACCTTCAATTAGTCATTAAAAAATGCAACACTATGGAATACAAGAGCCTAACAATTTCTATTGTTTCTGAATGCAAATATGCTAAAAAAAATTAAAAGTTGATAGTGATAGATTTTTTTTTAGCCAGTCATATTTAGAAAGTATTTTATATAGTTACTGCATTTTTCCACATTCAAGGCTAAATCAAGAGTCCGTCACACTACAGAACACTGTCAACATCCTACTTCAGCAATAATCTTCACTTGTTTCTTATGATTGCCTTCTCCATACTACTTTTCCTCCATTTCTTTATATTCTTTCCTAAATAAGGATTGTGAAAATTTTAATCAGCACCTGCCACTTAATCAGATGAACAAACAGCATTTAAGCCTTGTCAAGGATTTTTGTTAAAAAAAAAAATTCTATTTTCTCACCAAACTTCTTCCATTTGAGGGAATCAAGGACCAGATTGTTCAATATCATGCCACAAGGAAAACCTTGTGATGTCACAAAACACATGATGTCAAACACATGCCTGATAGAATATAGAGGACAACTCCTAAAAATGACAACTCCTGATAATGAACACCATAAAAGAACACAGTCTGTGTCATTATGAAGAGGGAAGATTATCTCAAAGATATCAGAATATAGACCCTCTATAGATCATAATCAGAAGGAGGAGTGGCATCCACTTCCATAATCGCTTGCCTCCGGAAACCCTATGAACCTGGAGAGAGGATGAAAAGCACCCAAGCGTCGAGGACTCTCCTTCATAGGGTCGCTATGAGTCGCCTGCAACTCGATGGCACTTAACAACAACAACAACAACATAGATCATAAATGCCCTCTTCTAGAAAAATTAGCATTTTAAAAATTCACTATACCTTAGAGGTTAAAATTCTTAAAATTGGGACTCATAATATGATAACAGAATGTATGGGAGTTTAAAAGGCACTGTGGACTTTATTCCAATAGAGAGTGGTATCTTTAAAACATAAGGTTATCATATTATAGCATGGATGGCAGTTGTAATGTCCTTCCACCATGCACTCTGGGTGTCATTTTCACCCATGACTTACGAGATGTGCCAGGTTGAAGCCTCATCATCAGTCTGTAAACTGAAGCTGCTCCAGAGGCAACAGGGGGAGAAGCAGCTGTGGTAGCATTGGGACTGAAGATGCTCAGGCAGAGAAACCAATCTGGTGGTGGTGTGAGAGATGAATGAAACCGGAGGACGAAGAGTCCAGAGGACGAGAGAAGACAAAAAGAAGAAGACAGTAAGAAATGAGATGGCAGAACGTAAAAGACCCAAGAAAGCAAGTCAAAAGGTGAAATGAGGAAGAGGAGGAAAGTAGGAAAGGGGAGAGAAGGAGGAAGAAAGGGGGGGGGAGGTGAACAATCTTAAGAAATATGGGAAAACAACATGTACCACATGCCTGTCCTCTGATTTCTTGTTTTTAAGTCACAGATCTATCAAATGACAAAGTACAGAATTTGAAACCAGACATAAATCCATTAACACAGAACCAGAGTATAATTAACATGCATTGTTCGAAGCGGGGGGGGCAAACTCTGAGTTCAAACTTCAGGTCAAGTGGCATGAACAATCTTGCCATATTGACTTTCTTGAGTTACTAGACACCATGAAGCAGAGGCAAAGGAAATTCAAATGTGCCACTCCTGAATTTGAAATTAATCAAACGCAAACAAAAGACCATGATGTTGGTTTCTTAGTTGGTCATCTTCAAGCACATCTGCCAACCAGAAATTGCATATAGCTGTGTTTTTGCAAGACTGCTTTCATACTTTCCATCTTTAATGCTAATTTAAATTTACTGATAGTAGACTAAGGTGCGCCTGATACCGGTCATGGTATTTGCAATCGCTTGTTATGCATCAGAGAGTTGGACAATGACTAGGGAGGACAGAAGGAGAGTGGATGCTTTTGAGCTGTGGTGCTGGAGAAGGGTACTGAATGTACCATGGACTGCCAGGAAAACAAACAGATTCATCTTGGAGAGGATTAAACCAAGCTACTCCTTGGAGGCAAGGATTCTGGGGCTTCGTCTGACATACTTTGGACATGTTGCCAGGAGGGACGGGTCCTTGGAGAGGGACATCATGCTTGGGAGGGTGGAAGGACAGCGCAGGAGGGGAAGACCCTCTATGGATGGATTGATTCGGTGACTGGGGTAATCGGGATGGGTGTGTCAGAGGCGGTGCGGTTGGCACAGGATAGAGCAGGGTTTAGAGCTGTTGTGCATAGGGTCGCTATGAGTCGGAAATGACTCGATGGCACATAACAACAACAACAGCTTGAACTAACTGTGAAGCCGATAAACCCACCATTCAGTGTGATTCCTCTCTTGTAAAGCCTCCAATATTTTCCTGACTCTTCCAGTATACTAAAAATACACTGTTTTTACGTGCCATCGAGTCGGAATCCAATCACCCTCCAGTGGGTTTCAGAGGCTGTAAACTGCACGGGAGGAGACTGCCCATATTTCTCCACAGAGCAGCTGATGGTTTCACTCTACCTACCTTTGAGTTGGTAGCACAACTGCTTGCCACCAGGACACCAGAACTTCATGGAAATAATGTATTCTTCAATAATTTTTAAAATACACAAAATTTATTATTAATTAGAAAAATGAATTGCCATTAAGGCAGTAATCGTCAAATGCATGTTGCTTTCTAATATCATATTCCAGTAAGGAAAAATAAAGAAACTCAAAATACACGTCATAAATTGAACCCTTTACATACAATTAGAGGTTATACTAGTGGTGGAAGCTTCCATTCAAGTCTCAACATGATCAGCACTCATCCACACTTAGCATGGTGCTATTTCAGAGAGCAGAAACTATTTAGGGACTCCTCCAAAAGAAACAGAATGTTTATAACTGAATCACCTCCATGCTAAGAAACACTGCTTAAAGGCATCCCATTAACACAACTGTACTAAAGCATTTTGTGCCTATGGCAAAAACACATCCCAAGGGATCAATATGCCACAAAAGACACACCTGAGCTTCTATGGGAGGAAGGGAGGAGGAGAGGAAAAGGGCATAAATGGCAACAAGGGGCTCTTTAGGTTCTCAAATCTTCTACCCAGGAAATCTGCCTAAATTGCTTTGTCAAGATCCACCTGCTTATTCTGGGTTATTATCACACGTATAATGCCTAATCATATATTCCTTTTAAAGAGTTCTTTAAAAAAATAAAAATAAAAATCCACCTGCTTTCAGAAACTCAAATGCCTAGGGGGGATTGCCTGTGAAATCATTTGGCAGTTAATTTCCCCCCACACTTTCTATGTTGAATATTCTAGTCTAGTATTATCAGAAACTAATATAAGTTATTGGAGTGGCATCCACTTCCTAAAACACATGTCTCTGGAAATTCTATGAACTTGGAGAAACAATGATAGCTATGGAAAGGCATTAGGTCTTCTGTTCATGGATTCGCTATGAGTCGACCTCGACTTGACAGCAATCAACATTAACAACAACAATACAAGCTATACAGTACATCCAAGTGATAAACCATGAACAGCTAAAGAAACATTCACATGGAATCTATGAAAAGTGTTGCATGGTTAAGATAGACCAATACATCATCCAATATCATCAAAAGATACAAGGAACACTTGGAGTGTATCTTTCCGAATTGGCTTCCTGATTAAAGAACTCACCGTAGCGCAGAATGCCTTCCGGAGCGGGACACACTGTTGCCCACGGGTGAGGGCAAGTTACTCCCTCGGTGCAGGTCCTCGATGGACCGACTCCAGGGCTTGGATTTGTCCATGGAGCTCTCCACAGTGCTTTCCACACTTTCAAAGTCAAAGCTAAAACAAAACACAGACACCACTGAAGGTTCAAAAACTCATATCCACACAAACACACTGGTGTGCACAACTCACTCCTCCCTGTCATACATCTGCACTGTAATATGAGGACTCTGCAGAAAAAGAAAATTGAACAGGAGATACAAAAAGAATTGCCACAGGCTCCCTGTGAGCTTCAAAAAACACAGGACAGACCCTAAATTTGGCAAAAAAAGAACTAGAGAAATGCAAAAATTAAACAGTGCTGTATTAATTGAATCTCACTACGAGGCATGCTAATTTAACCAACTGCTAATACTGCAACTGTGGAAGGGGAGGGGCAAGATCCGACAGCTGTCTTCATTTTGCTTCAACAAGTCAATATGGTAGGCTTAGACTAATTTATTCCTACCCACCAATTTTCACTAAGTATCTTCTCCTAGTATGCTGGCAAGTGTACTTTTCCAACCATATGTGATGTATTACTATCGAAGCCATTGGGTTTGCTTTGATTTTTGAAATCTCTTCACAATGTGGTCCTCTTTAAAGTAAGATGGTTGTTTCTCTGACATTTTTGAGGTTATTACTCATGTTAGCCATGTTAGAATAAACGGCAAGTTAAGTTGCTCCTTCTTGTATAATTTCAGGAACAAAGTTTTTAAACAGACAGGGCTTTGTGTTCAACGCATTTTTCCCCCTCCTCTCAATGTCAGTAATTCTGTTTTCCAAATAAAAGGAAAGAAAAAAGATATTATTCATTGTTTCTATCCACAGTTTCACCAAACACCACCTGATCATATAATACAGCAAACAGAAAGCAGCTTTAGCATTCATTTAACAAGGAATGCCCTCTGGGAAAATCGAGAGCCTACTGTAGAAGGAAGAGCACTAATAAATAATACACACTTCAGCTAAAACTTAGGATCGCTGAAATATGTTAAGATGGGCCCATTAGCAGAACACTAGGTGATGTGCTCCATCTAATAAATGATCATCCAGAGAGCAGAGACTGTTATACACATACAGTGTGTGGATCTGACCACAGGCACTGTGGTCATCCCACTGGATGCAGGCTGGAGTGCTTATCAGGAAGGATGAAGAAATGCCTAAACCAACTATGGCCTTAAATACCAAAAAAAAAGAGAGAGAGATTGGAGACAGTAAGGCAGGGTGACATTCTAAGTGACAGAAGAGACTCTCCTAAACCATTTATGTCGACTGTATTTATGAAAACAGTATTTTATTCCTCTCAGCCTGCCTTTTTTCTAATGAGAAGAAATGCTTTTATTTCAGGGATGGTATACAGCCATTGTTTCACATCTCAAGGGTTAGGAAATTATCGAATACTACAAAATAGTAGACAATATTTTCTGCAGATTTGTTTCACTAAAGAAGTAACATACACATAGAGTTCCGGTCTTGTGTTGGCTAGCAACTTAGACTCAGGAGTAGAAGTCCCTCCCATTGGTACTCTTTATCGTGTCATTCTTTCCCGTTACCATTACTCCTGAAGTTACTTGGTTGGTAGCTGCCATCGAGTTGAGTATGACTCATAGCTCCATTATGAGCAACAGACCTGAGCCCTGTCCTACCCTCTGCCATCTACATCATCTCTTGGGCCCACCGGTGCAGTCCACCTCGCCAGAGGTCTTCCTCTGTCTTTCCAAGCATGATGTCCCTTCTCCTAACAACATACCCAAAGTATCTTGCCTCCAAGGAGCACTGTGGCTGCACTTTTCCAAGATATATCTATTTGTTCTTTTGGCAGGACCTTCCCTAATTCCATAAACATTACTCAAGGTTTTAAGATAAAGACTCCAGATTTTTAGATAAAGAGCAGGTTGAAATTGTTTTGTTATTTGATACAAAGTATACAGAAAGTATATACAGTTTTAGACATTAATACCTAAGAGGCATCCTTTAGATCAGGCTATAAGAATTAGATTTACATGTCAGAGAAATTTCACAGGAAGTTTGGTTACTGTGTTTTTTTTCTTTGTCTATCGCTATGCTATGAGTCGCAAACGACTCAACGGCACATAACAACAACAACAACATCCCATAAAAAGCAGGAGTGGCATCCACTTCTGAAATGGCTTGCCTCCGGAAACTCTATAAACAGTGCTCAGGCCTTTCATTCATAGGGTCGCTAAGAGTCGTCTACGACTGATGGGACCTAACAACAACAACATCCCATAAAATGTATGTTGTTGTTGTTAAGTGCCATAGTGACCCTATGAACAAAAGACCTGGACACCTGTAAAATTTTCATCCTTTCTCGAGGTTCTTAGGGTTTCCAGAGGCAAGCTATTACAGAAGTGGATGCCACTCCTGCTTCCAAGATTGTTTTAATCGGGGAGCTCCGCCAAACACTGTCCACCATTATCGCATTAGACACATCAGTGTCACAGTGTTCAGCTTCACAGCAACTATGAGTTACCTCCATATAGCAAGTGGACAGACCAGGGTTATTCGACCTAGAAGAATGTTTTACCAAAAACAAGTAAAGGCAGGCCTGAGGGCTGCGGATTAGAGCCACTCACCTTTGGCTTGAGAGCATGACTTTATACAAAAAATGTATTAGCAGGACTAAAGCAAAAAATACCTCACAGAGCCAGTTTCAGTTACTACTTCAGTTTCAGCATCCTTAGATTACTAATATTCTACCTGATTAAGCCTTGGGACTTTCTGCATTAAGTCATAAAAAACAAGTTACAGCTTTTGAAAGAAAACATGAGGAACAAAAACTCCACCTAGACTGAAAAGTCTTTGTATCGAATTAAACACTTACTACCTCCCCAGTCTGTCTGTAAGAGCAGATCTCAACATGAATCCCACCTTTTATTAAGATTACTTTTTTAAAAATTTTTTCTTTATTTTTATTGTATTATTTTTTACGTGTATCATCAAATCAGATCTGACTGGTACAGGAGGAGATTGCCCCCTCCTTCTCCAGCAGAGCCTCTGGTGGATTAGAACAGCATACCTCTGCGATTGCAATGCAGCATCTTGCCACCAGGCCACCAGAGCTCCCTAAGATTACTTTTTGATGAAAGAAAGAAATATGGAGAAGAACAGGTGAAGTCCTATTGTAAATAATTTCAGAATTCTAACAAATAGAAGGATGTTAAGGGGAGGGGAAAAAGGCATAATAGGCATAATCAAATAAACTGGATTTTTTTTCCCTCTGTTCTAGTTTTGTAAGGAAAGGCCAAAGCAATGCAAATGCACATAAAGTAAAACCAAAAAGCTTCATTACCTCAGTTACTCAGTTTCACTATTCATACATTCATATTTACTTTTAAAATCTCTTCCTGTGTATTTAATAACAAACAAGTATCAGTTTTTAAAAAAAATGCAAACGGTGGCAGTACTTTTCTGACTCTAGCTTACTTCACTCAACAATACATCATAAACCTCTTTCAGTAACTATTCTACTGAATTCTATAAGAATCTAAATAACTTAAGCCCTAAAATACTTCTTTATAAAATAAGCACTTGTCTAAGGGTTATTTTTGATCACCTGTCTTATTTCTGCCTTAAAAACATTTCTAATACCAATTATGTGATTTGTTTTTAGTTACATAAACAGACACAAACCTTCCTCAACACTACCCCATCTGCTTCTGGGTTTCCTCCCTGAGCCCTACAGGGTGTAATTTGCCACTGAGCTGCCATTTTCTGCGACCACTCAAAATTCAAAAGCAAACAAGCCAAGCTTTACTTACGTTACTGCGTACTGTGCAAATGAAAGATATTCCACCAGAACATCAAGACCTTTGTTTTCTTCATTCAGAAACTCTCTGACCCACCTGTTGGGGATGGGGAAAAAAAATAATAAAAAATTGGAGCAATACATCTCATGCCCTACCTAAAAAGAATGCAGAAAAAAAGGGGTTGGTTGTGTTGGTTTTTTTACAGTCAGAAATGGTCACTATGAAAGGTGGCCGACGTTCAAGTAGGAGCTTTCAGATATGGCAACTAAAGAAACTACAATATTACAGCATGCAAGAATAAAGAGAAGGGGGAGAGAGGCTAAATACGGGGGGAATGCACCATTTTTTCATTTTACTGCTTGGAGACATAAGATAACCTGTATGACACTTTCTAAAAAGGGAACTTGCTAAGTATACTTCTTTCCACCACAGCGATACACAGCTTGCTAGCTGAAGGAGCCAAGATTACATGGGGAATGAGCAGACTGGGGCCATGACGATATAACCACCGAGACCCAGGCATGATTCCAAATCCCCGTTCATCTCCTTCTTGGCACGTAAAATGGCAGGAGCAACTAAACCAGCCAATGAAAGACCAGTGTTTATGGGTTTCAAGAAATTCAATAGCTATAATAATTTGCTTAATATTTTCCATGAATGTCAAGACCTTCTTAGAAGCTGCCGGCACCCTTTACCACTGTCAAAGCCAACATATCACAAAAATCCTTTTTCAGAATTCTTTTTAAAATAGTATCACCTTGCACTTGAATGGTACGGAACAGTTCACTCATAATTTTTACTGTGTTTTATTTGGTCCTTGTGACCACTCGAATAAATATGTGTAGTTAATACACCCTTAGGTACTGAGGAGTTCAATACCTATTATCCTACTTTAAAGTAGCCTTGGTGGCACCAGTAGTTACAGTGCTTGGATACTAACCCAAAGATCAGTGGCTTGAGCCCATAAGCTAGCTGTCCAATGTGGGTAAGATGTGGTCATCTGAATCTAAAGATTTTTTTTAACCACTATGAGGAGTCCTACTCTGTTCTTACAGAGGCTCACTGTTTAGTCAGAATTAACTCAATGTCAATGAGTCATCTTATTTTTAAGATTCCTCCCATGGAATCAACTGCAAAAAAATTGTGATACCTGGTTACAATTAATGTTTGAAAGTCCTAGTCCTACAAATAAAAAAAATTTTTAAAAAAATTTTTTTTTTTTAAAAAAGGACCAGTACAGTCCTTCAGTGACATTTGGGACACTACTACCAACTGCATTGCAGAACGGATGCCTTATTCCTTAAACTTCATGCCAAGAGGTACACCAATTATGGGTATTTCACCTACTATCAATGCCAAATTTGCTGTTCACAGCTTCAGTTTGCTCGGCTCCACAGTCAACACTCTTGGCACCAGCAGTCAGGAAATCAAAAAGCGTATCGCGATGGGAAAGTCTGCTGTTAGGGACCTCTCTAAGGTACTCAGGAGCAACAGTGTCTCTCTGGAGACTAAGGTGTGCCTGATACAGGCCATGGTATTTGCAATCGCTTGTTATGCATCAGAGAGTTGGACAATGACTAGGGAGGACAGAAGGAGAGTGGATGCTTTTGAGCTGTGGTGCTGGAGAAGGGTACTGGATGTACCCTGGACTGCCAGGAAAACAAACAGATTTATCTTGGAGAGGATTAAACCAAGCTACTCCTTGGAGGTAAGGATTCTGGGGCTTCGTCTGACATACTTTGGACATGTTGCCAGGAGGGACGGGTCCTTGGAGAGGGACATCATGCTTGGGAGGGTTGAGGGACAACGCAGGAGGGGAAGACCCTCTATGAGATGGATTGATTCGGTGACTGGGGTAATCGGGATGGGTGTGTCAGAGACGGTGCGGTTGGCGCAGGATAGAGCAGGGTTTAGGGCTGTTGTGCATAGGGTCGCTATGAGTCGGAAACAACTCGACGGCACACAACAACAACAACATTGCAACAATTGTAAAATAATCCTAGAAACACGTGTGCCCTGAAAGACTAGCAATTCCTTGACATCTTTTGCTTGAAAGAAGATGGAATCCAATGAATTCAGGGTATGTTTTTTGTTTGTTTGTTTGTTTTTCTTTGGGGGTAGGGATTAATTTGTATATTGTTCCTCTTTTCCTCAGCTTCATTCTTTCTTTCAGTTGGTCACCTCCATGACATAATAGGAACCAGAATGGCAGGAAAAGTAGCCCATTTGCCTTGTATTACCCACCTGCAGCACCTTACATGCCACATAAGGTATGCACCTAACTGGCACAAGTAAGCACTGACATTTCATTTAAAGGACCATTAACACTGGGTAGAAACTACTATCAGTTAAGTCTCACAACAACGTGGCTTTGTTACGAGATCTAAACAAAACTAAATGAGCTGGCTACTGGCTGAGACTTAGCCAACCTTTCCAAATGACTACTATATGACCTTGCCATATCTGCTTCTGGATGCTTATTTTCATTTTAATTCTTTTAATTACTCACTATGCTACTGCCAGATCCCAGGAGACACAGTAGATTTTTTTTTAAACTGCTGATAATTTGAAATTTAAAAACAGTAAGTCTTTGTAAAATAATGTAAATCTTGTCAATAACAGTTCCATTTTTTTCAAAAAAGTATTACTTGTGTTAATAAAGGATGAATTATTTTGAAAAAATATACTTCAAATTTACTCATTTTCATTGTTGTTGTTGTTAAGTGCCATTAAGTCATCTGCGACTCATAGTGATCTTATGTACAACAGCTCTGAACCCTGCTCTATTCTGAGCCAGCCTCATCGTTTCTGACTTCCTCGTCCCCATTACCCGTCACTGAGTTCATCCATCTCATGAAAGGTCTTCCTCTTTTGCATTATCCCTCCAACCTCCAATTATGATGTCCGTCTCCAAGTACTGGTCCCTCCTTGCAACATGCCCAAAGTATGTCAGATGGAGCTTCAGAATCCTTGCCTCCAAGGAGCAGCCTAGTTTCACCCTCTTTAGGACAGACCTCATTTTTTTCTTAGCAGTCCATGGCATATTAAATACTCTTCCCCAACACTGCAGCTCAAAGGCATTAATTCTCTTTCTATCATTCCTAGTCACTGTCCAGCTTTCTGATGCACAGCAATTAATTGCAAAGGCCATGGCTTGGATCAGGCACACCTTAATCTCCAGACTGACACTGTTGCTCTTCAGTCCTCCAGCTAGGCCCCTGACAGCAGATTTTCCCCATGCAATTTGTCTTTTGATCTCCTGGTAGCTGGTACCAAGTGTGTTGATGATGGAGCCAAGCAAACTAAAGCTGTTAACTATCTCAATCGCTTCATCTGTCATGATACTGCCAATTGGCCCAGTGGTGAGAATCTTTGTTTTCTTGATGTTCAGCTTCAATCCTTATTGAAGGCTGCAGTCCTTGACCTTCTGCAGCAAATGCCTCAGATTCTCCTCAGTTTCGGCAAGCAAGGATGTGTCATCTGCATAATGTAGGTTGTTAATGAGTCTTCCTTCAATCTTGATGCCACAATCCTCCTCATAGAGCTCAGCCTCCCAGATGATCTGTACTGCACATAAACTAAAAAGGTATGGCAATAGAATGCATCCCTGGCATACCCCTTTCCTGATTTTGAACCATGAAGTGTTTCATTACTCTGTTCTAATGACTGCCTCATGGTCCAAGTATAGGTAGGTTTTGCAGAAGCACAAACGTTAATACACATAACTCACATATATAAATACAAGTCTACTGGGATTCTAAGATCAAGAAAGTAGGAGAAAAACTATTTTAAAAATAAGGCTCCAAATTTAGACCCATCTAAGATCAAATCAATATGGATTGAAGCTCAACATCAAGAAAACAAAGATTCTCCCCACTGGGCTGACTGGTAGCATCATGATGGATGGTGAAGAGACTGAGATTGTTAACAGCTTTAGTTTGCTTGGCTCTACAATCAACATTCTTGGTACCAGCAACCAGGAAATCAAAAGACAAATTGACCTGAGAAAGTACGCTATCAAAGACCTCTCCAAAGCACTGAAGAGCAACGATGTCAGTGTGGAGACTAAGGTGCACCTTCCAGGCCATGGTCTTTGCAATTACTTGCTATGCATCAAAAAGCTGGACAAGGAGTAGGGATGATAGAAGGAGAACTGATGTCTTTAAGCTATGCTAGTGAAGAGTATTAAATATACCATGGACTGCTAGGAGAACAAACAAGTTCATCCTAGAGAGAGTGAGATCAAGCTGCTCCTTGGAGGCAAGGATTCTGAAGCTTGGTCTGACATACTTTGGACATGTTGTAAGGTGGTACCAGTCCTTGGTGAGAGATGTCATGCTTGAGAGGGTGGAGGGACAACACAAGAGAGGAAGACCCTTCATGAAATGGATTGATACAGTGACTGGGATAATGGGAGTAGCTGTGTCAGAAACAATAAGATTGGCACAGGATAGAGCAGGGTTTAGGGCGGTTGTACACTGGGTCGCTATGAGTCACAGACAACTCGATGGCACATAACAACAACAAGATCAAATCTCCAAGCTGTGTGTCTGTACTTAAGAAGGAGTATGTAACATAACACTGGACTAAGTCTGCAGCTTGGAGATTTGCGTGAAGTGGTTGGATTCTGGAAGATGGTTACTCGCATCTTCATGACTGCCGGCTATGGAACATTTCATTGGGTTTTTTTTTTTTATCGTCCACAATTGGGTGTCAGCTGACTGGCTCTGCTAGAGTTAGCTGACAATGAACGAGCTTTGGGCTGAAAGTCTCTTGGTTTACAGTCTGGCAGCACCTGGTGGGCATGCCTGTATTTAAAAAGCAGTACAGCTAGTGTTAAATTTATTTTGGAATGAACAGTCTCTAAGAGGTACAGCAGTGGTCTATTTTCTGTACTGAAGTAACTTGGGTTTGCTCTGAGGCTGAAAGCCGTGCCACAGGTGTGTCAAATGCCATAATGATTACCCATCATGGACAATGTTTGGTGGAGCTCCAAGATTGATTCAGGTTTGGAAGCAGGAGTGGCATCCTAAACCACATGCCTCTGGAAACTCTATGAACATAAAGAAACAATGATAGTTACAGAACAGGGTTCAGGTCTTTTGTTCATAGGGTCGCCATGAGTCATACTCAACTCGATGGCACTTAACAACAGCAACAAAAACAAGACCTAATCTAGAAAGATGATCCAGCAGAATGTGGAAATTATTAACAATACCATTAATAGCTTATGTAAGGAAAATCTTGCTCAAGATAATTAAAAATCAGTTGGAGCAGTGCATTGGCAGAGAGCTGTCAAAAATCTAAAGCCGATGTAAAAGACCTGGGATGAGGATATCATTCCTGACATCAGGTAAATATTGGCTGAAAGGAGATAATAAAAGAAAGATACTTACCTGTATTTTATTGAAAGTATGCAAAGGTATTACGTTTTTTTAATCATAACAAATAATGACTAACATTGTGAAGAGTGAAAATTCTGAATATTGTATTCATGTTGAGCCTGGACCTAGACTAACAGTCAGTCAGTCATCTGAACAGAGTAAGGGAGACTGTATTATTTAAAACTGGAAAGGTACGCACTCATGTTGTATCTTTTCACCAAACTTCTTCAATCTGCACGATGAGCAGCTAGTCTGAGAAACTGAACTATACAAATAACAATATGACATCAGGGTTGCAGAAATCAAGCAGAATCTGAAACACCCATGAGAAAGCTCAGAGATTATAGCCTTTATTATGGCTTACAGCATAACTTCAAAAACTCAAAAATCCTCACAACCTGCCCAACAAGCAACATCATGATAAACTGAGAAATGACGGAAGCTGTCGAAGATTTCGCTCTCACCAAATCTACGGCCAATGGCTAGGGAAGTGGCAGTCAGTAAATCAGATGTCATATTTATTGCTTTGGGGAAATCTGCCAAAGAGAACCTCTCTAAAGTGCTAAAAAGCAAAAATGCCAACCTGAGGACTCAGGTACACTTGCCTTTTTCAATTACTTCATACATGAATAAGGGAGACGAAGGAAGAAATGATGCCTGTGAATTGTGGTGATGGCCAAGAAAACTAAATGCACCATGGACTGTTAAAAGAAAGATCTGACTTGGAAGAATTGCAGTTAGAATGCTTTTTAGAACTAAAGATTGTGCTCATGTGAAACCTATATATATATATATATAGTCCAAGAAACAGATAAACAATTATAACAGAAACCATGCTGGGAATGCTGTATGGTTTAAAATCAGGAAAGGTGTGTGTTAGGACTGTATCCTACCTCCATACTTATGTAATCTGTAGGCTGAAAGATAGAAAGCATGTAGCAGAATGTGGCATTAAGATTTGAGGAAGATTCATCAACAACTTACATTATACAGATGGCACAATATTGCTTGCAGAAAGTGAAGATG
This sequence comes from Elephantulus edwardii, assembly GCF_000299155.1. NCBI lineage: Eukaryota > Metazoa > Chordata > Mammalia > Macroscelidea > Macroscelididae > Elephantulus > Elephantulus edwardii. Next base: position 24,165,389 of record NW_006399760.1, on the reverse strand, counting down.
ATGTGAAGCACTTGCTGAAGAAGACCAAAGACCAAAGCCTTCAATATGTTGAGGATTATACCTCAACATCAAAAAAAATACCCAAAACTCCTCACCACTTCAACAACAGGCAACATATGAGAGATGAAGGTAAGACTGATGTTTCCAGTGATTTCTTTTGACTTAGATCCAGGATCAACACAGAAGGTAACAGCACTCAAGAAATCAAAAGATGTGTTATACTGGGAAAATCTGCTGTTAAGGACCCATTTAAAGTGCTAAAGAGCAACGTTATCAGTTTAAAGGCTAAGATATGCCTGACCCAAGCTACAGTATTTTCCAGTTTCCTATGTACACGAAAGCTAGACAACTAATAAGGAAGACTGAGGAACTGATGCCTTTGAATTATGGTACTGCTCAAATATACTGAATATCCCAAGGACTGTCAAAAGGACAAACAAACTGATCTTAGAGGAAGCACAATGAGGATAAGGATGGAGAAACTTCATCACACATAGTTTGGGCATGCTGTCAGGAGGGGACAGTCCACAGAAAAAAGACATTAGGCTGGATTTTGGTTTAATAATAAGTTAGTCATAGGGAATTTGATACACACCAACACACATGAACCAGCTTATCTTAAAACTACTTTAAAAAAAAAACCCAAAACAAAACAACCTACTTTCATCTTTTGCTTTCCTCTTTTGGTCCGACCCAGCCACCATCACCTCACAAAGCAGACAGGATTTCCAGGAGGGAACATTTTCACCATGAAATCACTCAGCTCTTTGCCCCTTCCTCCATATCTCCTCTTTCCTGCTTGCGAACTTGTCACACTCCTCTAAAGATCTCAGGTCCATTTCCCCAACTCACCAATGACATAGAGGAAACTGAGTATCTTTTGTAAGCCTTGGACTCTGTTTTCAGGACTAATAAAACAAAAAAGAATTTCTATACTAAGGAAGCATCATGGTAGATGGAGTTATGTGAATAGTTTGAAATTGTTAACAATTTCATCTTGCTAGGTACAACAATCAACACCCTTGACACCGGCAGTCAGGAAATCAAAAGACAAGTTGCAATGGGAAAATCTACTGTTGAGGACCTCTCCAGAGGTGTACCTGATCCAAGCCATGGCCTTCTCAATTGTTTGCTTTGCATCTGAGAGCTGGATGATGACTAAGATGACAGAAGAAGAATCAATGTCTTTGAGTTGTGGTGCTTGAGGTGTGGAGAGAAGAGTACTGAACATATCATGGACGTCAACAGAACAAACAGGTCTGTCCTGGAAAGGTGAAACCAGTTTGCCTGCTGGAGGCAAAGGTGTTGAAACTGTCTCACATACCTTGGGCACACTGTCAGGACAGGTCAATCCTTGGAAAAGAATATCATGCTTTGAAGGATAGAGGGTTAGCACAGGAAAGGACGACCCTGGATGGAATGGATTGACACAGCCACTATGGAAATAGAGTCAAGTGGCTCAGGATAGGGCAAGGTTCAGAGCCACTGTTCATAGGGTTGCTATGAGTCATAGTCAACTTGACAGTACGTAACAACAAAAACAACATACTTAAGGTAAGTTTTGCTAAATAAACTAAATTATTGCAAGGCAACCAGTTGCATCCTTTTTCTATCACAATTCAATCTTAATATCAAGCAAATTATTAGAAAAGCTGGACTTTGTGAAGAAGAGTGTGCCATCAGGATTGGAGGAAGACTCATTAACAACGTGTATTATGTGGATGACACTTTGCTGAAAGCAAGGAGGATCTGAAGCACTTGCTGCAGAGGATAAACGACTGCAGCCTTCAGTATGGATTACATCTCAACACGAAGAAAACAAATACATGCAGCAATGAGCCAATAGGCAGTATCATGACAGATGGAGAAAAGACTGAAATTATCATTGATTTCATCTTGCTTGGACCTGCAATAAACACTCTCAGTACCAGCAATTAAAGAGACATAGAGCACTGGGAAAGTCAGCTGTTAGAGACCTACTGAGGTCAATTTAAAGAATAGAGTGCACCTAATTCAGGCCATGGTCTTTCCAAACACCTGCTATGCATACAAGAGCTGAAAAATTAATAAAGATGACAGAAGAACGGACCCATTTGAGTTGTGGCACTGAAAAGTGCTCAATATCCTATGGAATGCCAGAAGTATAGATAAGCCTTGAAGAAAATGCAACCAGAGTTCTTTTTTGGAGGCAAGAATTGTGAAACTTTACCTCATATATTCTGGATATGTTGTCAGGAGAGGCTATTCCTTGGAAGGGACATCAAGCTTGGAATGACGGTCAGTAAAGGAGAGAAGATGGAATGATATAGAGTGTTTGTGCCAATGGACTAAAATATTTTGAAGATATAAGGATGGCAAAGGACTCAGATCTGTTGTTCACAGGGTCGCTATGGGTTGTACTCAACTTGAGAGCACTTAACAACACTGCAAGGCAAAACACCCTATTCTGATAGAAACCACCCAAGAGTTAACCAATGAAAGACTAAAAAAACTGTGGTACATTCACATAATAGAGCATTGTACAAAACGAAGAGATGATAGGAAACTCTTGTGGCTTAGTGGTAAGGAGCTATGCCATCAACCCCAGGAAACAAGGTTCAAATTTATGTACAAGAGAAATGAGCAATCTCCTCTCTCCATCTCTGAAAACATTTAGGTTCAGCTATGAATCAGTTCCAACTTGATGGTACACAACAACAAGGACTGACAAAGAAGTTTGTAGAGTGAAATACTGCAAAATTAGAAGAATTTATGTTGAGTGCCATGTATCAGTCAGAAAAGGTAATCATGGTTTAAGATCCCTATTATAAAAAGTTAAGGACAGGTTTAAGCAGATAGAATCATTTTTGGATGGTTATCAGGGATGGGAAGGGAAGGAGAGAGGTGGTAAACAAATAACTAAACTGAGTGAAAGGAAAAGCAATATACAATAAGGGATTGTTCAGACAGTAAAATTAATTATGCAATCAATTCTATAAAGGATTAATGTAATTTAAATAATTAATGCTAGAAAATGTGATTGAAATAAACATTAATATATGTAAATTTTACTCAAAGTTTTTCTTAAAATAAAGAGCTACCCTTCAGATTAAAGCCCCTAAATCTATCCAACTCAGACACCATTCCTACTACCACATGAATCCTATCACTTTAAGAGCCAAGCCATCTGACGTCTATGTGTCTACCTGCACCACAAGGTGAGCTTGTTCTAATAGGATTTGATTCATTTCAGAGGTATTTCCACTGGTTTCAAGACTTCAGATAAGTCATTATCTAATTCTTCTCTATTACTATAGTTATTAAGAGTAAGTGAATGGGATTATTTCTAGACCTAATTCAATCCAGCTCAAAGAAAATTCATTTTCTTCAGATTTCTCCATTTACAGACTCATATTAAAACTCAGAAGAAATCTTTTTGCTCAACAAAGCTGCATCTTAGAAGGTTATCTCAGCAGAACTTTAGATTTTTAACCCTGAGACTCAAGCATGTGCCAAGAATCATTTTCTTCATGTTGAGACAAGTATTTTTTTTAAGTGTTTTTTTAAGTGTTAAGCCTTCTTTTTCATTTTTTGGGAAGCACAATCTCATAAATTTTAGGGAGAGAGGGTAAGATTCTTTGCATACGAATTTTTAAGACCACGTTATATAATACAGAAGAATTATCAGTTATTATTAGCAATAGCTTTCATTTACTAAGTAACTACTGTGTGTCAGATTCAAATTATCACGTTTAATTTGTACAGTTTTACATATGAATCAGTCAGCAAAGTCAAATGGATAGTAAACTCAAAGAAGTGAGATAACTAATAAAAGTCATGTAAAAAAATGGAACCAAGGTTTTTGTTTGGTGGTGTTTTTTTGGTTTTTTTTTCTATTAGTCAAATGATATCTATGTGTTTACACAGCAAAGTGCTATGTAAAAAAATCCATAGATAGCCTAAGAAAATACAACGTGAGCACATCAGCAGAGAACTGCGAGAAGTCCAGGCTGGGTTTAGAAGAGGTCGTGGTACTAGGAATATTGTAGCTAATGTTAGACGGATCTTATCTAAAAGCAGGAAATACCAGAAGAATGTCTATCTGTGTTTCATTGATTATGCAAAGGTGTTTGACTGTGTGGATCATAACAAACTATGGCTGACTCTGAGAGCAATGGGAATCCCAGGACACTTGATCATACTAATGAGAAACCTATACTTGGCTAAGAGGCAGTAGTCAGAACAGAGCAAGGAAATACTGCATGGTTCAAAATTGGGAAGGTTGTATGCAGAACCTGTATGCAGAACAGATTATCCGAGAGGCTGGGCTCTATGAGAAGTGTGCCATCTGGATTGGTGGAGGATCTATCAACAATCTGTGTTATGCAAATGACACAACCCTGCCTGTTGAAACTAAGTAGGACCTGAAGCACTTGCTGCAGAGGGTCAAGGACTGCAGCCTTCAATATGGATTGAGGCTCAATGTCGAGAAGACAAAGATTCTCACCACTGGACCAATTGGCAGTATCAGGATGGACAGTGAGGAGACTGAGATTGTTCACAGTTTTAGTTTGCTTGGCTCCACAGTCAACACTCTTGGCACCAACAGCCAGGAAATTAAAAGACATATTGTGGTGGGAAAGTATGCTGTTAGGGACCTTTCCAAAGTTCTGAAGAGCAATGGTGTCTCTCTGGGGACTAAGGTGTGCCTGATACAGGCCATGGTCTTTGCAATCACTTGTTATGCATCAGAGAGTTGGACAATGACTATGGAAGATAGAAGGAGAATTAATGCCTTTGAGCTGTGGTGCTGAAGAAGAGTATTGCGTGTACCATGGACTGCTAAGAAAACAAACAGATTCATCCTGGAGAGGGTTAAACTGGACTGCTCCTTGGAGGCAAAGATTCTAAGGCTTCATGTGGCATACTTTGGACATGTTGTAAGGAGGGTCCTTGGAGAGGGACATCATGCTTGAGAGGGTGGAGGGACAGTGCAGGAGAGGAAGACTCTCTATGAGGTGGATTGATTCAGTGACTGGGGCAATCGGAATGGGTGTGTCAGAGGCAGTGCAATGGGCACAAGATAGAGCAGGGTTTAGGGTGTTGTACATAAGGTCATTATGAGTTGCAAGCGACCCGATGGCACATAACAACAACAACAACAACCTATAGATTTTATTTACATAGCACCCTGAATTCTAACAATCTCTCATTGTGATAATTTACTATTTTCATCATTAGTGAAATTTTCCAATTCACATTTCCATTTAATGAGGTTAAAGCAAAAAAGGTTCCATGATGAAGAGCTTAATTTAAGTTTGGATTTTCTGCTGGGTAAATGGACTCAATAGGTCAAGCCTTTATTGTACAATTTCATTCCACATAACTGTATAGGAGTAACTGTTGGTACACAGCCAGTCACTGTATCTCCATACATTCTTCCGCTGCTAAAGTAAAAACTTTCAGAGTGCTTCATACAGGTGGTGAGTAATGGAAGTCTGCAGCTTATGAAGATGTAAGAAATAGAAGAAAGCCTACAGTATTATAAACAACAAACAACTTCAATTGCTTGCAGACTGCACTGGCTTAAACTCAACCAAGGTTCTTCTAGTCAGCCAACTTTGTGTTGGAAATGATGGCTGTGCCTTGGTATTTGATGGTCAATTTCACATTATTTCAGTAATGCTTAAAGAAATGCCTTCTGACAATTTGTAGAAAGCCTGGCTGCAACTTTCTGCATGAGTCTCAGTCTAGAAGTGCCACTAGCATAGGACTGCGCCCTATCAAATAGAATCTATGTCCTGATGCACAAATGCATTCGAATTTCTTACGTTTGGATGTTCAACTGTATTAAATCACCACCACCTTCACCCCCAACAGACAAGCCTTGCTGCTTTGATCCCAGAGTTCTGATTAAATTATTTCCTTTCATGGGGGGGAAAAAAAAGCTGCCAGGGTAAGCTTTACAGGAAAAGGAACAGTGCCTTTTGAGCCAAAGCACCTGGTTCTACAGCTGTACACTATGCAGGCAAGTCACTCACCTTCCCGGGCCCCTTAACGCTTATCTGTGAGATAAGGAATTAGGTAATCTTTAAATGCTCTCCTACTTCTATGACTCTATGACTAGTGTTCTGTAGCACATTTTCTGGGACAAGGTGGTTCTTAGGTGCTGTCAAGTTGAGTCCTACTCATCACTACCCCATGAACAGATCCGAGCCCTGTCTCATCCTGTGCCATCCTCAAATAAGTTCTCAACAAACACACTGAGATGTCCTTTAGAAAATGCTCTTACGCTCTGGCATGAGTAAACGACATGTGCCTTTTTGCAATTTAAAAAAAAATTAATAAAAACAACAATGAGCTATCATTTCAACGTACGACAACAGCAAAATCATTAAATAAGAGAGCAAACAACACATTCTGTCAAGATTGTGGAGAAACTGTAATTTTCATATACAATGTTAGTGGGAATGTAAAATAGTGCAACAACTGTGCAAAAAGTTTGGCATAACTTTAAAAATTTGAAATGGGAAATACTATTTGATCTGGCAGTCCCACTACTAGGTATGTACCTTAAAGTAATAAGAACAGCAACATGAACTAATACATGCACAGCCATGTTTCTTGAAGCATTATTCACAACAGCAAAGGGATGGAAACACCCTAAATGTTCATCAACAGACGAATGGTTAAAGAAAGTATGGTGGACTCACCCATGGGAGTACTATGCAACACTCAAGAACAACAAAGAATTCATGAAACACTGCATAACACAGATGAAGACAGAAGGCATCAACTTGAGTGAAATAAATTAGTCCCACAAAAAGGGACAAGTACTGTTTTAAAACTCTAAAGAAAACTTTACACACAGAATCATTCTTGGCTCCCAAGGATGGGACTAGAGGGAGGAAGGAGTAAAGCTTCATAAATAAATACTTTTTAAGATGGGCAAGGGAGAAGTAATATGTAATAAAGGGAAAATCAGATGCTGTAGACATTGCAATTAATGTTCTAAAATAAAATGTTTCTAAATGATTAAAGGAAAAACCAACAAACTTTGTAGTCTTTCACTCAAATCACAATTTAAAAAACATGAAAAGGAAAAAGTTGCCAAATAGAGTTGCTGCCATTGAAGTTGTTGTGTACCACAGAGTCAGAACCAAACCATAGCTGACCCTCCAGCAGGTTTTCAGAGGCAGTAAATCACCCAGGAGGAGCCTGCTCATCCTTCTCCTCCAGAGCAGTTGGTGGCCTCAAACCATGTGCCTTCAGGATTGCGACACGTAGCTTCTTGCCACTAGGCCACCAGAGCTTCCTGTCAAATTGGGTGAGTACCTCATATATATATATATATATATATGGAGTATCTGGATGATGCAAACGGTTAAGACTTAGACTACTTACTAACCAAAAAGCCAAAAAGTTAATAGTTCAAATCCACTCAGAAGTGCCCAGAAAAACAGGTCTGGCAATCTGCTTGTGAAAGTTTACAGCCTTGAAGGCTCTATAAGCAGCTCTGTATATACAGGATCTCCATAAGTAGGGATATACAGTAATTACCATCAATACCAGCAGCACCTGACATTTGGTTAGTATTCATCCAACATCACCTTGGAGACAAACTATCTTACTTTAAAGTACTGTACAATTATGCCACCCCAGTGTTAAGAATGAACCTGGTAAAGTTGTTACTTACTGGAGGTAAATCAATCATGTTATTGTATGTGCGTAATTCTCAGAACCCTTAACGTATTGATTGTCCAACTGTGTGTACCCTAACTGGCTTTTTTTACACTTTGGTCCTAAATTCTTGAGGTGTCTGATTACAGAAACTAAGAAGGGAGTAGAATTGTGATGATGGGGTCAAAATATCAGGGAACCAGCATCTACCGTCTTTTGTCCAGAGTTGTTGTTGTGTGTTGTCGAGTTACACTAATGCGAGCCCTGGTGGTGCATGAGTCAAGTGCTTAGTTGCCAATCAAAAAGAATACTGTTCCAGTTCACTGGGTGTTCTGTGGAAGAAAGACGTGAGAATCTGCTTCTGTAAAGATGTCCACCCTTAGAAATGCTACAAAGCAGTTCTATGGCCTGAACGGGTCCCTAAGAGTCAGAAATAATTTAACTTGATGGCACTGGGTATACAATCTTTACAGGGACATACCTAGCTAGCTCTTTTCTTCAGCAGTATACCTGGTAGGTTCAAACTGTCAACCTTCTAGTTACTCATAGTATACCTAACCAGTGGCCTCTAACTCCAAGGAAAAGTACCCTCAGCAAGCCAGCATGGAGAGCAACAGGGAAAGCCTAGGATTTATCAGGATCTCACACTCCACTTGCTGGAGAGCCATGTTTTCATGTGAGACCAAGCAGTCATCATGGGCTGTTCACATAGTTTGCACTCAAATCAAGAACCATCTGTCATGATTCTATTGATTTTTGTATGACAAACCCTACAACACTTTCTAAAAGCATCCTACCATCTAAGCCTCTGTTTAAACTTACAACAACTGATAAAGAAATTTAATTCTTCCAGTATAATTAATTCCCTTTATGAGGTTTCAAAAAGCCTAGATGGGGCACACTTACCCAATGTGGTTTGTTCTTAAAGAAATTTCCAGTTCTCTTAGCACTTGTGTGGATTCTTGAACACGCCGCCTGAACTTCTATAATTCAAGAAAAAACAATATTCTCACTAAAGGCAGCTTAATTATGACAGGTTTAACACAGTGTGAAATTAACACCTGATTTACTCACATTTTTTTTTTGCAAAGCACATTTTTCTCATCATAAATATTAGTTTATGAAAAAGTATTAGAATAGTATATGTACATACCTTTAAATGGTTACATGTAAGATTATTGTTTCATATCTCATATATTACAACAATATTCACCAACACAACCTAGGTGTCAAAGTCATCAAATCCACTCTGATGTGAAGATTCATTTAGGAGAACTTCCAGGATTCATCACATAGCTGTACTCACAACTAAGATTAATCACAGTGAATGGATACAAAATAAAAGAGACCAAAAAAAGTACTGAAGGGAAGTCAGAGAGAACCCAGAAACAATCTTCCAAGAGTTTTTACCCAGTTGAGTCACACAGGACAAACTTAATTCTCTGGCAACAAATTATGACAACATATAACATGCTCAGCAACCAGGATTTTTAATGGGGACTCATCAAAATCCCAGAAAAAAGCTAAGTGTCAAACACAGTATCATTTACAATAGGCACAGGAGCCATTCTTATCAGGGAGTGATGGGAACAATCCCAAAACCCAAATTCTCAATTGACAGTCAAACTAACCTTGTAAGTAACCTGTTACATTAACTCTTTTCTAAAAACGCAACAAGATCCAGAAATAAACATTCACAGCTTCCTATATACCCCTGAGTTCTCATTCAGGTTCCTCCCCTGGAAAAGTGCCCACTTCCCCCTCAAATCCCAGAAAGCTTTTTCTCAACCCTTCTTGTTTTTCTTAGGTGCTGTTGAGTTGCTAGTGTCAATTAAACCCTCATCCATCTTCCAGCACACCCGCAAGTCTTTTTTCTTCAAGGATTTCTTCTCTGCTTATAATATGCTCACTTCTCCATTCTCTGATCTCCAAGATATCAAAAGGTTCCATTTCATACCAGTTCTTTTGTATTCATTTTTCTGCAGAGATATTTTTCATGTCTAAAGTCTTGGGTCACTCTAGAAAAAGAAAATTTTATGTACGATGTCTTCTTAGAAGAGTCCTATGTTATCTGTGCTGCAGACTTGAGCCAAAGAGCTTCTGAGAACGCTGGCCGAGGATGTCAGCGTCCATCTCCCACTGCGGCCACAACAGCAATGAGCACAGAGTCATCCAGCTCCAAGCATCTGATAATGACTCCACAGACTGGAAGAAGAGCACCCAAGGCAAGAAGGAAAGGAGGGAGGCTGGAAATGAGGATTCCAGAGGGTGGGGTTGGAAAAGCCATGACACAGGGTGACCTGGTACATCAGTGAAGCCCTGAACACTGCTCAGGGTGGCACGCTCCTGTGACCTCGTTCTCTTCTTCTGAAAACCCCTTATTATCCATCAATTGCATCTCACCAGGGCCTTTGAGGAAGAAGTTTCAGTCTCCCCCTGACTCTCACTCCTGAAGACCTTTCAAGATATTTAGAATCTAGAAACAGACAGTGATTGGCTTGGCTTTGATTTAAAGGTCTGCTCTTGATCTAAAGGGAGCTCTGGTGATCTAGTGGGTAAGGAGTTAAATCACCAACTCAAAGGTAGGTGGCTCAAATATACCAGCAGCTCCACAGGAGGAAAACAGATAATCTCCTCCTGTTTTATTTACAGCCTCTGAAAACTCACTGGAGGATCAGCTAGGAGTCTATTCTAATTTGTGGGCAATGAGTTTGTTAGCACATTTTGTGTGTGAGTTGTATATCTGAATGCATCTGATGAGATGAATAAAATAAGGAATTCTGTTGTCTAGATTGGTCCAAGAAATGGTGGTGTCATCTATAGTTCAGTGATCTAAGCTTAGATACCCCTGAAAACTAAGGTTATACGACATCCTTAGAAGAATAAAGGAACAGTACTGGGTGAACAGTGTACAGACTTAACCGTATCCCCACAGAACGATCAAAAAGATAGTGGCCCTGCTGACACCACAAATGTAGCAGGCTAGCTTCCAGAACTGTAAGATAATAAATCTAAGGTTTCTTCAGCTACTCATTAACCTTAGAAAATGAATACTGAGTCTATCTACGTTCTGTGGCCTTTGACAAGTATTTGGTATTCTGGGCTATCCAGCCGAGTCTCAGTCCATTGAATTCTGTCTCCTTCACTGTTAGTCTCTGCTTTTGTTGGGAAAGGATGTATCTTAGCCATATCATCAGCCAAAGGGCTGCCAGGTACTGCTGAGAACATAGCGGATTTAAGTCAGGTTCTGCTAAGGTCAAAGAGATGCTTATCAAAACAAAGCGACTACGTCCAATAGTTTTCTTGCTGAGTCTTCAGGGTTTTCTAAGAATACTATCATGTCATTAGCATAGAGGGATAATTTTACCTCCTCGTTGCCTGTTTGGATACCTTTTATTCCCTTCTCTTGTCTTATTGCTATTGCTAAGATTTCCAAAACAATATTGAATAAAAGAGGTGATAGTGGGCATCCTTGCCTAGTTCCTGTTCTTAAAGGGAATGCCTTTAACCTCTCTCCATTAAGAACA
>NW_006399760.1:24116614-24148233 GCF_000299155.1 Elephantulus edwardii | reverse complement strand
AACAGGTACGGCCAAACACAATCAATAAGAGTGCATCTAAATTCCAAAATCAATCTCCATAATAGTCTATGTGTTTCCTACTGCCAAAGGGGCCCTTTAGAGTAGTGAGAGAAGATCTTCACCCTGAAACCCACAGCGTCTCTCTTCAGCAGGAAGTAGCTAAGAGAATACGCCATCCCCTTTTCCTTATGAATCAGGGTGAAGTCTCTCTCAGGGAGCAGTGATAGGGAATGGCAAAAGACACACCGACAAAGGAGATTAATCAGAACTGACTTTGACAAGCACTGTGGCAATTGGACAATTAAAACAGACATTCAGATGGCGGGGAAGAAGAACAAACTGGGGAGGAGGGTAGAGAGAATGGTGCAGCAATGAAGGCATGAAAACCCAAAATCCCTGTAAATGTTCATTAAAAGTAATAAAATTTAATAAAAAAAAATACACACAAAAAAAAACAAAGCAACTAAAGCACTGTTCCATGAGGCAACAATAACAACAACATTCACTGTTGACGTCTTAAAACTGCATGAAAACAGAAGTACAATCAAATTGGCTTCTCTTCCCCATGAACCATCTTTAGCTGGACTACGGACAAGAGAAATGAAAGCTTTGGCAATGGCTTCCCCACCACATAAATAATAAGTGCTAACACTGCCCTTCTACAATGGATCCAGAAGGCTTTAAAACACTTCAAAGAGAAATCAAGAGTGTGTAGAAGACCAGGAGAAAGGAACCAGGTAGGGTCCATTAGCAATCTATACCATTCCTACTTCCCTCCGCATTAAAAAGCGGCCCAGGGATGAGCACAGGGAGGCAGCTGAGCCCGGGCAGATGCACACAATAGGCTTCATTTTTCACAAAGGCAGCAGCAAAAGGCCCAGACTCCTTTCTTTCTTTATGGTCTGCAGCCTTTTTCCATGCAAGACATGAACACATTGCTCAACGCACAGACTAATACTCACTGATAGGAAGAGGCTGGTTTAGCCAGTTCTGGTCACAGAGATACCTAATTTAGGCTATTCCTTGGTTGCCCCAGAGGATTTCCTTTTTAAAACGATTCATAAGGAAAATCTAACTAGAATATGCTTAAGAAACTTTTTTAGAAAGCGAGCAAAATTAAGTCTCTCTTATTCAGTTGGAACAAAAGATTGATGAAGGAAGTATGTGAGGACTCCAGAGGCAGTGAAAGAAGACAGCTCGGACTAGACAGTCTGGCTGAAATTTAAAGCCCTGATTTGAAATCTTTTTTTTTCCCTCCCCTTTCCAGCCAAAATACAGCTGAGAATCTTAAATTCATTTTAGCTGCAAGCCATGCCTTATTCCAAACAAAATCTCCTTTTTTCCAGGCTCTAAGCCTTGTAATTACGCTGTGTGGAACAGATCATCTCCCACTGCCAGATCCTGACAGAAATCTTACTAAAGCAGGCCTGGGTGAGTCAATGAGCTGGCTTTTTTTTTTCTTCTGAGGTGAATGGCCACTCTTCATAGATGAGGCAGAGACCAAACAAGGCCAATCAGGAAAATATATATGAACCAGAGCAGTGATTTCAGAATGAAGGTTACCCCACCAGCCCATCTTTTGTCAGTTCTCCTTATAAAGTTGTTTGTAAGAGAGCAAACCACTTTCAGAGAAAGCTGTTTGTTATTGCTTCTTTGTTTCATTTCATTTTCCTTAAATCAGAAAAAAAAACTGGCCCAAAAGACAAACAGGACAGTGCCAGGAAGAAGTTAACATCTTTTTTCCTCATGAGGCTTGGGCCCCAGAATCTAAACAGTCCCCACTAGCAGTCTGGTGTGGTTTTTTGTTTGGGGGTTTTTGTGTGTATGTGTACGGGGTTTTGTGTTTTTGGTTGTATTCTTCTCATTTCTCTCCAGAATTTGAAAAATGTTGAGCCGATTGTTCCGGAATGGAATGCATTCTGTACAAGAGACCAGTTATGTGGGAGGCTGAACCGAGATTCCAGTCTTGTGTACAAACATCAGCATTTTCGTCGTTCTCAACCAGAGGCCTAGAGTGGAGTGAGATGCCTGATGTTGGGGTCTGAGCAAGCTAGCCTGGAGTCTTAGAAGTGTGAGAACTTCTGAAAATACTTCTCCACCAGACTTTGTTGTTGCTACGTGTGTGAGCTCATCCTCCTTTAACCCACTCTACTCTGGTAAGTCCAGGTACCTAGTGGGTTAAGTGTTGGGCTGCTAACCTAAACGTAACCTAAAGGTTCAAATTCATCAATTGTTCCACAGGACAAAGATGGGCAGTCGGCTCCCATTAAGATTCACAGCCTCCGAAAGCCAATAGAGCATCTTTTATAAGTCAGAAATAACTTGATAGTGTAAGACTGAGCTTTAAATATAATAAAAAGGAAAGTGCTACATCCTCAGAGAAAGATTTTCTAGAAAGAACTGAGCCATTGTCTCACATGAGGATGCCTCATAGCAGCTTTAAATATAAAAAGGAACAAGGAGGGGGAAGAGGTGGGCAGGGAGAAAAGTGCAACAATGAATGAATGGAAATCCAAAGTCCCTGTAAATTTTCATTAAAATTAGTAATAATAATAATAAAATCAATAACAAACAAACAAAAAAGGAACAAGGAACACATGCCACATCTTCTGAAGGAAGATATTATGACAATTTGCCAGGTACCCTGTTTGAAGACAAGGAAGATCACATCTGGTTTTGAGTCCACGGTGCAAGTCTACAGTTAACTCTCACCAACACTGATATAATTTATTCCTCAGTGGCCACATACTAACCATATAGCAAAGGGTCAAGGAATTTCCGAAAGAAAATAGGAACTGCTCTCTTTAACCTGACTTTTCAGAGAAGGAGATGGATAATGAAGAAAAAGGAGAAAATTTAAAACAACATACCCACAAACACACACACAAACACAGAGAGAGAACAAACAAACAATACCCAAGTGTCTTGGAAAATGTAAAATTAAGCCTTAAAAAAATATAACAAGGTAAATATGAGTCTCACACTTAAAACAAGCAGAAGGAACAAAACTTGTGCTATTTTCCCTGTGGCCTTGGGAGCAGACGTTGTGGAAGGTCAGAGCACAACAAGGACTGTCTAGTGATGCACCCTCTTGTCCCGTCTTGGGCAAGGACAGTGCTGCCCTGAGCCCTCCCTGGACCGATCAGGCCTGCAGGCTGTGCCAGGCTGTATGCTTGACCACGAGGCATCAGACCGAACCAAATGTGTGGCTACACAAAGCAGGCCTTGTTTGGAAAAGAAGAGACTGAGAATAGATTCGGCTATTCTCTCCTCACCTTCTTGGGGCCAGGGAAACTGCTAAAAGCATCAACGCAGGATGTGAGTGCACAGCTGGGATGACAAAGCCCCAGTGATTTTTCAAGGTCTCTGGAAATGCACCCAGGCATGAATAACACAAGCACTGCCTTTGCAAAGCCTGCTTTTCCAGGGGCCTCAAGACCTCTGGTCACTCGGAGGTGGAACTGATACACATGCACACAGCAGTGGGTTTGGTTTTCTGGTTTCCAAACTCAACCCTGTGTAATTGGAAATGGCAGTGACTCAATAACCAGTGATGGTGCATGACTTCATTTTGCAGAGAAACATTTTTAAACACCTTCACGTGAGAAGGATGGGGTTTTTCTCTGTCTTCTTATGCTGTCAACCTCCAAAGGTAGTTTTCCTGGCAACTCAGGCAGAGGCTGTCAGGAGGAGGAAGTGGGAGCCTCCAATCCAAGAGGATTCTGCCTGCAAACCCGGAAGCCACTACAAAGAGGGGAAACAAATCCATCTTACCTTCCTGGTTACAGCTGGATCCAGATAGCCTTTGAGCTTTTGGATATACGTGTGGGGAGGATTCTTCACCTGGAATCGTTCCTGAAGGGAACACAAAATGAAGAGTGTAAGAGTTGTGAAATCAAAACACAACCAGGTGCATTTAAACCAATGCTGCATACAGAGAGCCCAAATCCATCCACAGAGAGAATATGACCCTGTGCACTGTCATGTAGATACTACTGTTAAGTGCTGAATCCTTACAAGAGATGTTGCTACAAGTGCAACAATGAATGAATTGAAATCCAAAATCTCTGTAAATGTTCACTGAAATTAATTTAAAAAAAAAAAAAGAGCAAACTGGGGGTGGGGAGGTGGGCGGGGAGAAAAGTGCAACAATGAATGAATGAAAATCCAAAATCTCTGTAAATGTTCATTGAAATTAATAAAAAAAAGAAAAACAAACAACAACCAAAAAAAAAAAAACCCCCAAGAGATGTTGCTAACCATACTTCTCACAGCCGACAACTAAGAGTTAAGGCTATCCTGGACTTCCCTAATATAACTCAGCTAGTCCATACAAGTGGATTAGAACCCACTTCTGCCCAGCTCCAGAGCTTACTTTTCTCTAGA
Source organism: Elephantulus edwardii (assembly GCF_000299155.1). Classification (NCBI taxonomy): domain Eukaryota; kingdom Metazoa; phylum Chordata; class Mammalia; order Macroscelidea; family Macroscelididae; genus Elephantulus; species Elephantulus edwardii. Next base: position 24,143,847 of record NW_006399760.1, on the reverse strand, counting down.
AGGCACTGCAGTTCTCGTTCTACAAATGATGCTGTGCACCCAACCTATTTTAGGATCTCTTTCCGCAAGTTGTCAATCTGCTGCAAATTATTTTAAATATCGTCAATGTTGGCAAATTGTTCTCTTTTGAATATTCATTTGCTCTTTGAAAATAGCCTTATGTTGTTTTGAGCTAATGTGATTTGGAGTAGATCAAGTTAATTTGTTTCAAAACGAGGAATGAGCATTATTGTGTGTGACAAAAGGATGTGCATCTATGTATGAATATATTTGTGTGTACACACTTGCATACATGTTAATACCAATGGATTCCCAAGGAGCCCTGGTGGCACAGTGGTTAAAGTGTTGGTTAACTAAAAGGTCAGGGGTTCAAACCTACCAGTTACCGTATGTGAGAAAGATGTGGGAGACCACCCATAAAGAATTACAAACTTGGAAATCCCATGGACAGATAGTTATACTCTGGCCTGCAGGGTCACTGTGAATCAAAACCAACTGGACAGAAATGAGTTTCTTTGGGGAGGGAAGGCACTTATCATTTCAACAGTGACATAATAATTGAAGCAAACATAGAATATACATAATATGTAATAAGTAAGTGAAAACCTTGGGTGAGGCTTGAGAATTTGTATTTCTAAACAGTCCCATACTTGATGCTGCTGAGAGAGAGAGACCATTCTTTGAGAAATCTATACACCAAGGTGTGAAGCTGTCCAGAGCATAATCTTGAATGCAAACATGCAGCAGTGAAGCAGTAGAAACAGAAAGCCCACAGACTGGGAAAAAGCATGAGGCAATGCCATCTGAAACAAGAGTCTCATAACGGAAGTTTACAGAATACTACAGAACCTCCACAAGAAAAAGATTGATTACCTGGTAACAAAATGAGCAAATGACACAAAGATTTTTCACAAAGGAAGACATTTGGACAGCCAAGAGACGCAAAGAAATTATCACAATCACGGCAATCAAAGAGACACAATCAAAACAAGGTATCACCTCACTCCAGTACTTGTTGTTGTTTGGCAACTCACAGCGACCACATGTACAAAAGCCCTAAACCCTGCTCTGTCCTGTGCCAACCTCATTGTCTCTGACACACCTACTTTCATTATCCCAATCACTGAATCGATCCATCTCACTGAGGGTCTTCCTCTCCTGCTCTGTCCCTCCACTTTCCCAAACATGATGTACCTCTCCAAGGATTGGTATCTCCTTGCAACATGGCAAAAGTATGTCAGATGAAACTTCAGAATCCTTGACTCCAAGGAGCAGCCCGGCTTCACCCTCTCCAGGAGAAACATGTTTGTCTCCTAACAATCCATGGTATAGTCAATACTTTTCTCCAGCACCACAACTCAAAGGCATCAATTCTCTTTCTATCATCCCTAGTCACTGTCCAACTCTCTGATGCATACATAGCAAGCAAATGTGAAAACTATATCCCTGATCAGGCACACCTTAGTCTCCAGCCTGATGTCGTTGCTGTTCAGTACTCTGGAGAGGTCCTTGACAGCTGATTTTCCCAATGCAATTCCTCTCATAATTTCCTGGCTGCTGGTAACAAGAGTGTTGACTGTGGAGCCAAGCAAACGAAAACTGTTAACTATCTCAATCTCTTCACCATCTATACTGCCAGTTGGCCCAGTGGTGAGAATCTTTGTTTTCTTGATGTAGAGCTTCAATCTATATTGAAGACTGCAATCCTTGACCTTCTGCAGCAAGTGCTTCAGGCGCTCCTCAATTTCAGAAAGCAGGGTTGTGTCATCTGCATAACGCAGGTTGTTAATGAATCTTCCACCAATCCTGATGCCACATTCCTCCTCCTACAGCCCAGCGTCTCGGATGATCTGTTCTGCATATAGATTGAAAAGGTATGGAAACAAAATACATCCTTGACAGACCCCCTTCTTGCTTTTGAACCATGTAGTGTCTCCTTCCTCTGTTCTGACAACTGCCTCTTGGTCCAAGTATAGGTTTTGCGTAAGCACAATCAAATGGATTCCCATTCTTCTCAAAGTCAGCCACAGCTTGTTGTGACCCACAAAGTCAAAAGACTTTGCGTAGTCAATGAAGCACTGACAGACATTCTTCTGGTACTCTGCTTTCTGCCAAGATCCATCTAACATTAGCTATAATATCCCTTGTACCACGGCTTCTTCTAAACCCAGGCTGCACAACAGTTCTCTGCTGACATGTTGCTCTAGTCGTTTTTTGAATGTTCTTGCTTGCATGTGATATTAATGATACTGTTCAATAATTTCCACACCATGTCAGGTCACCTTTCTTTGGAATGAGAACAAATATTGATCTCTTCCAGTGAGTTGGCCAGCTGGCTATCCCCCAGATTTCTAGGCACAACTTGGTGAGCACATCCAGGACAGCATCTGTTTGTTGAAATATGTCAATTGGTATGCTGTCAACTCCTGGAGCCTTGTTTTTTTTCCAATTCTTTCAAAACAACTTGAACTTCCTCCTTCGTCACCATAGGCTCTTAGTCATATGTTATTTCATGAAATTCTTCTGTGTCCGCCAATTCTTTCTGGTACAATGTTGGAGAGGTTGTGCAAATACTAGAGCTCTCATGCACTGCTGATGAGACTGTATAATGGTACAATCATTCTGGAAAGCAGTTTGGCATTCCTCAAAAAGCTGAAACACAGAAATCTCATTATGACTCAACTATTCCACTGCTAGGAATATATAACAAGGAAAACAGAACTGAGACATGAATGGAGATATGTACCCCTACGCTCACGGCAAAATTATTCACAATAACAAATAAATGGTAACAGTCCAATATCTATCAACAAACGAATAAATGGAGAAATTGTGGTAATACAGCAATAAGAAGCAACAGTTTTGCAAAATATAACATAGGAGAAGCTACTATGCTGAGTGAATTAACTCAATCCCATAAGGACAAATACTGAATAAAACCATTAGTGTAAATACAACAAATAACTAATAAGAAGATCTGTAGCACTACTGTAAAAATAGAAAGATAAGTAAAAAGACAAGTATAAATGTCCAGAAGGGGAAGGTGAAGGGAGCAGTGGGAGGAAAACGGGGAAGGAGGGAAATCACTAGGATAGCAGAGCTGGTGGGCAGATGAGAAGCAGAATGAGAAAGATCCAATGGGGACTTGAAAAGATGGGGTAATAACTGGCATAGACCAAGAGTAACTTATTTTACAAAACACAATGTATATGAATGAGAATGAAACACAATGTGACTGAAAGACAGTGTGAAACACAATGAATATGAATGAAACAATATACACATTCAATTCCAAATGCAAATCAATATAAAGTTGTAGGGGGAAAAAAACACAAGTGACTACATGGGCTACTGCAGAAAACTTCTTTAACGTGCTTAAAAGCACGAACCCTGAAGACCTTTAAGACCTGAGGTAAACGTGACCTAAGACATGGTCATTTTCAATTACTTCATAGCCATGTGTAAGTGGGACAACGAATAAAGAAAACCAAAGAATAATTGTTGCCTTTGAATTATGACGCTGGCAAGGAATACTGATCACTCCACAGACTCCAAAAAAGAATAAACAAATCTGTTCTACCAAATGTTGTATCCTCAGACCAATTTCTAAACATGAAAAGTGCAGCCAGAATACTCCTTGGAAGCAAGGACAAGGAAATTTTTGTCTCACTAACTTTGGGCATGATAGTGGGGGTGTCCAGTTCTTAGAGAAGGACATCAAGCTTGGTAACATACAGGCAACAAATAAAGACCAATTCAATGAGAGTGCAGTGGCTGTAACAATGAGCTCAAACATACCAAAGCTTACGAGGATGGTAGAATACTGGACAGTGCTTTGCTGTGTTGTACACAGAACAAAAGTTCTATGAGTTTGAACAAACTCAGAGGACCTAACAACAATAGGCTTCCAAGATTTTTCTCTATATATGCTATAGGTACCCTACATACACAAAGAAAGCTCAGTTTTAAGTTTTTCAAAAAGACAATTCTAAAAGGAAAAAGATTGTTCAAAGAATGAGGATAATCCTTATCAAGTTCTTTTTTTTTTTTTTCAAGTTCTTTTCTTACAACCCAACAGGTATTTTTCTATAATTCTTTTTAATCTGCTAAGTGTTATCTCCACAGGGAATTTCTTGCTATTACACAACTACTGAGAATAGGCCAGTATGCTTAAGCACTTTTGACTTTTATTTACTTATTAAACATATTTTCCCCCACACTTTCCTTCATTATGTTTCACACAGTCATTCCCAAACATTGTGTTTTATAAAATTGGACTGTGCCTACCATTACTTGGTCTCGTCAGGTTCCTGCAGGATCTTTCCCATTTCCTTTATCCCCTCCATCCATCCACCGAACTTTGCAACTCTGTGATTTGGCCCCTAGAGATCCTTACCCCTCTGCTCCCACCCCCTCCTCCCTTGGATATCCATATGTGTTTTACTACTTTTTGTTTTTACAATAATGGACTTACACGGTATTTGTCCTTAAGAGCCTAAGTGAGTTCACTCAGCATTAAAAAATAAATCTCAGTTGTAAAAGAACAAATATTGCATGGTGCCACTGCTGTAAAATGGGACTGATATCAGGGTTGGGGTAAGACTGAGAAAAACTGGAAAAATTGTGTATACTGCACTGAAACAGATGAGGGAGTGAATAATTTAAAAGCGATGTATGATAGGGTATTATGGTTATCACAAGAGTTCACAATTAAGGTTGCATAGTAGAATGTACTTGGGGCAGTGGGAGGGGTGCGGGAGGATTGTGTACCAGGGAGCGAGTGCTTCTTTTACTTTTAATAGAGAAGAGTGAACTGGGGGCGGGGCAGCGGTCGAGAAAAGTGCAGCAATGAATGAATGGAAATCCAAAATCTCTGTAAATGTTCATTAAAATTATTTTTTAAAAAAATTACAAAAGCTGTCTGAATAGCAAACAACACAATGGCCTCTACACAACTGGTGAATTCTAGTTTTGACCCTCAATAAAAGCCCTCCGTGGGCTTAGAGAAATGCACACATTCACTGGATCTGGATTGGATTTCCTTAAGATCTGAAATCATAGACAAGGGTGAAATTGAACAAACACTCAATTTTTGACAAAAAAATTACTTATGATCCTCTACTGTTGTGTCCCTTCAATTCTTTGGATAACTTAGGAATTGTATTTACAACAAAGAGAAAATAGTTTGATGCTTTATAAAACAGTTGCTGTTGCCACCATTGATAGATTATGACTCAGAGCAGCCCTGTGAACAACAGATTTGAACCTTGTCCTACTCAACACCGTCCTCACCATCCCTGATACACACGAGCACATTGTTACAGTCACAGTGTCAAATTATCTTGTTGAGCATCTTCCTCTTTCGCTCTCTCTCTCCACCTATCTCAGCATGCTGTCTTATTCAAGGACTGATCCCTCCTGGCAACATGCCCCGAGTATGTGTGACAAAGTTTCACTGTCACTGCCTCTAAGAAGCTCCCTTGGTTTTACTTCATCCAAATTTGTTTCTCCAGGTTTGTTATTTTCATTTGGACCATGGAATATTCAGCAATCTTCTCTAGTACCACAACTCTAAGGTAATGATTCTTTTTCTGTCTTTATTGTCTAACTTTCAGATGCACAGAAAGTAAATGGGAAAAGTATGGCTTGGATTAAGCATACCTGGTAGGTCCACATAAAAGTTATTTCTCAGAAGTAAAATAAAAATCCACACATTACTTGACCAATAAGCAATATCATAACAGATGGAGAAATGATTACAGTTTCCAATGTTTCCTTTTACTTGGATCTATAATCAACACTCATGGAAGCAGTAATAAAAAATCAAAAGATGAGATATACTGGGGAAATGTGCTGCCAAGAACCTCTCTAAAGCATTAAAGAACAGGAATGCTGATTTAAAGACTTTAAAGACTAACATGTGTCTGATTGAAGCCGTGGTATTTTCAATTATGTCATACGTAAAGGCTGAACAATGAAAAAGGAAGACCACAGAAGACGTGATACCTTTGAATTATGATGATGGTGAAGAATAGACCACGGACTACCAAGAAAACAATGTTTCTGGAAAGAAGTACAGCCAGACTGCTCCTTAAGAGAAAGGGTTGAGGAGACTCTGTCTGACACACTTAGGGCATGCTATCAGGAGGAACCAAACCCTGGAGAAGGACATCATGTTTGGAAGACTGAAAGTTGGAGAAGGAGTGGAAGACTTTAAAGGGGATGGACTGACAGTGACCGCTACAATGGACCTGAGCACAGCTGAGTTTGTAAGATGGCACAAGGACTGGGCAAGGTACAGACCTGTTGTATACTGGGTCACTAGTCGGTGTCGATTTGATGGCACTTACTCATGACACTGAGAAGCATGAGACTCTCAGAACACTTTATAGTACTAATTAGAAGCCTACACATAGACTGAGAAGCAGCTGACTGAACAGAACAAAGAATGCTGCATGGTGTAAAACTGGGAGAGTTGTATCCTTTCTCTATGCCTATTCAATCCGGGTCCTCAGCAAATCATTAGAGAAGCTGGTGTCTCTCAAGGAAAATGTGGCATCAGGATTGGACAAAGAGTTAGGAACAGCCTGCATTATGCAGATGACACAACCTTGCTTGCAGAAAGTGAAGAAGACTCGAAACAATGAAAAAGACCAAAACTACAGCCTCCAATCTCTCAACATCAAGAAGACAAGTATCTTCACTGCTGGACCAATAGGGACCATAATGACAGATGAAGAAAGGACTGAACGTTGGACAATGAATAAAGAAGGCCAAAGAGCAACTGATGCCTCTGAATTGTGGTACTAACAAAAAAATAATGACTATCCCAAAGACTGCTCAAAGAACAAGCAAGTCTATCTTAGAGGACATGCATCCAGGATACACTGGAGAGACTAGGATAGTGAAACCTCATCTCATACACTGGGCATGTTGTCAGAGGGCATCAGTCTTTGGAAAAAGTAGAGTCAATGAAAGTGAAGACAACCTTCAACAAAATGTATTGCGATCTCAATGGCAATAATAAATCTGAGTGTGGCAGAGATTGTGAGGATGGAACAGGTCAGGACAAGGTTTCAGCCTGCTGTTCACAGAATCCCTACATGTCAAGTCAACTCAAAGGCACCCAATATTAACAACGCACTGTAAAGTGCTTATCTTGATAACAGAGAGTATGTTTTTAAAAGATTAAGAACATATTCTAAATTTCTTTAAATCTTATTAGGTAGGAAAATAATTCGAATATGGCTGGTCCTTAGTATTATCCAAAAAGTAACTTTTTTTAAAAAATGCCACATACAAGTTACTTGTCTTATAAATTATAGGGAATTTTCCCCCCTAAAGTTTAAAAGTTCACAAGGAGATTATAAACACCTTGTACAGACATACATCAGAAATGTTCAAAGCTAAATGCCAGTTAACCAAACTTAGGATATGCAAGTTAAAGAACATTTGTTGCTCTGGTGGCCTAGTGGTAAGGAGCTGCAACTACAATCCCAGAGGTGCATGGTTCGAATCCACCAGATGCTCTGCCGGGGAAGGAGGGACAATCTCCTCCTGTACCAGTCCGATCTGATTTGACAGTACACGCACACAAAAATAATAAAATAAAAAAAATAAAAAATAAAGAACATTTGTTGACCAGCGTGGGTTGTGCCTCTTTGGCTCTGAAACCATTAAATGCTTCTCATAATTATACATTTCTCATTAACTAACTTCAGTAAGACGTGTGCTTCCCTGATCATCAGAAAGGATAGTGTCTACACACAGGTCTGTGTTGCAGATTTAAGAAAAATAATAAAGGACAAAGCACTTATTGAGTTCAAATTAATGACTAAAGTTCAAGTCTGTTGCAACTCAGATTTGAAAACCGGGCTATTCTTAAAAGGAATAAATGGAAGGATTGTGACACAGATGTATTAAGTTAATTAGGTAAGCATAGTAGAGGGAGCTCACTAATGATTCTACAACATGACCTTTTCTATCAGGCACAAAAAGGCTGCTTTAGGCTCCTTCTAATGAGCCAAACTCTTTCTCTGCTCCTCCCTCAAATGCCTCCATTTCTTCTCCAAAGTCTGTTGAAGTTTGTCATTGAAAGTCTTGCCACACACACATACACACACAATATCTTGTTTTTAAAAAAAAAAAAGACTTCCAAGTCTTTACGTCCTTTCTCTCCATGTGAACAATTACATGAGAAATTACTTAATTGAGGTTAATCTGTCATTAGCCAGACTTATAAAAAGCATGCTACAAGCATTTTTGTTCTAGAAATCTATTTGGATAAGCAGCTCCTAAATTGAACAGAATTCAAGAACACTTTCTCAGCTGAGTTTCTTCCCCTGTCTGAGATGGCCACGGGGTCACTGGCTCGAATGCAGCAGTATATTAACTGACCTCCATAAGCTGCTTAAACATACTTAGGGATGACATAGACATCACTATCATGATATCATTATTAATGACACTCTGATTCTGTGATAATCACTTTCAGTAATAAAAAGAAAAATCAAAAGGGCTTTGCTTTTGTGCAACTAAGCTCACTCACTATATGTTAACATTTTTTCTTCCTATAAGATGGAAGTAGTTGGATCTCCTTTCCAAAGTCTGAGTAAATGCAAACTGTAGTCCCTAAAGGGGCCATAATTGCAACCAGCAAGGCTGCTAGTAAGTATTATTTGGCAGAGTTTAGCATGGTACAAAGTGATCTCCAAATGTTACAGTGTCAGAAAGAATACATGTCAAAGAGTTTACCTTCTAAAATGGACAGTTCTGACATGTAAAAAGGGTCAAGCAATGATGAGAATGTTATTACATTAATATTGTATGCAGGTAGAAAATAAGGGTGGCCTAGGGGCAAGAAGCTGCACTGCAAACCCGAAGGCACATGGTTCGAGGCCACCAGCTGCTCTGCAGGGAAAGGATGAGCAATCTTCCCTGTGATTAACTGCCCCTGAAAACCTGCTGGAGGGTCAGCTATGAGTCAGTTCCGATTCAACAGGACACAACAACAACAGGTAGAAAACAAACTGCATAAGAGGCTAAGGCTCACACCGTTGGGGTCAGAGAACAGAGCAGAATCAGGATCCCGGAGAAGGAGAGACTACACTAAGGCATCAGATCTCAGCCTTCAGTGAGCCAACTTATGTGAACCAAATAAATGGAAACAAATTTCTCCCACAGAATTGAGAGAAAGCATCAATAGCCCTAGTAGAAAGCCTATTCCTTGGATTTCCCAAATTGCTAAAAGCAAATTCAGAGAGTTCAGACAAGCTGCCAGGCCGCCTTAACTACAGGTAATGTGTATGCACGTAGGCGAAATGTGAGAAAGGAGGACAAAGTTCGAGAAATTGAAGGAAAGAATAAGATGCTACTGATTCACCATAATGAATGGTCCAGATGACCAGTTCAAACAGGATTCTAATTTTGTGTAATAAGGACCAGAGGAAGCTAGACCAGCTGTGTTACTATTTGCAAAGTTCCCTGTGGTCTTTATTGGATGAAAATATTTTGCTAAGCAAGTCCCTGCCTCTGAACATCTTAAATTTTCTTATCATATCTAGGTTTCCCTTAGTTTCTAGACATTAATATTAAAAAATACTACGGTGGGGTTTTTTATATACTGACATAACTACTACTGGCTTTTTGTTTGTTTGTTTTATTCTGGATTTTGCTATTTTACACTCTCTCTCTCTCTCATCAGGAGCCCATTTTGCCAGACCCCCACAAATGGAGGTCCGAGACATTAGGTCTCATCTATGAGATATGACAGACATAACCACAGTACAAAGGAAAGGAAGATAAGATCCATGTGTAATCCTCTGGAAGTTCAGAGCAAGGTGAGGCTGTTTCCAGCTGGGATGATCAAAGGAACCACCCTGGACAAAGTGGGTTTTGAATTGATTTTTGAAGGGCAAGCAGCATATAAAATATTCTGGGATGGCATAAGAAACAGGAGATTTCAAGACTCAAGGGGGAAAGGGCATGGGAACAAAGGCAGGAAAGTATGGGAATGCCAGTACCTTCCATGGGTTTAAGCCAGTTTCCAGTAACAGGGTTTACGAAAAATCAGAGCAGATAGGAAATAACCAGTAAGTCAGAACAAATGATGGCAGATCTTAAACTAGCCTAATAGGCAACAGGGACTAAAAAGGAGTTTTGAATAGTAGAAGAACATATGGTTAACACGGCACAACTCTCCTTGCTTCCTCTTCAATTTTGAAAATTAGCCATTTCTACTCTCAACTTGAAAAATCAGCACGTTAGATTCATTCCACAGGCACAGTTTTTTGGAGAGCCTTAAAGCATTCCTCAGCTCTGAATATGAAATCACACTGCTAGCTGAAGAGAAGGGGACAGCTTTCCAAGTATTCCATTACAGCTCTCAGACTCAAAATAACTTTTGATGAGACTTCTTAAAATGACCCTCTTTTATTTAGACTAGAAAGAGTTTCTTCTGTTTCAAAAGGCCTTTCCTAATCAAAACATCCTATATTTTCTAATAAAATAAAAAATCTCCACATAAACCTCAAACTCTTGGCAATGAAATCAGAATTCACTCATAGCTGACCCTCCAGAAGGTTTTCAGAGACTGTAAATCACATGGGAGGAAACTGTCCACCTTTTTCCTAAGAAGCTGCCAGAGGATTCGAACTGCCACAGAGGCCTTGCCTGTGGGTTAGCAACACAATTCCCAAAAGACTGAGCCTGCAATCCTAGTGACAGCTTCATTTTTCCTCACAGTCTGAAAGTGTTTTTAGTTGTAAGAAAGGATCTCATACTAATAAAGTGTTTTGTCTTATTCTGTTTTACTATTTCATGGTGTCTTAAGCAAAAAGTGGACCAACCCACAGAATCTGGCACATCGACACACTGAATAAGCAGTAGTTGCTGTTGCTACAGAGGATCTAAAGACTGTGAGAGTGATTGATGAATATATTGGAAAATTGGCATCTTCAAATCCTTGCTCTTTCCTCTCAAGAGGAAAAGCTTCCCCTTATTTTAGCTTTTAGCTTCCCCTGCTTTTTGCTTTGGTTTGTTTCACTCTTAAGTATGACATACCAAAGACCTGGTCTAAAATAACTGCAAGTCCTCAAAGCCAAGCCTATCCATCAAGGAGCTAGTCTTACAATCCTCCACTCTTCTGTATACTAAAGCCCTTTAAACACAGCTCTAGAGATTTTCTACTTTTCAGAACTAAATTTCTCTATCAAATCTGCAAATAGAGTATGCATACTGTAGGTAAACAAAAGTTTCAGTTACATTTAAAGATAAATTCACATAAAATTACACTTTCTTAGGATTTTACATAATTTTGAAAGATTCTTGGGCAGTACTCTTCTTATCAAAGAGATATGAACAATTTCCGTTTCTCTATATGAATGCATGAAAGCTGCATTATCAACCCAAAGACAGACCATCTGAATCCACCAATTGCTCTGGAGAAGAAAGATGTGCATTCTCCTCCCATGTGGTTTACAGCCTCTGAAAACTCACTTAAGGGTCAGCCATGATTTGGTTCCAACTCCACAAAAATCGGTGAGTATGACTTTAAAACAAGAGCTTTAGACTGTGGAAACCACTAGACATTTCGAGATTTCAAGATGAATACTAGCATTTTTCAATCACTCATCAACTGAGCGACAAGCTCTTATTTTAAAGATCATGTTCCTGACTATAATTATACTAACTGGATTCTCTGAAGCTTCATTTGCCACAATTTAAACAGTGTGCAAATATATTGGCATAATTTTCAGATTTTCATCTGGTGCTTGCTGAACTGAACTGAACTGGAATATGTATTAAGGGCACAATTTATGTCAGTGAAACTTCAAAGCAGATAGAATGAGAGACGATGGGAAAGGAAGCTGCCTTCCACCAAAGTCAGCAATCTCTCTGATACATGCAAAAAAGACCTTTTTATGAAGAACTGAAAAAATAGGAGAAATTGTTCAGATCTTAACCACGCCCTCAGGGAGCTTGGGTGGCATAATCCATTCAGAAGCGCAGGGCTAACTCAAAGGCCACGTTTCTCTGGTGGCTTGATCAGCTACTTGGGGAAGGAAGATCTGCAATCTCCTCTCAGGTGACTGTAGCCTGGGAAACCTGACGTCGGAGTGCCATTCAGCTATGAGTACGAGCCAACCAGCTGGCGACGACAATTCTGGATTTAAACCATGCTCCCCCCTTTTATTCATTTCAGAAATAAGCTCAGAATGCTATATTCAACACTGAATCTTGGCTGTCATTTACAGTTCAGAAGTTATAAAGTAGTGTTAAACTGATTAACTGGGTTTTGATAAATGCAATGATATAAACCACCTCTGTCTAAGAAAATGAATGAACTTGTGGGATGTACAAAATGTACAAAACTTTTCCCCCCCAAATATTATTTTTAAAGATGCAAACAACTGAAACTGTTGGATTTGAACCACATGCCTTTGGGACTGCAAGACAGTTTCTTACCACCCTACCTCATTAATCACTAAATAAACTAAAATCACCACAATATACCATCAAATACTTGGAAATGTGGCCAAAACTAAAGAGATGGACAATACCAATGATTGCTAAGAATGCAGACTAAACAAAATTCTTATACCACTAGTGGAGATGCAAAATGGTCCAATCACTATTGAAAATAAAATTGGGGAGCTCTGATGGCCTAGGGGGGAAGAAGCTATACTGTAGACCTAAAGGCACATAGTTCAAATCCACCAACTGTTTTGCAGGAGAGAGATGGGCAACATCCTCCCATGCGACATATGACCTCTGAAAACCCACTGAAAGGTCAGCTATGAGGTGGTTCCGAACCAAAAGCGCATAACAGCAACAACAACAAAAATACTTTTTAAAAGATAAAGTCACCAGAGACAACCCAAATACACCACTCTATTAATACTTAAAACAAAGTACTTGGCAGAAGACTGAGAGTGCCCTGGTAGTACAAGAAGTTAAGCACATGACTGCTTAACAAAATTTAAGTTATATTAGCCTACCAGCTGATGATGTGATAGTCTACTTCAGTTAAGATTTCCAGTCTTGGCTGAAATAAACAGAATGGCCATGGTTTGGGAAGGCAACTGCAAACTTTTTCATTTTATAATTTCTAAAATATCTGTATGAGAATTGGGTCACAGTTATTACTTTTTTAATCATCATAAATACAAAAGCAGTATCTGCTGACAATCTGAAAATCTCAATCTTAAACCTAAGCTCCATCAGAATATTTTAATGCTTTAATTTCAGAACCCCCAAAGTTCAATCTGACAGACAGACACATTCTAATCTACTTTATATCTTTCTTTTAATCTTCAGATAACGAGATGAAGCAAACCATATTTATGTGGTTAGAACTAATCATTACCCCAAGCTCGCAGGCATTATCTGATGAAGATGAACTGAGGGGGTTGGTAGAAAATAGGCAGTTCTACAATTACCTCTGCTGAGGACATTTTCCAACTATGACAGGTGAGAGAGAGAGAGAGTGAGAGAGTGTGTGTGTGTGTGTGTGTGTGTGTGTGTGTGAATCAATGGCTCCAGAAACTAACTAACTTCTAGAGAGCACTGTCTTTCCTTGAATGTTCATCAAGATCTGTAAAGAATGCTCCAGAGAGTGCCAAGGGGTGGGTGTGTATAAGAGTTTTTGTGACAGACATATTCTTTCTTCTTTTGAAGACTTAGTCAAACATTTTTGGAAGTGATGTACATACAGTACCCAGCACATGACTCTTCACAACACATTTTCAATAAGTCATTTAACTGATCTAATGGTGAAGAAGCCACCATCATATGGTAAGCCTGGTCATCTCCTGGCAATTTTCTTTTATCTTTTCTAATTCTTTACAGTACTTTTGAAAACATACAAATTTTGCCTACCAGGCACAAGTAAATCTCAGTTACAGTACCAACTCAAACACTTGTTAGATAGTACCATTCACATTTGACTTTTTGAGAAACAGCCAATAAAAACAGCCTGCCAAAGCCAGAATTGAGTCCATTTTTAAGTGGTAAGACAATGCACAGCAGAATTTATTCTACCTAGTAGATATTCATAGCTAACATACTTTAATGTTTTTAACTGCCTGAGTCAAGTCTGACTCTTAGTAACCCTATGTATGCAGACTAGACTGCTCCAGTTTTCTGGGTTTTTTTTTCTTTTTTACTTTTTTATTATCATTAATTCTAATGAAAATTTACAGAGACTTTGGATTCCGTTCATTCATTGCTGCACTTTCCTCCTCCGTACACTCTTCTCTTTGAAAAGTAACAGAAAACTTCTTTCATTGTTTTACAATCCCTCTCCCCAGGTCCACTAAACTATGCAGACTTCCAAGGCAGTGTGGCACTTTCTCAAAAAGTTGCAAATAGAGATACCATTTGACCCAGCAATTCCACTACTGGAAATATACCCCAAAGAGACCATAACTGCCACCCAAGCAGATATATATATATGCACACCCATGTTTATTGTGGCTTTGTTCACAATAGCAAGGAGTTGGAAAAAACCTAAGTGCTGATCAACAAACAAATGGATAGAGAAGCTGTGGTATATTCACACAATGGAATACTACGCTGCATTGTAAGACAAGGAGCTCATGAAATATTATTCAAAATGGGTGACACTGGAGGACATTATGCTGAGTGAACTATCTCAGTCACACAGGGACAAATACAGTGCCACTGTTGTAAAACAGGACTGACATCAGGGTTCGGGGGAGACTGAGAAGGATGGATAAATAATGCATATTGCATTGGAACAGATGAGGGAGAAAACTGTTTAGAAGGGATATGTGATTAGGTATTATTGTCATGACAGGAGTCCATACCATTTTCAAGGTGGCAATCTCTTGAAAACAGATCAGCATCTGTTTTTCAAGGCACCTCAGTGAGGGTATGAACAGCATATCTCTAGTGCTATTTGCTCTACCCCAAACCTCCACTATACCTTAATAATTCACTTAAATTTACTTAGTAAATTTTCCTAAGAGAAAAAAGTCAACCTTAATGTAGCCTATGCACATTAGATGGCATGGTTGTGTATACCATTGAGTCAGAGCGGAACCTCAGCTGACCCTCCAGCGGGTTTTCAGAGGCAATCAATCACATGGGGGACACTTCCCATCCTTCTATAGATGGTTGTTGGGTACCACTGAGTTCGAACTGACCCATTGCTGACCCTCCAGCGGGTTTTTAGAGGAAATTAATTGCACAGGAGGAAACTGCCCATCCTTCTCCTGAAGATTAACTGATGGATTCAAACTGTGTGTCTTTGGGATTCCAACACAGCTTCTTATCACTGTTGGTTTTGTTGTTATATGGCATCGAGTGTCACCTGCAACTCATAGCAACTCTATGTACAACAGCTCTGAAGCCTGCACTGTCCTGAGTCAGTCTCACTGATTTCAATATGCCTACTCCCTTCTGTTACTGTATCAATCCATCTCATCCAGACTCTTCCTCTCCTGCACTGTCCTTCCACCCTTCCAAGCATCATGTCCTTCTCCAAGGACTGGTCCTTCCTAACAATGTGCCCAAAGTTATGTGAGATAGAGCTTCAAAATCCTAGCCTCCAAGGAGAAACCTGATTTCACCCTCTCCAAGACAGACTTATTTGTTCTCCTGGCAGTCCATGGTACGTTCAAGACTCTTCTCCAGCACCACAACTCGAAGGAATCAATTCTTCTTTAATCATCCTTAGTCATTATCCATATCTCTGATGCATAGCAAGCAACCGCAAAGACCACGGCCTGGATCAGCTCACCTTTGTCTCCAGACTGACATTGTTGCTTCTTAGTACTCTGGAAAGGTCCCTGACAGCAGCTTTACCTAATGCAATTTGTCTTTTGAGTGTCTGACTGCTGGTGCCTACAGTGTTGATTGTGAAATCAAGCAAGCTGTAACTGTTAACAACCTCAATTTCTTCTCCATCCATCACAGTGCTGCCAATTGGCTCAGTGGTTAGAATCTTTGTCTTCTTGATGTTGAGCTTCAATTCATATTGAAGACTATAGTCCTTGACCTTCTGCAGCAAGCACTTCAAGTCTGCCTCAATTTCAGCAAGAACGTGTCTTGTAGGTCTTGTAGTGTCTTGCATAACGTAGGTTACTGATGAGTCTTCCTCCAGTCCTGATGGCACATTCCTCCTCACATCCATTTCCTTTGATAGCACCTCCTTGTTTATGAAATATGTTTACTCCAAACAACATAACAAGTTGTCTAAGACTGTTCAGGCAATTATGCCTTTTGGGGGGCAAGATTTCTGTAATTCCATTTGTGTTACCAGACAGGAAGGAAGACAGGCAACGTGATGCTCCTGTTGGCAAAAGATAACCTAAATAAGCTTCAAAACTGACAAGAGCCCTGGGCTGCTTGCTCTGGTCTTGATGTTAAATCACACTTCTGACAATGCATTTACACCAAGCTGCCAAGAGGATTCACTGTAAACGGATCAGTTACGGCCCTCTCTTCTTCTTCTGGGGGTGCAGGTCAAAGAGAGTTACACTGCCAACCCAAAAGACACACTCTGGAGATTCAAATGCTCCAATGGCTGCACTGGAGAAAGCTGGGTAATCTCTGTTGGTGTGATTTACAGCCTTTAAATGGGCTGGTTCTGACTTGGCAGCAATGAGTTTCCCATTATCTTAGCTACTTTCCTTTTTCTCTTTCCCTCTCCATCCACCCCTGTGGATCAGTATCTTCCACAGTAATGAAGCGATATGAACCAGTGACTCTACTAGAAGAGGAAAGATGTCAACTCACTTTCAGGTTCGGACTCAATATTGCAGAGCTCCTAAAAAAGTAAATGAAAGACAGTTCAATTCCCAGAGAGTTGGCAGTCACTCATTCAATTGCTTCTTCAGCGTTTTAGAGTTAGATGTCTGGAGAAAGACCTGCTGGGGAAGAGTGCCCACTGCTTTCAGGAGGAAAACAAAAAGAAAGCCATCTTCGATTTAACACGAACTAGCCAACAAACATTCATTCCTTCTTTTCAAGTCCAGAGACACTGGGAAAGGATAGTTCCTTAAAATGTCTAACTGAAGAAAGCCAGAGACACAAAATACTTTTCTTTTTTAGCAAGAACAGACATGTTCAATTCTTGGCTGGCACACCGCTGGAACATAGCAGAAACTGATCAGATTAATTCTTCCAACTTACATTGTTTTTGTTAAGTATCATCAAGTCAGAATCAACTTATAGTTGACCTTCCAGAAGGTTTTCATAGGCAGTGGACAGTACAGAAGTTGACTGCCCATCTTTCTCCCTTTGTATCTCATTCTTTGCTTTTTCTCACCTATATGAGGGAAGTATCTAGTCAAAGAGTAAAATAAACATATATCTCAAATAAAACCAAAAGTAAATATTAAGTATCAGATCACCAACTTAGGCACTAAAATTTACTATTTATTAATAAGAATTTTCTTCTTTCTGAGCATGGTCACTAGTTAAACTACATTTCCTATTCCCTTTGAAGCTCTGGCCAAATGAACAGAGTATATAGGTGATGTGTGTCCCTTCCAGGTCTGGTGCCGAAAACTCCCCCAGCAAGCATCTACATGTTCTTTCCCTCCTCAGTCAAATGGAAAGGAGACAAGCTGGAGGGTGAAGCTGAAATTAGTGTATTAAAATATAGCTCCTTAGAACAATAGCTTGCTCTGAGTCTGAGGCAAGGAAATTATAAATTAAACTTTCAAGACAAGTTCTAAAAATGTAATTGCATCATGTCAAAGGGACACAAAAGTCAGCAAGAAGATTCCCACAGGTCACAGTATTAAGAATATGAACCCTAAAAATGTTATCACATTGATCTAATCACATTCACTCTATGAAAATCCATGAGCTAAGAATGATACTCAAAAGAGGAAGCTACAGAAAACTCACTTGTCATACAAAATTACTTCAAAAAATAGCAATTGATGGGACCTTATGTATGGTGCCAAAAAGAACAACATATAGATTCCTCTCTGTCACAAGGTGAAACAGTGGAAAGATCCGGCTATCATCACTCTAACCTGGGGGCCCAGTCTTATCTATGCAAGGACAACCATACCTTATCTAAGCTAGGATAACCATCTAGACAAAGATGCACCACATCAATATCCTTTAAACATAAGCTCCAGTTAACAGAAAACTCAGTCACATCACTAGGAACTCAAATAAATGTACAAAGTGAAACCTTTAAAAGAGGTTTCCTTGATCTCAACAGAGGAGCACCATGAATTAAAGTCTGGTTTATATTAAAAGATAGGGAGCTCTAGTGACCTAGAGGGTAAGGAATTATGCTGCCAATCTAGAGGTAGGTGGTTCTAACCCACGAGCTACTCCATGGGAGAAAGATGAGCAATCTCCTCTTGTGTCATTTATAGCTTCTGAAAACCCTCCAGAGCTATGAGCTATGAGTCAGTTCCAACAGCACATAACAGCAATAGGTGAAAAAATATTTAAGAAAATAGAAGAGTCAGATGCAACTTGGAATCCTAGACTAGATTCTGATTTCATAACAGGGAAAGGAACATTTTAAGATAAATTGGGAAATATGAACTAGGCAAAAGAAAATATTAAATAATTATTAGTCATTTATAGTACCTTATATGGATATAGAGAAATCTTTCTATAGGACACCTGATTTTATGTACCGCAGAGTCAGAAACAACCCATAGCTGACTCTCTAGAGGGTTTTCAGAGGCAGTTAACTGCATGGGAGGAAAGTGCCCTCCTTATCCTGCAGAGCAGCTGATGGCCTTGAACCAAGTTACCTTGGGATTGCAGTATAGCTTCTTGGCTCTAGGCCACCAGAGCTCCGTATAAGAAACATAGGAAAAAAGACTAAGCACATACCCAAAAAATAAAAACAAACAATACATAGTCAAAAGAGTATTACATACAGGAGAAAGATCAAATATCAAAATGGCAGAAGAAAAATAGTAAAGATAGAAAGAGATATATTTAAAAGAAGTAAACAGATCATGAAAAACTACTCATGATTTTAAAATAGCACTCCAACATACCACAGAATTATGAGAGCACAGCAAACAATGAAATAATTTAACATCAAACAACACTAAATATAGTAAAATGCCTGCACGCCACAGGAGAAGGGCAAGAGGGCAGGGAAGGAGGGCGGCTGTGGCTGTCTGCAACCCAACAGCTGGAAGAAAGAACCTGGGGTGGTTAAATGCAGAATCAAAGCCTACAGTGTGGGCACAGGGGCTGAGGGCCGGTTAAGCGCATAGGTGGGGGAGGAGGGGGGGGGCTATTGTTGATAAAACTATTCCCCACCCCCGCAACATTTTGCCCATATTTATGCCATTGATATGCTGGTTCAAATATCATTAACATAAGGCTGTCAGCAGTACTGAGGGAGAGAAATAAAATCCCACCAATACCAGTGTTATTGCTAATTTATTACTTCTGGTACTCCTAAAGCCCCAGTTTAGTGTTTGCCAAGTTAAGTTTGGTGGTTTGGACCCATCTGCCACTGTGTGAAGAAAGCAGGGGCCTTCTAATTCTGTGAAAACGACAGCCAAAGAAACCAAATGGGGAAGTTGTTCTCTGTCCTACAGGGTCACTATGAGTACGATCAACTCAAAGGCAGGGGGCTAGACAGCCCACAGACAAGCCACAATCATCTAGAATCCGATGGCCCACAGGAAATAACGTATCAGCTACAACAACACACTCATGAAGAGCAATTGTGAGGATGGCAACAGACCTAGCAATGCTTCGTTCTGTTGTGCATAAGATCACCATGCGTCCGAACCTACCTGACAGCACCGTCAACAACACTATTTGTTCATATGGTAGAAAAGGGCTCTAATGGGATCTAAATCAGAGATGTTTAATTTAAAAGAAAAATTATCACAAATAAATTTGTAACATCATTTTTGGGGAAACTTTTTATTGTGGCTGCAAACCAGCTTAACTAATAATACAAAATTATTCTATAAGTCTTATTTAGATTTTAAATAATTAGTATTAGAAACAAGGGAAGGCTTTAAAAAGAATCGTACTTTTAATAATTAGGTGCTTCTAATGGCAAGAGTGAACTGCGATGAAAAACATGAGACAGCAACCATCTCTGCACTCTCATAGAAGACAGTTTGTTAGAGCCCAACCCGGACTCAGCTCTGCCAAGTGGCAGAAAGGCCCTTCCTCTCTCCTTGTCCAGACCAGGCAGCACGCCAAGCTTCACAATCCAATCTCCCTGAAGTGTTTAACACAGGAAGCCAAGACTAATTGGGTATGGGTTCCTGCCATCTCTTCAGTTTTGCCTTTTCTGTTCTCCAACCTCCTTCTCCCTCCCATATCACTCTGATCAAGCGATAAAGGGCAAGACCCTCATCTTACCCCATATTCTCTACACTTCCCCAGCGCAACCATACAAAGCCATCACCTGCCATTAGGGGGCAAGGTCGAGCCATGCCAAGCTATCCCCATAAAACAAATCACATCAGCAACAAGACAAATGTCAAGGTCAGATTCCCAGTTCTGCTCAGGCAGGGTACCTTTAATGGTTCCTGGACTAGATTTTGCAAGCATGGAACCTATGGCCATCAACACTAGTTTAATGTACACCACAGTTTAAATTATCCAGAAATCTGGATAACTACTACTGCTTAATCATTTAGCAGAGGTACTCTGAGAACTCAGCTTTCTCTGACCCAAAATGTACAGCATCCCTACCCCTAAAATCACCTAATAAGCACGAGTCTTGTTGGTTTGTTGTTGTTATGTGTCATTGAGTCGCTTGTGACTCATAGTGACCCTTATGTACAACAGCCCTAAATCCTGCTCTGTCCTGTGCCAACCGCACTGTCTCCAATACACCCATCCCGATTACCCCAGTCATGGAATCAATGCACTTCATAGAGGGCCTTCCCCTCCTGCGCCGTCCCTCCACCCACCCAAGCATGTTGTCTCTTCTCCAAGGACCAGTCTCTCCTTACAACATGTCCAAAGTATGTTAGACGGAGCCTCAGAATCCTTGCCTCCAAGGAGCCGCCCAGTTTAACCCTTTCCAGGATGAATCTGTTTGTTTTCCTAGCAGTCCATGGTACCCTCAATACTCTTCTCCAGCACCACAGCTCAAAGGCATCAATTCTCCTTCTGTCCTCCTTAGTCATTGTCCAACTCTCTGATGCATAACAAGTGATAGCAAAGACTATGGCTTGTATCAGATGCACCTTAGTCTCCAGAGAGACACCGTTGCTCTTCAGTACTTTGGAGAGTCCCTAATAACAGACTTTCCCATAGCAATACATCTTTTAATTTCCTGGCTACTAGTGCCAAGAGTGTTGACATGGAACCAAGCAGACTAAAGCTATGAAAAATCTCAATCTCTTTACCATCCATCCTGATGCTGCCAATTGGCCCAGTGGTGAGAATCTTTGTCTTCTTGACATTGAGCCTCAATCCATATTGGAGGCTGCAGTCCTTGACCCTCTGCAGCAAGCGCGTCAGGTCCTGCTCAGTTTCAGCAAGCAGGGTTGTGTCATCTGCATAACGTAGATTGTTGATAGATCTTCCACCAATCTTGAATTGACCCCACATTTCTCCTCATAGAGCCCAGCCTCCTAGATAATCTGTTCGGCATACAGGTTGAAAAGGTATGGAGACCGGACACATACCTGGCATACACCCTTCCCAATTTTGAACCATGCAGTGTTTCCTTGCTCTGTTCTGATGACTGCCTCTTAGTAAGAGAAATATTAACATTTAAGAGCAGTAACCTTTAAGGGAGTTCTGGTGGCTTAGTGGTATGAAGTTGCACTGTCAACCCAATGGTATGCAGTTTGAATCCACCATCAGCTCTGCAGGTGAAAGATGGACAATATTCTCCTGTGCTATTTCCTGCCTCTGAAAATCCACTTAAGGATCAGTTATGAGTAGGTTCCAACTCAACAGTACATAACAATAACAACAACTACTTGAATTTTCAGAACCTGAAAACCAGAAGCATAATTAACTGATTTGCTTTTCTCTCAAGTCTAAAGATCTCCTGACCATCAACTGCTAAGCTGTTTTACTTTTAGTCTGAGAGATTACTATATTCAGCTGCTCCCATCAGCAGCACTCTTTCCTTTCTGACATACAAAACTCAGTAAGACAAGATAGCTTAAAAGGAGCAGGGCAGACTGAGTTGTCAGTGAATCCCATTGGGCTGAGGAAGGTAGGTTTAGCCTTTCCTCAGTGCAATGACAAAACTCCACCCTTCAGTTATGTTCTTCACTTTCTCCTAAACCCATCATGAACTACACTTGTTCACACAACCCCTACCTCCTTCATTGTGTGATTACTTTAACTTTGTAGTTATTAATGCCTCTATTATCTCTATTCACTGTCATTATAAAATCATTTTGCTTATAATAATAGATAAAATTATTAAAAATTAAAACTCTCGAAGGGAATTGTGTCAGCAATTATATCTCTTCTCTAGCATAAAAGTCATATAAGTAGTAAATATTGTTCAGTTTCGAACTAACGGAGCTCACACTCAGTATGAAGAAAAAAAATAAGGCACTTTGAGTACCTTTTCATTATTGTTTAGCTTAGGAAAAAAGATAAAACTACATATCAGGAGCCCTTCAGAATCACCAAGTGAACTTCAGGATCCCTACCTGCTGAAGACAGAAAAATCCCTTTTCTGCAGAAGACTCAAGGAAGCTATGTTAGGTACATGGTAAGGAGTTGTACTGCTAACCAAAAGGCACGTGGTTCAAATCTACCAGGTGCTCAAAAAAAGGAAGGCTATCTTCTCCCATTCAGTTTTAAAGTCTCATAAAAATCTGCTGGAAGGTCAGCTATGAGTTGACTTCAACTTGAGGACACACAACAGCTACTATACTATTCAGAAGTTTTCAGGATGGTGGGAGAGGGAGACTCCAACTACACTGAAACTTGGTATCAGATGAAAAAGTTAATATATAGAGACTGACTCTTTACTTTAAAGTCACCTTTCAAAGACTCATAACAATTAGAAAATTTTTTTTTAAAGAAAGCATCCAAAATGGCCAATTAGAACACTATTATAAACATAGAGGTAGAATGAGACAGCTGTAGATACTAAGAATACATTTATATGTCAATAGTGTGTTTATTAATATATTTTTGTATGTTTTTTTAAGAAATAAAAACGGAATAGAAGAACTAGAAAGAAACACTTCACATTTTATCATTTGATCTGTAAGGTGTAGAATTTCAACAGTTGAAAAGGAAAACTGAAGATTTTCCATTCTATTAGTCTCTTGTATAGAATTTTATGAGTTGTTAATTTTTTAAAAAGCTGTTAAATAACTGCAAAAATCTTAAATAATGTTTTTCATCAGCTTAAGCAAGGGTTTTTTTTTATTTTTTTTTTAAACTCAGCTTCTTGCATGACTATACATTAATATATTGGAATAAGAAAGCTAGTTACATTTGAAGACTTGTATTATGCAGCCATTAATAAACAACATGCCTCTAAAAACTCTACAAACTTTGCTAAGTAATGACAGTTATAGAAAGGCTTCAGGTCTTCTGTTCATACAGTCACTATGAGCTCAGCTGTATTGTTGTTAAGTGCCGTCAAGTCATAGACGACTCATAGCAACCCTATGAATGAAAGACCTGAACACTTTCATCATTTCTCCAAGTTCATAGGGTTTTTGGAGGCAAGCTATTTTGGAAGTGGATGCCATTCCTGCTTCCAAGCTTATTGTAATCAGGGAGCTCCACCAAACACTGTCCACCATGGGTAACCATTATTACATTTGACACATTAGTGTCACAGTGTTCAGCTTCACAGCAACCACGAATTACCTCTGTACAGCAAAATGACAGACCAGAGCTATACCACTTAGAAGAATGTCTGACCATAAACAATTAGAACCATGCCTGAGGGCCACAGATTAAAAGCACCCACCTTTGGCTTGGTAGTCCCATACTGCTGACTAAATTTATTTTTAAATAGGAGGCTGAAACACATCATCTCACACTCATTAGCGAGTCAGCATTCTACCCTCACCCTCACCAGAACCAGCAAACAAGTCTTTGTAGAATCCAGCTTCTGCATGTGCTCGATTAGATGGCAACCAACAACATTACTGAATTACTATGTCAAGGAAATAGGGAGATTGTTCTTCTAAATTTGGCTTGAAAACTTGGTCAAATTTCCCAAAGTCTAACCACAAGATGTCTGAAGATATAGGAGAGAAGTAAAACAATCCAAAAACAAACAAAATAAGTTGTTTTCTAGCTTTTCCGCTGGTCATGAGAAACAGGAAGGCAAAGCATCACAAAACAAATCTCTGCATCTCCTGACAGAATTAAAATATTGGGGGGGGGGGGGAACGGAGGATCTATTTGATAAAGTGTAACTGTTTCTTACCTGATCACAAATCAGTTCCCATTTCTTCTCATTGTCATACTGCCTTAGTAACCTGGCTTTGTCAGGAGGTAGGTTCATAGCATTCTGTAAAAAACAAAGAAAAGACAGGTTGTGCATTAACAATCTGTAATGTGGTTCTAACAGCTTCCTTCAAATGTTTAGTATCTGATTAAACCAAAGCATCATACAGAAGCCATTTATTTAAGCATTAAATTGGCCTAATGGGAAGCAGCTCTGATAGGAGGCATGTGAGGAGGCTTTAAACAGACTTATAATTCAACAAAAAGTAATTATTTTTACATTTATCAATGGGCTGTCTTTCTATCCAACAAAGGACCAGAAGCTGTTGTTCAAAAAGGTTTGTCTCCAACAATGAGACAGATGCCAATTAAAACTACAATGAGATACCATTCCACCCCAGTAGCAGTGGCAAAGTTTAATAGGACAGTACGCTATAAATGTTGGAGAGGATGTGAAAAGATTGGAACACTTGTACACTGTTTAGGGATTGTAAAATGGTACAATCATTCTGGAGGGCAGTTTGCTATTCCTACTTAATGGCAGAGAATTAACTTTTTATTACGTTGGTAGATAAAATCCAAGCTGTTTCCTTTAAACTTGATCTAACATCCAGATCCTTGTCCATATATACCTCTTACTAACCTGTCTGTAACCTATCAAATTTTAGACCAAACAGCCTATCTTCAGAATATTTAACTTTTAATTATACTCCAAGTTGATAGCATAATTTGCAAAGCTTTGGACTCAAGTATTCAATGGGTTACCAAGGCTGCTCCACAGAAATACCTAAAATGAGGTGGGGGTGGGGTGGGAATGTTTTCATATGGCCTATCTCCATGGCCTATCTCCTTTCGCAGAGTTGCAATGAGTCCACACAATGGCACCTAAGAACAATTGTTACTAGTAGAAAAATAAGATCCTTCTTTCTATATCAACTCTTAAGAGGAAACAAATCATTCACTCAACAAATGTTCATGAAACACCTCCAGGTACCTGGCACTTGCACTGTGCTATATGATGGTGTCTTGTGGGGAAACAGACACAGCCTTAATGGAGTAATACCATATGGTGAGGGAAACTGGTATGAAACACATCTTTTAAAACTCTGTTAAGTCTTGAGATTTAACTACCAGAGGGCAATCTTAAACTAGATGTCCTCAGAAGACCTCTCAGAAAAACCAGCAACCAGTAAGTCTTAAAAATTGAGGCGTAAGCCATGTAAAGTGGAGGTTGAAGCATTCCAGGCAGAGGAGACAAAGTGAGAAGATGCTAAAGCTGGGTAGTCTTGCCACCTTCAAAAAGCTGAAGAAAGCCAGTATGGACTAACAGAAAGTAAAAGAGAGGGTGTGGGGTAGAAATGAAACTGCAGAAAAGAGCCAAAGTCATACCATGCTCAGTCATGCAGATGAGGGCAAACATTTTCACTTGATCTAAAGCACAATGGGAAAAGTCACTAGAGACTCTGAAACAGTAAATCACACAATTAAGCTGTCTTGCAAAGATCACTCATTATTGGTAATACGTGAAGAACTGAATAAAAACAGCGAATTTGGAAACAGGCAGACCAGTTTAAAGCCAAGGCAAGAGTTCAAGTGAATCATGGTGGTGACCTGGACTGAGATGATGGCAATTCAAAAGTGAACAGGTAAAAAAAAAAAAAAGTGAACAGGTGTCAGAAACAATAATTCAAATTGATGAATTATATTTAGGAACAATGTCAAGAATCAGTATTTTATTTCTAGTTTAAGAAACAGAATATGTAACAATTTAATGAAGAAAGGTACTATGGCAAAAGCAGGAACAGACGTTCTTTGTTATTCAAAGGGTCATAGTGAAAAAAAGATACCTTCGAGAGCTCTGGTGGCCTAGTGGTAAGAATTTGAGCAGCAATCTCAAAGGCATGTGGTTTAAATACACCAGCTGCTCCTCGAAAGAAGGATGAGCAATCTCCTCCTGTGTGATTTACTGCCTCTGAAAGCCCACTGGAGGGTCAGCTATGGGTCAATTCCAACTTGACAGCAAACAACAACACAGCTCAGCACAGGGAGCTGTGGTGCCTCCATAGTAAACTGCACTGTCAACCCAAAGATAGGCAGTTTAAAGTCATGAGCTGCTCTCCAGGAGAAAGGTGGGCAATCTCCTCCCATGCAATTAACAGCCTCTGAAAACCCACTGGAGAGTCAACTATGAGACAGATTGACTCAACAGTACATAACAATAGCATGGTCCAGTGCAAGTTTGAAGCACTATTGAAATATCCAAAAGAACACAGTCAAAAGTAAGCAAGCAGAAAAATAATACCAGAACTTGAGAAAAAGTTTTACAGTTAATGTTGAGTCGTCTTTTTGCATTGGTGACAAAGTTATGGTCAACAGAAGGAGGTCAACAATACTATAACAAAAAACTGTGCTTGGTAATCAATCACAAAGCATCTCAAACGACCTCTCCCACAGGTCAAGCTTCTGAGCTGTCTCAGACACTAGATTACTATTCAGGAAATGTGGGGAAGCGGCTCTGTTTAAGATTAGACACTCCAGGTGAGCTCTGGTGGCCTAGTGGCAAGAAGGTGCACTGCAATCCCAGAGGTGAGCAGTTTGAATCCATCAGATGCTCTGCCAAAGAAGGAGGGGCAATCTCCTCCTGTACCAGTCGGATCTGATTTTACGGTACATGCACACACACGAATAATAATAATATAATTAGATAGATAGATAGATAGATAGATAGATAGATAGATAGATAGATAGATAAAATATAATATTAGACACTCCACAGAGGCCTGGCTCAAGTACAGGAGTACAACATCATGAGTGACAGGATTATATCCATACGCTTACAAGGAAGTCCA
>NW_006399760.1:24091690-24114403 GCF_000299155.1 Elephantulus edwardii | reverse complement strand
AGACCCTCTATGAGATGGATTGATTCGCTGACTGGGGTAATCGGGATGGGTGTGTCAGAGGCGGTGCGGTTGGCGCAGGATAGAGCAGGGTTTAGGGCTGTTGTGCATAGGGTCGCTATGAGTAGCAAACGACTCGATGGCACATAACAACAACAACAGCTGGTATTAACTGTCCTTAAAAACGTTGAGACTGAACTCTTTCCTTTTATGCTACAGAGGGCAAGACCCTCAAGTCCAAGCTAACTGTTTCTGCAGGTAATTAACAAAAGTCCAAGGTACTTTCTGAGGGAAACTTACTTGCTTTCCAAGTCCCTTTGCTGCCTATAATAGATCCATGACTCTTCCACACAGGATTAAAACAGAAAAACAACCACAATTTCCAGCCCCCTCATTTCAAATCGGTCCCCTGCTGGGATTTTGAATTTTTAGCCCAAAACCAAAGGCATGAGAATCTTCAGTTTACAGTGATTCCATTTTAAGAATTACCTGAAGATCCTGTTATGCTGTAGACTCAGATTCTATACATTGGGAGCAGAAACGTAAATTCTCAGGAGCGGTCAAACCAGGATAAACAAATCTGAAGTCCTGAAATCAGATTCCAAGTTTTCCTGGCTTGGTGACCAATCACCCTCACCCACCCTTTTTGCTATCTGTGACCCAGAGCTCTCGTCTGTCACGTGTTCAACATTTACTGGGCTTCATCAGAATATCTGCCCTCAAGACATTTCTGAGAATTTACTCATGAAGATGCTGAACCCAAGAACCTGCCAAAGTTCCACTGAAGACATGTGACATTTGAGTTGAAAAGTTTAATTGGAAGCCAATTCTCTTTAAAAAAAAAAAAAAAGTAAATTCCCAACCAAAACAAGTTAGATTTGAAAGAGTGGTTTTTATAAGAAATGTCTCTCTTCCCTTCCTCTCTCAATCTGACAAACTTCAAGAAATAACTAAAGTATCATTTGTCAGTACAATCTTTCCCAACCTAGAGAAGAGATTCATCCTGGAGAAGATGAAACCAAGCTGCTCTTTGGAGGCAAGGATAGTGAAGCTCCGTCTGAAATACTTTGAGCATGTTGCAAGGAGGGACCAGTCTTGGAGAGGGATAGCAGGCTTGGGAGGGTAGAGGGACAGCACAAGAGAGGAAGATACTCGATGAGATGGATTGACTCAGTGAATGGGGTAATTGGATAGGTGCGTCAGAGACAATAAGGCTGGCACAGGATAGAGCAGGGTTGAGATCTGTTGTACATAGGGTCTCTGTGAGTTGCAAGCAGCTCAACAGTACAAAACAACCACCACAACTCAGCGTACTGGATTAAAAATAAAAGAAAAAAGAGATCTATTCTATACTTAAAATAAAACCTTTCCCAGCTACTTTAAGAAGACATACTCTCCTTTGTACATGTATTGTGTACATGCATTACAGTACACATTGCATTGTTTCCTAATCTACCTAGAATTTCTACTGGAATAAAAACTCCAGGGACTTAAAAAAAAATCCTCAATTTCTGGCACAAACTTGCTAAATAAGTGAAGAGAAAAAAATTACGTTGGGATTTGTACTACCCAGCATGAGCATACCTTCATAGATCAAGGATTTACGCTTCAGCCAGTCTATACATTAAAGAGTGTTTCTGATCCTTGAAAACTCTCAGCCAAAGATAATGTTTACCACTGATTGTTTTCCAGACAAGAACTTATTGCAGGCATTGGGGTGTGATGAAGGCGGGTGATATTTTCTAGGCTAGAATGTGTCCCTGAGGGAGATGAAGAGGAGATGTCATTTTAGACATTACTTTTATCACTTATGATAAATCTTGGGACCCGAACTGGTGTTTCCTTTTCCTTTGTGTTGTCAGAAAATTCAGAATAATATTCATATAAATTAATCCATGCCAAATGATCATTCTATGCATTGTCTCCATTCTAGTTTTATCCTTAATTATACTGGTTTTTATGATTTTTAATCACCCACTGACCTTGCTGTATTTTGAAAACTGGGGCTATAAGTACTAAATAAGTAATGATGGAATAGCAAACTTCTCAGCACTTCATGGAAAAATACTTTATGATTAAAAATAGTCTGTAATAGCTTACCCACTTAAACTACATTAACAGATTATCATATTCAACGAAGAACAGAATGAAGGTGCCCAATTTGTCCAAACCAAACCCACAGGCCAGGAATACAGGGGTTTATTTGCTCCCAGCTGGAGCACAAGCAAATCTGCAGCTTGTCCCTTCCCCATCATCAAGGCTCATGCTGAGAAGCCCACTCTGATATGCAATAACAAAAGTTAATTGTATATCAAATGCACCTTATGTAACGAATCTTTGTCCAGATAATCCCTAAATTAAATCTTCTATGTATTAAGTCACCCAATTCTACAACATAAACTCTTCCACTACATAACCACCTGCCCAGAAAAAAAGGACAGAGACCTCTGCAAGCAACACGGTGTAAAGAAGTTAAGAAAAACAGGTTACAAGAGAAAGAGCTTAGACATTGTGTTGTTGTTGTTGTTGTTGCTGTTGTAGTCGTTGGGTGCCTTCGAGCTGAGTACGACTCACAGCATCCCTATGGACAACAGATCTGAACCTATTCTGTGCCATTCTCACCATCTCTAACACCTTGCTGGACTTGTTAAACAACGGAGGTCCAGTTTCAGCATCAGTCAAAAGGAAGAGTCATCGTTGTTGGTACAAATAGCAAGTGGAGATGGGGAAGTAGAGAGGTTAATGTGCTGGACTGTGCTTGATGGTTAGGGAGCTCAGTGAACAGTGAGCTTCCTTGAGGCGGTATTAACTGAATTGCAATAATGACCTCCTCCCATAGTAGCTGTGATCTCAAGCAACATAATTTGAATAAAAAAGCAAATTAAAATGAGCAAACAGTCCAGAATTTAAAAAAAAAAAATATCAATAAAGCCAGCAACTGTAGTTTAAAATTGAATCAAGACAGGTGTTAACAAAAAAAAAAAAAAGACAGGTGTTAACACTGAGGGTCAGAAACAACAAAGTGAATCCTTTATTAATAACAGTGAGCTTCATCCCAAACACTTGCGCTCTTTGTAGGCCTGATCCAATTCAATCAGCAGTGCAAATCTGACAGGTAGGTATTATCTTCTCTTTCTAGTGGAGAAGAAAACAGAAGGACAGAGGGGCGAAGTAATTTTTCCACGCTCACAGGCAGAGAGCAAAACCAAAACTCAAATGAGATATCTGGATGATCACTCTTTCCATGATATCTAAACTAGAGTATTTCTAAAGTATAAACTTGTTTGCACTAAGCAATTTAACACTATCCTATTTTCATAACCTTGGAGGCAAAGACGACCAAGATTTGTTCACCCTCTGGACATTTAGCTAGGCGAAGCTATTCCTTGGTGGAGAGTCAACAAAGGAGAGCCAACGAGGTGGAATGACACTGTGACTTCTGCAATGGGCGATTGTGTCTCAAAGATGATAAGGATGGCACAGGATAGGGCAGGTTTCAGAACGATTTTTCACAGAATTGCTGTGAGTCGTAATCAGCTCGATGGCACCTAACAACAACAACAAAACTTAAAGATGCAGAGGCATAGTCACTAGCATGCCAACTGACGGTGAAAAGGCAGTGTTATTCAGGGTATTGCTAATATTCAGACAACACAATGACAATTTAAAAAATGTCTTCAAATTCTTTTTTTTTAATAGAACAAAAAATTATTACGCTGAAATCCACAGATGAGAACATACTATATCCAGCCGGTAAAAACTAAGCCCTAACAGAACAAAATTAAAGGAGTTAAAAATATAAGTTACATCCAGCCTTCACTGAAGCCCCAAATGGGCAGGTACAACATGCAGCATGAAGTAAGGAGCTCTGGCGGTAAGGAGCTGTGTTGTCAACGAAAAGGCACACAGTTCTAACCCACCAGCTGCTCTGCAGGAGAAAGATGGGCAACCTTCTCGCGTGCAATTTACTACCTCTGAAAACCTGCTGGAGGGTCAGCTAGGCGTCCGTTTCAATTCCACAGTGCACAACAACTGCAGTTTGTAGCCTCTGTTCACATGTTATTATTTTTAAATGTTTACGTAAAGAGAGTAGGGTGAACAGAGGCGTGAATATAAAAGGAAAAGGACCGTCATCACCCAGAATAAAATAGAGTAAGTTAAAAAGGTAGGAATTCCAATTAGATCACAGATTTTCACTTAGTTCAGAGCCAATAAAGCCAGTCATTAGCAAAAGAATATCACAGGAAAAAGGGAGGGGGAAGTATTTCAGGGACCTCAAATCTAGGTAAAAAGATTCCTCCTCTATTCATTGTTCCCACATAAATATTTTCTTATGTCATTATTAGGATATCATGATGAGTCACTTGGAATTGAGTAGCATGCCAATTCTATGAGCTCACCTTAAAAACTGAAACATTTAAGAAAAATAGGGGCAAATTCAACACATGACTACCCTTTTGTTCAACTAACCTAGTCATTTCCTTCCATAACCAATACTCATCATGTTCTAATCCACTGACTGACATCCCAGAGTTTAATACTGTCCTATTTAGAGGATGCTGCTACAATCTATTCAGCTTCTTTCCTGGCAAACGACTCGGGCAGCCTGCCAAATAATTCCCCAAAGTGAATCATCACAGCCAGTCATCTTCCAGCATCATCATTCATATTATTTAATTATTGAGGGCATTAATGTTGTTCACTATAGCCAGTACAGTCCACGACAGGAGAAATCCGCCTACTTTCCAATCTATGTTACATCTTCAAAACAAAATCTGAAAGGAAGGCAGTCTTCAAAATGTCTGTGAAGCTTAGGAAATGAAACACATCACTAAGATCCTATCCACAACGTTAGATGCAGCCTTATTTCCTTGGAATGTTCTTCAAATACTGAATTAAACATAAATTACTCTTCCATATTTATTTTATCAAAAAGTACAGAGCTGCTTCTTAGTCTAGATTCTTTAGAGGAATAAAAAAAATCACAGGGTCATAACTGGCATAGATCAAGAGTAATTAAATAAAACACAACGAATATGAGTAATTATATGAAATACAATGTAAATTATGTAAGATTGTATAAAGCAAATGTACCTGAATGAAACATAATGTATAAAATTATTGTATATAAACCAATAATAATACACACACAGAAAGTACTCTGTGTGTGTGTGTGTGTGTGTGTGTGTGTGTACTCAGATTGCCAGGAAATGTTTCATGACATTTGACGACTGGTAAATCCCAATTCACGTGGCAGGCTGGTGCTATCCCTTGACTCAAGCAGTGGCAGGAGTAAATGAACCCCAATAAGCAGGTCAGGTTAGCAGGCTGCTGACTCAAATCCCAAGGATAAGAGGTCAGAGGATGACAAGCAGGATGTAGGACTGAGAGAGGGCAAGCTTTTCCAGAACTCCACAGATGATAGAGGAAGGCCACACCACCTTTCACGGGAACTCCTCTTTTAACTGACTGGTTGCTCACAGATCACAACAGAAGATCATTGTATAACATCTACCAAAACACGGAGAATCACACCTAGCAGAGAGACATCTCAACCATCAGAAGCTGGAAGACAAGTCTAGATAGTCAAGTCCAACTCTCACCAAAGAGACCAAGAAAAGTGACGGTATGTGTCCAGCTTTATAAAATTCACTATTGCCATTAGCAGACCACTGAATCTGTGCTAATATTACCCCAGAAGTAAAGTCCCTTCTATCTGCAAAGTGTGTATGTGTGTGGGTGAACACTTCCACACCTACAAACACATGTATTTAAGAAAGTCAAATCAGATAATGTATAGGAAGTAGCCCAGAGCCTGGAAGGCATAAGCATGTAATACATGTCAGGTATTTATTATTGTTATTATTAATATTATTATTATAATTTTGAAGAATATGTGAATTATTGTTCTGATCTTCCTAGAAGTCCTCGTCCTTCACTGACTATTAATTTTCCCAGATTATCACAAGTACCAGCACTTGCCATCTTCTCCCCTTGCTTTAGGGCTTTATTTTCAATTGTGAACAAATCACTTGTGAATCTTTAGAAAATTATTCACTTATATAATGAGTAAACACAGATGAAATCAAATTACCAAGTTCTATGAAAATTATGTAAACTATGTAAATTAGAAATTAATCATACCTTTGTTACTATTTATCAAAGGGAATGAACAAAGACTGTGTATATATTTATGTTTATATTATTTGTCTTTAACTGCAAGGTCAGATTATGATGAACATGAGTGAAGCTAGGTCGGAAAGTCAATCTTATCCAGAGAACAGACAGGCATAGCGATAGTCATCTAGGACAGGTTTCCTTCCTTTCTAAGTATATCGGAAACAATGAGGATGGCACAAGGTTCAGATCTGTTTTTCAGAGGGTGGCTGAGTTGTACTCGACTCTACAGCACCTAGAAACAACTTCACACCATTAACTACAGTATTGCAACATTCAATAAATGCATACGTACCTGCCCATTATGCCAACTCCTGAAATACGGATCCTTAACACATTAAAGTACAAAAGGAGTGACAGAATCACTTAACATTTCAGCATCACATCTGATTTTCATTAGAAGCCTGATGCCCTATTCCTTGACATGTTCTGGAACCCAAACACCTTACTATTACTATTACTATTACTATTACTATTACTATTACTATTACTATTACTATTACTATTACTATTACTATTACCATTACTGCCACCATCATCACCTAGAGCTTCGTCTACATGCACACACTTGTGCTCTGGGGTAGAGGAGCCACAGACAGGCCAGATTCAAGGTGTAGAAAACTACTGAACAACAAAGGCCAAACATATTTAATCTCATTGGTATAGAAAAAAAAATAATCAAAATTGAAGAGGGGAAATGGTTCTTAATATACTTATGAATGTCAATTTTCAATAACATTAATCTATAGAGTAAAAATAAGTTGATGATTAAACAATTTGAAGATTGTAGATACACAAATTCAAAACAATTATAACATTATTAGCCCAGTTCTGCCAAAATCAAGGCATAGGAATCTTATCTCTATCAGCTTCTGATCAAAGTGCGGTGTATCTCTAATCTTTTCCCAGCAACAGGCCTCCATTTTCCTCTTTAAGGCCACTAGAACCATCACTAATCTCCTTTTCTCTTTCACAGCGCACGTTCTGGAAATGACAGATGAACCCAGGTTCTACATCCATGGTTGGTTCTATTTACTGCTCCTCATATTCTTCACTATCATGAGGATTGCCAAAGGAAGAATACAGCTCAATTTCATGTACCACTAAGGTCACAACTTCTGAGACAATGGGACAATATATGAAAATTACCTTGAAAATGAAAATTACTATCACCATTATGAGCAAGAGATGTAACTCCAAAACTACAGCGCTTCCATGTGTAAACAGATGCAACTGCAAGGGCATAGTTGTGGTGTAGGCAGAACAGCAGCCCCGTAAAGGTATTTGCATTTTAATCCCAGGAACCTGTGACTCTTATGTATCAAGATATGGTCTGCAGGTATGACTACATTAGGAGTCTAGACCAGGATGAGAGCAGTCTAATCAACAAAAATCCTTAAAAAGTCAAACTAAGAAGTAGAAGAAGGCAAAGAATTGGGGAGAGAGAGACATATTGCTAGGTGCTGTCATGTGATGTAGACTCACAGTGACGCTAAGGAGAAACAGGTCTGAACCCTCTCCTATCCTGTGCCATCCTCATCATCTCTGACTCACCTGTGCTCACTGCCGTAGTCACTGTGTGACTATCTTGTTAAAGGTCCTCCTTTCCTTGATTGACCCTTCACTTTTTTTTTTACTGTTTTTTTTATATGTGTGTGTAACATCAGATCATATCTGACTGGTACAGGAAGAGATTGCCCCTCCTTTTCCAGCAGAGCATCTGGTGGATTTGAACCCTGTACCTCTGAGACTGCAGTGCAGCTTCTTGTCATTAGGCCACCAGAGCTCCCTCATATCCTTCACCTTTTCAAGCATGAAATCCCTTTCCAAGGAATGCTCCCTCCTAGCATGTCTCGAGTATATGAGATGAAGCTTTGTCATCTTTCTAAGGAGCACTCTGGTTGCACTCTGTCCAAGGTGTATCTGTTCATTCTTTTGGCAATCCATGCTTACACATTCCTCTTCTCCAATACTGCAACCCAAAAGCATCCTTATTCATCATCCAGCTCTCAGAAGCATAGCAAGTGAACAGGACTACCAAAAAAAAATTGCATGCTGAAGACTTGGTCAATATTAAAGATCTGGGAGGGGCACATGTGAAGAAGTGTGGGCAGCCTCTAGAAGGCAGTCGAGGTAAGCAGACAGATTCTCTCCTCACACTGCTGTGGAGTCATCCTGATTCCAGTAACCCCACAGGACATAAGAGAACTGTCACTTAGAACTGCAAAGCTATAATCTTATAGAAGAACACTGTCATATTTTTCTCCCTTGAAGCAGCTGGTGGGTTCAAACCACTGCACCACAAGATTCTCCTGTGTGGTTGTTCTATACAGTCGAGTCAACAAGTCACAGCAACCCTATGAGTAACATATCTGAATCTTACTCTATCTTGCACCATACTCAAAATTTCATTCATGTACAAGCCCACGGTAGCAGTCACTGTGTCAATCCAGCTTGTTGAAAGTTTTCCTCTCTTCCCCTGACCCTCCATCTTCCCCAGCATAATGCCTCCCTCCATGGATTGGTTCTTCCCCAGGTTATGTCCAAAGTAAGCAAAGAGACGTTTCACCATCCTTGCCTCTAACAAGCACTCTGGCTGCACTGCCTTCAAGAAGATGTGTTTGTTCCTTTGAAAGTTCATGGGCTACTCAATACTCATTGTCAACATCACAATTCAAAGGCACTGATTCTTCTTTGACTTTCTTTACTCGTTGTCCAACTTCCAGATGCACAGAAAGCAAATAAAAATAAAAAAAAAATAAATAAAAACCCTGGGGGGGGGGGGGAAGACACTGGGAAAGTGCAGTCAGGGACCTTAATGAGGACCAGGGATGTTGAGTAAGAAAGTGCACTTGAACCAGATTCTCTGCTCTAGAAGGAGGGGCCATCTCCTCCTGTACCAGTCAGGTCAAATTTGACGGTACACACACACAGAAAATAATAAAATTTTTTTTAAAAGTGAAAAAAAAAATAAACCCAATGGCTTGAATCAGGTGTGCCCAAGTCTTTAAACTGCCATCTTTGTTCTTCAGCACTCTATGGGGAGGTCTTTAACAGCTCATTTTTTCCAATGCAAGATGTCTTTTGATTTTTCTGACTGTTGTTTCCATGGGTGTTGATTGTGGTTTGCGTTGCAGCCTTTGTATCAAGGCCCAGTCCACGGACAATGTGAGGTCAGCAGTGGCCCCCAGTGTACTAGGTAGGACCAGGTATTCCCAGAGTCAGGTGGCTTGGAAATGCAGCCCAAAGTGGGTAGACTCCGATTTTCCTCTAGAAACATCAAAATGAAAGCTGCCCAGCTGACACCTAAACTCAGTGATCCCCTGCTCCATATTTTATACTTGCATTAAAAAGCTGAGTGGGCATTAATGCTAACTTAGCCATCATCTATTTGTTGATGATGCTACTGTCTGTTTCAGTTTATGAAATTCAGAAAATGAAAGAAAAAGAAGCTCTAATTAAAAGATCAAAAATGTCAAAACAACTATGATGTATCATCTCACCCCAGTCAGAATAGCAAAATTTAACAGAACAGCAAACATCAAATGCTGGAGAGATTGTGGAGAAACTAGAACCCTTATTCACTATTGGTAGGAGGGTAAAATGGGGCAACCACTATGGACGGCTGTATGGCACTTTCTCAAAAAGTTACAAATAGAAATACCATTTGACCCAGCAATTCCACTACTTGTAATTTACCCTAAAGAAATCATAACTGCCACCCAAGCAGATATATGCACACCCATGTTTACTGGGGCTTTGTTCACAAAAGCAAAGAACTGGAAACAACCCAAGTGCCTATCAACAAACAAATGGAGGAGCTCTGGTATAATCACACAATGGAATACTATGCAACACTGAAAAACAAGGAACACATGAAATATTATTCAAAATGGATGATCCTGGAGGACATTATGCTGAGTGAAATATCTCAGTCACAAAAGGACAAATATTGCATGGGGCCACTGTTGTAAAATGGGACTGACATTACGGTTGAGGGAAGACAGAAAAGGCGGGAAGGAATGACGTATATTGCATTGAAACAGATAAGGGAGAGAACTGTTTAAAAGGGACATATAAATGGGTATTCTTGTCATTACAGAAGTCCAGAATGAAGGCTGCATAGTGGAGTGGACTTGGGGAGTGGGACTGCATAACAATCAAAGAGTTTTTCTTTCTCTTTTCAAGGAGAAAAGTGAATTGGGGGGGGGAGAAAAGTACAACAATGAATGACTGGAAACCCTAAGTCTCTGTAAACTTTCATTAAAATTAATTTAAAAAAAGAGAGAGATAGTCAAGAATGCAGAGTCTCCCCTCATCCTTCAGCCTGTCCCAGGGCTGCCAATCCTACAGTCCCCAGCCCACTCTCTTCCTCTGCCAAATGTAAAGTCTCAACCCAAATCCTGGGTCTTCCATATATACTCTTAGAGTAAGGTTTTCTACATGTTTCTGCCTCTGGTTTTAGAAGATCACACAGTCCTATGTACTGTTCTACCACTTCACACAGGAAAACTTTCTCACCAATGACAGATGGGGAAGTTTCATGATCTATTTTTATTATATTCTAAACATATTCACAACACAGAGAGACATACAACACAAAAAAACATTTCTAAGTCAAAATCTCCACTAGCAAGACCAACATGTCCTGATATTCATTGTTAGGAGCTGACGCTTTGATTTAGATTCACAGGATCTGTGCACCATAGAGGCTCTGCCCAGTCCCGTGCGCACTCATAATCACTGCTCTGCGTGCATGATCTGCTGAGGCCACAGTGTCCGGCATCTCACTGAGGTTCTCTGTCTTTCTCACCAACCTTCTACTTCACTAAGTATGATATCCTTTACCAGGGATGGGTCCTCCTGATAATATCTCCAAAGAACATGAGACAAAGTCTCTCTCCCTGTGCTGCTGCTTTTTTATTGCTGTCCCTTCCACCCAATTTAGCTGGATATTAATTTCTGCTCCCCTCTCTTCTCCTTCTTCATTTCTAAGGAGCATTCTAGGTATATTTCTCCCATGACAGATTTGTTCATTTTTCTGGTAATACATATTCTTCACCAACACCATTCTTGTCTGTGTTGTCAGGTGCTACCGAGTTGACGAAGAACCAACAGATCTAACCTTGCCCTGTCCAGAGCCAGCCTTACCATCTCTGTCATGTTCAAGCCCACTGTAAACAACCATTAACAACTATTAACAGTCACGCACCATGGTTGGTACACGGCAATGAGGGTTTCATACAAGTAACACAAAACTCTGACGTTAAATATTAGATCATTTATTTAAAAACAGAACTAATCTATTCCAAACATGAATTCATAAACATCTCAGCAAGAAGTACCTTTCTATTTGAGGTTAAAGCTTTTAGATCTTTGTTGTATTCATCTAGGAGAGCTTTAAAGTTCATATAAAATAATAGCCAACTTTATGTTCTCCAACTACAGAGGTTTGCTATAAGACCTAAAAGGCTACTCAAGTGTATGAATGGGTTACAGCCTAAAACCAGGAACCATGGTCAGTCAGACATATCTGTACTGTAGACACAGAGCAAGGAAAACAAGAAGAAAAGAAGAGGGGGAGAAATAAAAAGAACACCTTCCAGGGTGAGCTCACACCTACATTTATAGACAAGGAATTTCTGGGAAGTAGCCCCACGGTATGTACTACTCAATTTTAAGTGCTATACTTGGCTGTGGGCAGAAGGGGGATGAGAATGCAAGCAAACAGCAGAGAGAAGACAAAAAAATGAAAGGGGGAAAAAATCTGACTGTATTGACTCCTGTGCTTCTCAGCT
Organism: Elephantulus edwardii; assembly: GCF_000299155.1. Taxonomy (NCBI): domain Eukaryota; kingdom Metazoa; phylum Chordata; class Mammalia; order Macroscelidea; family Macroscelididae; genus Elephantulus; species Elephantulus edwardii. Next base: position 24,102,431 of record NW_006399760.1, on the reverse strand, counting down.
GGCTAACCCACAACAGTAGGCTTGGGGACATGACCCTGAGTGCTGAACTCAGTACACCCACGTAATATGCTCTGGATGCAAACACGTTTCTGTTTCCTACAAAGCAGTGTTATGCTTCTCCAAGAGTGCTATAAGTATTTGAAGAAATGTCAAAATACTACAGTGGCCATTTAATCTTTGCTTCTTACTCTTTATATAACTTCACCCTCTTCACAAACAAGATACACTGACTCCAGCCACAAGACCAAATTTACTCTACTGCAAACTGAACCTCAAGTTCTAAGGACTGCAGGGAAAATGCAATACCGTTTATCCAGTAACCTAATGCCCTCATCCCCAAGACTGTGCCAGCTTGAAGTGTGCCTCTGATTGCTATCTGTCTTCGTTCAGAGCGAAATTAATCTCTAAGTACAAATGAATTGCTGTCTGAAATTAGGCTTTAAAGAGAAGTGACAATATCAAAGGTTCCAATTTGAAACTTAAAAACAAAACAAAGAACAACTAGTCTTGCTATCCTTCTGAGCTAGGATTTAAAATATAGTTCTTCACACTCTTCTATTTCACACATCCATTGGTTTAGAGCTGCTAGCGCGATCTATTCTAGTCAGCTGGCTCCCTGACAAACATGTCTATTCATTATTTCTCTCTGTTCTGTACATATATTTATAAATGACAAACACAATATAGTCTCTGTTATTTTCACGGTTGGGCAACAGGGACACTGTGTAACAGAGAGGTGCCACACATACCATGCATGATTTCTAAATAAATGGAGTTTATCAAAATATATTAACACAATGCTGCATTAACATAACTCAACTTTTCTTTTGATGAGTTTGAAAAAAATAGAATTTTCTATTATCTTCTGGCCATCTCAATAACTTGCATTTACAAGCTTTGTGCTTGGAAGTCTATCTGGATTTTGTTGTTGCTTCTCGGTGCTGTCTTAACAAATCACAGAGACCCTGGGTGCTGTCTTAACAAATCACAGAGACCCTATGAACAAATCTACACCTTGCCCTATCCTGCACCATCCCCAAGGCCGCTGCGGTAGTTGGCTTCACTGTGTAGATCCATCTCATCAAGGGTCTTCTCTTTCCTTGGTCCCACTTTTCTCAGCATCATGTCTCCCTCTAAGAACTGGCTCCTCCTAATTATGTGATGCCCAAAGAAAGTGGAAGTTCACCACCTTTGCCTCTAAGGAGCACTCTAGTACCTTATCCTTCAAGACAGATTTGTTTGCCCTTTTGGTAGTTCACTGTATATTCAATACTCTTCACCAACACCACAATCCAAAGGCATCCAATCCTCTTCAATCCTCTCTATTCATTGCCTTCCCTAGGAAACTGATAGTCTAGATTTTATCCATCCCTACCTTTCTATCACCACTTTTACTGTTTGAAAGATGACCTTTAAAATAAGTTTATAAAACAACTATGAGATATCATTTCACCCCAGTCAAAATAGCAAAATTTAACAGAACAGCAAGCAACAAATGCTGGCGAGGCTGTGGAGAAACTGGAACCCTGATTCACTGTTGGTGGGAGTGTAAAATGGTGCAACCCCTGTGGAAAGCAGTATGGCGCTTTCTCAAAAAGTTGCAAATAGAGATACCATTTGACCCAGCAATTCCACTACTGGGAATATACCCTGAAGAGACCATAGCTGACATTCAAGCAGATATATGCACACCCATGTTTATTGCAGCTTTGTTCACAATAGCAAGGAGTTGGAAACAACCTAAGTGCCCATCAACAAACGAATGGCTAGAGAAGCTGTGGTATATTTGCACAATGGAATACTATGCTGCATTAAAAAACAAGGAACTCATGCAATATTATTTAAAATGGTTGACTCTGGAGAACATTATGCTGAGTGAAATATCCCAGTCACAAAAGGACAAATATTACATGATGCCACTGTTGTAGAATGGGACTGTCCTTGGGGTTGGGGAGAGACTGAGTAAGATGGGTTCAATAATGTATACTGCACTGAAACAGAGGAGGGAGAAAACTGTTTAAAAGAGATATATAACTAGGTATTTCTGTCATCACAGGAGTCTAGAGCGAGGGCTACATGGTGGAGGGGACCTGGGGGAGGGTTTGTAAAACATTGAAAGAATCTTTTCTTTTACTTTTCCATAATTTCTGGACTCATGTACTTATAACTTGTTAGTCAAATTTGTGTCTTCTAGGGTGCAACACCCCCATGATACATCTTCAAGGATATGAACATGTACGGCCAAGCACAATCAATAAGAGTGCATCTAAATCCCAAAATCAATCTCCATAATAGTCTATGTGTTTCCTACTGCCAAAGGGGCCCTTTAGAGTAGTGAGAGAAGATCTTCACCCTGAAACCCACAGCGTCCCTTTTCAGCAGGAAGTAGCTAAGAGAATACGCCATCCCCTTTTCCTTATGACTCAGGGTGAAGTCTCTCTCAGGGAGGAGTGATAGGGAATGGCAAAGGACACACTGACAAAGAAGATTAATCAGAACTGGCTTTGACAAGCACTGTGGCATTTGGACAAGAACAAACTGGGAGGAGGGTAGAGAGAATAGTGCAACAATGAATGAATGGAAACCCAAAATCTCTGTAAATGTTTATGAAAATTAATAAAATATAGAAAAAAATAAGTTCAATAAAGCATAATTGATGCCATATTAAAGCATGTATAGAGAATTGGAGGGCTTCAGAGAAAGATAATAGGGTAGCAGTTAGAGAAATTAAGGTAGGACAGTTTTGGCAGATGAGGATGATGGCAAAGGATAGAGCTGTAAGAGTCTCATGGTTATACTGGGTGTCAAGTGAGTAATATTCCATGTCACCTTAGCTACTTTGTACCAAACTCTGTGTTAAGTATTACATCCTTATACCATTGTTAAAAAAAAAATAAAATAAGTTTAAAAAAATAATCTTAGCTTCTAATTTTAAAGCAAAGAGAAATTATAAAAATTGGAAGCAAGAACTAATTTGAGAGCAATAAATGTCTTTCAACAAGATAAACACAATTTTTAGTACTAGTTTATTTATAAAATTCAAATACATTTCTTTGGAGAACAGATTCTTCAAATTTCCCTCACACACATACCCCCATCAAACTGTACAACGCCACGATTAATCGCTCCACCCCCTGCACATCCCCATTCCCCTGATTCCAACACCCCCACCCCCACCCGGGGAGGAAATCACAGGGTCAAGGAGTTTGTTGGGGACATGGAGGGGAGTGGGGTGGAGGAGAGTACTCGAATGAAACACAATTTAAAAAAAAAAAACAAAACCAAAACAATCAAGAATCCTAAATTTCCCTATGTAAACAAAGTGTCATATAATATCATTGTTGTTGTTGTTATGTGTCGAGTGTCCTGTGACCCATAGCAACCCTATGTATAACAGCTCTAAAGCCAGCCCTGTTCTGAGCCAATCTCACTAATTCCAACACTCTAACCTCCACTGCCCAGTTACTATATCAATCTATCTCATCCAGGGCCTTCCTCTCCTGTGCTGTCTGTCCACCCTTCTGGGCATGATGTCCTTATCCAAGGATAAGTGTCTCCTGGCCACGTACCCAAAGTATGTGAGACAGAGCTTCAAAATCTTAGCCTCCAAGGAGAAACGTGGTTTTACTCTCTCCAAAATAGACATCTGTTTTCTTGGCAGTCCATGGTCTGTTCAAGACTCTTTTCCAGCACCACAATTTAAAGGTATTCTTATTCTGTCATCCTTAGTCATTTTTCAGCTCTCTGATGCATGGCAAGTAATTGCAAAGACTATGGCCTGGATTAGGCGCACCTTAGTCTCCAGACTGACACTGTTGCTCTTCAGCACTCTGGAGAGGTCCCTGACAGCAGATTTTCCCAACGCAATTTGTCTTTTGATTTCCTGACTGCAGGTGGTAAGAGTGTTGATTGTAGAGCCAAGAAAGGTGTAATTGTTAACAACTTCAATCTCTTCATCTATCATGGTGCTGCCAATTGGCCCGGTGGAGAGAATCTTTGTCTTCTTGATGTTGTGTTTCAATCCATATTGAAGACTACAGTCCTTGACCTTCTGCAGCAAGTGCTTAGGTCTTCTTCAGTTTCCGCAAGCAAGGTTGAATCATCTGTATAACACAGGTTGTTGATGCATCCTCCAAGCCTGATATCACATTTCTCCTCATAAAGCCCAGCCTCCTAAATGATCTGTTGAGCATAGAGATTGAAAAGGTATGTGGACACGATGCATCCGCGACACACACCCTTCCTTATCTTGAACCATTCAGTGTTTCCTTGCTCTGTTCTGATGACTGCCTCCTGATCCAAGTATAGGTTTCGCATAAGCACAATCAAGCGTTGTGGGATTCCCAGTCTTCTCAAAGTCAGCCACAGTTCGTTGTGATCCACATAGTCAAACGCCTTTGCACAGTCAATGAAACACAGCTCGACATTCTTCTGGTACTCTTTGCTTTCTGCCAAGATCCATGCAAAATCTTGAAAACCTTGGTAAGCAAATTTTAGTCTAAATAAAGGCATGTGTGTGTGTGTGTGTGCATGCGTGCACGCTGGTGTGCTTTCTTCCTTTCAGACAAAGAATTGTATTTCAACTTTATTTCTCAGAACATGGTTTTATGTTAAAGTGTTACTCTATAATGGTGTCCTGGTATAATTATTAACACATTGCTGCACACTTTTAAATTGACAACCATGCCTAGAAACACTTTTTCCCCCCGCTGTATTACTGTCATTTGCAGTAACGTAACAATGTTCTCTTTAACTCTAAAAAAGTAACCCAACTTGGAGGAGTGCATATGGTTACTCAAATTTGAAAACCAATTACAAGCTAAACAAAGTATGAATGGCTTATGTTTGGGACTAAGAATAAAAATGTTAAGACTAGATTTCAGTTTTTAAAAAACTCATCAGATTTTGAAGAAAAAGCTGGAACTAGGTGACCTCTAAGCCTACAGTCTATAACTAGGAAGACACTAGGAGTGGACACCGTGTGAGTACTTGTAACAGCCATGCTTCCAATGAATTAGTCAGGCTCTGCATTTTATAAAACTATATCCATGTCTTAATCATTTGATAACAGCTTGTAATTATTGAACAGCAGTGCTACCATTTATGAAGAAACTAAGTCTTGTTAAATATCATTAAAAGAAAAAATGAGACTAAGTAAGAAGTAACTTGTATTTTATAGGTAACTGATTCCAGAAGTCATAAGCTGTCATTATAATGTGAAGTATTAAAGCTCCTGGGTTTATCATTTAAAGAAAAACGAGTTCCAAATTTGCATTTTTCCACATCATTTAGAAATAGCAATAATTAGATTTCTTTCATTAAAGTGTTTCCCCCCCCCCAATTACCCACTAATTTACACTAAGGCAAATTCTAATTTCTTTTCTTTTTTAAAAAAAGACATAACCATTTTTATTTACTAATAACACTATGTATTCTCTAATAGAAACTCAATATCCAGACAGCTGTCACACTGACTTGCTCTCCTGTTCCTTTTTAAAACTTAAAGATGCACAGATTTTCTTCTTTTTCATGCTACAGGATAAGAAACAGCACCATGATCTTCTTCCTTAGAAAAATATAGACTCCAGAAGAGTAAATATACTCATGCATTCATATTTAGCCTTCCATAACATCCACAAGATGAAAGCACAATATAGCATTTCCATGAAATAGAGGGAAACACCATATCATATCCTATATCTAAATGTCTGAAAAACTGCTTCAAAAGGGATGGTGTTAGAAGACAAAATAAATCTGCTCATTTCCCTCGGGCTTTTTTTACGCATCAGAACTCTGCATGTGTAACGCCTAAGATGAAGGTAAAAAGAACATGACTGAAGGCAGTGTTTCTTCACATGTCGTGACAGTACTGATATACTCATCCCTGGGCCCCAGCACTGTAGAATTAACTAAATAAAAAATTCTGAGATCTGACTGCAGGAATCTCTATCTCTTCTAAGCTTCTCAATGGATCATTATGTACACGATGTTTGAGATCCTCTGATTAAAAGGATGAGGCAAAGATAGCTGAGGGGAAGAGACACAGGCTAGACCAAAATTTAAGAGGACGTTCTACCCATGAGTAGTAAGAACACATTGGGATAGGACAGATGCAAATAAGAAATAAGTCACTTACTCCTCACTGTGAAGAGGGCCGGTCAAGCCGGGGACTTATCGGAATTGAGGGCAGAAACTCAGCTACAAAAATGAAAGGCTTGGCTCATATTTTAATGACTTTTATTTCTAATACCTTTCAAAAAATCTGTCTGATCCTTAGTAGAATTCAAGGAGCAGGCATGTAAATTTTTTCTTTTTTTTTTTAACAATGCACTAACATTTCTTACCCTACTTCCATCATTAAAAAAAAAAAATACAAGTCTCAAATATTTCTCAACACTGCCCAGAAAACGTTCTGCACCTCTCTGGTCAACTCATCAACCTTTTCACAACTCCTTCAATCTGCAAACCCCAAACACTTCTCTTTATCCTCAACTTACCCCCATATCTCAACAGAGAGCTGTGGTGGGCTAATGGGCAAAGGATTGTGCAGCCAACCCAAAGGTACACAGTTCAGATTTACCAGCTGGTCCATGAGAGAAAGTTGGGCAATCTCTACCAGTGTGATTTACAGCGCGAAAACCAGCTTTGGCATGATGGCAACGGGTTTATTTCTCATTAAGTAAATAAACACAAGAAGCTCACCACGCTTCCTGCTCATACACCAACCACATATTTATATCTAAGATTAGTCCATCTTTCTCCTTCCCAACCCCAGGGTCTAGATGCCCTTCTCCCTTGATTCCAGGGCCATTATGAAAGATTATGGTCCTAATCTATCCATCACATTGTATATAGATACACTATATAAGAAGAACACAATAGTAGCTCTATGACTATTACAGTTTCTAACAGATGCAAGTTAAAGTTACTGGGTGCTGCTGGCTGGTTCTGACTCACTGAAGCCCCGTGCACAAAAGAACACAAACCTGCCTGATGCTATGCCATCCTCACAACCTACTCTCTACTATGCTTGATCCTTTTCTCATGGTCGCTGTGTCAATTCATCACCCATAACATCTTCATCTCCTTCACTAAGTCTCCACTTTTCCCAGCCTGCTGTCTTTTTTTAAGGGCTGCCCCACACCCTGGTCAAGAGCTGCTGCTTCAAAATCAATCGAAAAGTAGCCATTCCATAAAGTTAATCAAGTAGCCATTCCAAAATATGAAACAATCATTTTTATATGTGACTAGGGAGAATTAGAAAAGCACATACTCCAAACAATATTCTCACCACTACTTTGCCCATCACCTGAGAAATAACCAAACTTAAAAAAAAAAAAAATTTAAAAAAAAAAAAAACAAAACAAAAACAGAAAACCAACAAACAACCGCTCCTCATAGCCTAAGGAAAAGCAAGAGGTAAAAAGTTAAGTAATCAATCATTTTCTTCATTTTAAAATTACTCCAGCTTAGTTGATAGTGAAACATGACCGTGGCAGTCACACTCCTTTCCAGATTTGCCCCATACAAAGAGTTAGTATTTTCTCTGTCAAGAAACCATAACTTAGGGAATCAAAATGGACTGGGACATCTGAACGACATTCAAAGTACATACTGCAACTCCCTGTCAATACTTAAATCAGATGGGTGTATGAAGCTCCAATAGAGAAATGGTACCATGTGCACATTCACAAGGCCCATACTCACCATTCTCTCCGAGATGGAGGTGCTTAGAAAAATTAGTATTTCAAAATAATGATTTTTTTAAAGTAAGAAAAATGAAGATCCATGCCATAGTCTTTGCAATTACCTACTATGCATCAGACAGCTGGACAATGACTAAGGATGATAGAAAGAGAATTGATGCCTTTGAGCAGTGGTACTGCAGAAAAGCGTTGAATATACCATGGACTGCTAGCGGAACAAACAGGTTCATTCTACAGAGAGTGAGACCAGGCTGCTCCTTGGAGCAAGGAGTCTGAAGCTTTGTCAGACATACTTTGGACATGTCACAAGGGGGGACCAGTCCTTGAAGAGGGACGTCATGCCTGGGAGGGTGGAGGGACAGCGTAAGAGAGGAAGACCATTAATGAGATGGATTGATTCAGTGACTGGGATAATTGGGGTAGGTGTGTCAGAGACAATAAGACTGGCACAAGATAGAGCGGAGTTTAGGGCTGTTGTACATAGAGTCACTATGAGTTGCAGGTGACTCAAAGGCACCTAAAAACAACAAAAATAAACGTCAAGGAAGTAGTCAGGCTCTTTGCTGGTTTCTATGTAAAAATTCCTAAAACCCCACCACTCCAAGCCCTAGACGACACAGGTAATCCCTCCTAGGCCAGCAGAGCAAACTAACAGTTTGGCATTGGAATCTATAGTGGCAGTTCATTCAAGATAATTTTTTTCTTCCATGAATGGAGCTTCAGTTGCATCACTCCCATCAATTCATTTGGCGTTCTCAACAGCATAATAATTTATGAGTGGATAATCAAGTTACAAGGCATGCCTTTAAGGAAAGTTAGAAATACATTTCCCAAACTATCTTTTAAGAGAGGCCGACCATTCTTTGAGTTCCACTGAATACAAGTAAAAGTCTTCCCACTCCCAATTTACTGTCTAAAAGAGTTGTCATTCTTATACCAACAACCTAGTGCAGAACTGAAAAATACTCCAAACAAAAGGAATTCAGTTTTGTTGCTATATTTGTTATGTGCTGTAGAATCGGAACCAATTAATCACTGATTTTCAGAGGCAGCACACTACACAAGACTGTCTGTCCATCTTTCTCCTTTGAAGCAGCTGGTAGATCTGAACCATGTCCCTTTGGGTTGGCAGCCTAGCTCCATATTACTTAAGGGACTTTCATTTAGGATCTACAAGCCTGCCTGTTGTGATTACTGGGGGAACAAGGGTATCTTATGCTTAGATTGCACATAAGACTTTCTAAAAATATAAAATGTCATGAGAAACATGGAAGGTTTCATACAGGAATCTGATCTCTCCCTTCTTTTGGTGAAAGCTAAGTTTGCAGGCTCCTTGGTCAGCTCCCAATCATGTCCTTAAATCCAAGCACCAAGAGACACCTGAGTATGGAACCTTATTTTAGGCCATTTTCAGGTCTTAAGAGTCTGCTGGATGGGAGGGGACTTATTTGAAGGGGCAGCTACTGACTCTTTGGTAAAATAAATTTCAGGAGGTATCTCTGAGCGAAGGTTTTAAGGGGTTACATGGCAGGGGTCAACCAAGTGGTATGAATGCATAACAGCAAATCATTTTATCCACCAATGTTTGTCTGAAGTCAGTCTTGTTTTTCTTTTTGATAAAAATCAGATTGTAGAAATAGAATCAGACTGATTTCTTAAACTAAGTTTATCTGAAGGGGCAATATAGTTTTTATTCTCAGACTCTCTTGGTGGGCCAAGAAATATCCAAAGAGTCCTATCACAGTTTGTCAATTTCCCTCTGGGCGTTGCCTATAATAACACGTTATCTTCTGAGATTCCCCACCCAAGTTGTCCAGCTCTGAAGTCAGCACTAATTCACTGTTCTGCTTTTATTAACATCAGGTAAATTTGAATAAAGTAAACCCAACATTGCTTCATAGGTCAATGTCCTCTCTCCCGACTGTGCAAAAAAGAAAGCAGACAGACTTCCCCAGGGCTGGTGGAAACATGAGAAAGAAAATCAGATGGTTATTTAGTTGATCCACGTTTGGTTTTCTGGCAACAGAACACAACTTAATTCTCCAGAAACTAGTATTAAGAAAACTACAAGCATCAGATTACCAAAATAAGAAAAACAAAGACTTATAACTCAATACACTGCTGGCTAATATAAGTACACATGAGCGCATGCTTTTGTGGGCTGGGACATATTCTAGACTTGTGGCAAAGACTAGAATCTTGTCAGAATTACAAATATGAAAGGGAGCTGGCTACTGGCCAGTAGAAATCTACTTATTTACAAACAGATGTTCTCCTATCAATCAGAATTGATTCAGTGGTGAAAGAGATAACTTGAAAAAAATAATGGTTCTAGGTACTTAGTATTGCACAAAAGTCAGAAAACCCTCTCCCAAAACAGGTCTTTTCCTTCGTTGCCTCCACACTAGTGATATCTTTGATTTAAAGTCAGGTAACCTTGACTATTAACTCAAAGTGAGCACAGGAAATTGTCAAGCATTGCTACATAAATTTCTGGACCTTAGAAGCACCAACAAACACACACTCAGCCACACTCTCAAAGTAACATATTAAAAGCCTGTAGCAAAGGAGACCAGGCTTTGTGAGAACAATTCTGAGGATGATTAATCATCCCTAGGAAAATACTGTTACAACACAAATTCTTACTGATTCATTTGCTCACTTCCTTTTTCTGGAGCTTCAACAACTTCTCAGTGATGAATTCCAGCATGCCTGCAGGGAGGTTCTGAATACGGTCGTTAAGATTTGCTCTCTCCTCACTAATTTTTTTTCCAATGCACAGACACACACTCACCAATCAGGCTTATTGAAAAACCTAAGTTATCCAAAATCAATCTCCATAATAGTCTATGTGTTTCCTACTGCCAAAGGGGCCCTTTAGAGTAGTGAGAGAAGATCTTCACCCTGAAACCCACAGCGTCACTTTTAAGCAGGAAGTAGCTAAGAGAATACGCCATCCCCTTTTCCTTATGACTCAGGGTGAAGTCTCTCTCAGGGAGGAGTGATAGGGAATGGCAAAGGACACACTGACAAAG
>NW_006399760.1:24089839-24091330 GCF_000299155.1 Elephantulus edwardii | reverse complement strand
AGAAAGAAAGAAAGAAAGAAAGAAAGAAAGAAAGACTTAAGTTACCAAGCACCCAGAGAAAAAAGCTCCTAGTTAAGGCTCAGGGTCTCCTATTTTAGAATTATCAATGGCTCTTCTCATCCTGCTCAGGTTACTGGTAACAAAAGGCCTTTTTTCCCTTTCAAAAGCTTACCCACTTCCAGCCAACCACACAGTCATTGTATTGGCCAGGATGTTTACAAAGATGCTGTCATGATAGTTTCTCTTCTTATTCTGCTCACATTTTATTCCACGCAGATTGTTTGTTCGTTGTTGTTAGGTGCCATCAAGTTAACTCTAACTCACAAACTGGCCCTATCACAACTGATCAATCAAAACTTTGCCCAATTCCATGCCACACTCACACTCTGCAGTATACGGAAGCCCCCAGCCACAGTCACTATGAGGATGCACCTCAGTGAGTTCCTTACTCTCCTTCACTGACTCTCCACCTTCCCAAGCATGATGTGTCCCTCCAAGGACTGGCAACCTCTTGAAAACATGGCCACAGTATGTGAGACAAAATCTCCATCCTTGCCTCTAAGATGCACCCAAGCCACATTTCTGTTTTTTTTATGGTTATGGGGGGAGGAAGGGTCAAGCTGCCAACTGCATCTAGCTACTGAAAAGGTCCTTACTATTTGGGGTCAGACCCAGAGGGTGAAATATGAAGTACAGTTTCTCCACGATTAAAGATCTTTTCTATTTTTGGTTCCAACAAAATACTCACCATAAAAAAAGGAAAAGCTCATAGTTTCTGAAAATGGTCTCCTTTCTCTTACCTCATATTTGGCTAATCTGTTTTTCATTCTGTTTTCCAGAGAATTGCCTCAGTCTGAATTATCTAGTGATGCCTACATTGTTAGGGAGGAGAGTTAAAGGACTCCTCCAGGAAATGCTGCCACTCTGAAGTGAACTATTATAGTGTGATTTGTCTTTGGGTGTTTTGGTGGTGGTGGTGTTATATGCTGATTTTTTTTGCACTGCCAACACAAAGTATGCGGTTCAAATCCATCAGCTGTTTCATGGGAGAAAGATGGGTTATCTCTGAAAACTGCTGGAGGGTCAGCTATGGAGGGTCAACCATGGGTCAGTTCCACCAATACTCAACATAATAATCAAAAAAGCTGCATCAACCAAATAGATTAGTAATAGCTGAAATGTATTTTTTTAAGTTAACAAGATCACATAATCAAGGGCCTAGAAGGTTATAAATATTCACCTCCTTTAAATCTTGATTTATTCATTTTTTACAGAAAGGTGTGATGACTAAGTTTCAAAAGAGGTTATCATTCTATTTTTTTTCCAGAAAGTAGATCATTTTAAGACTTGTGAAGTTTATTTTGTAAAGAAAAATTATTATTAACTAAGCTATATATTAGGGACCTCTCCAAAGTACTGAAGAGCAATGGTGTCTCTCTGGAGACTAAGGTGCATCTGATACAGGCCATGGTCTTTGCAATCACTTGCTAT
>NW_006399760.1:24025083-24089614 GCF_000299155.1 Elephantulus edwardii | reverse complement strand
AGTGTCAGAGACAATGCAATCGGTACAGGACAGAGCGGAGTTTAGGGCTGTTGTACATAGGGTCGCTATGAGTTACAGGCGACTCGACGGCACATAACAACAACAACAACATATATGTATGTGTGTGTGTGTGTGTGTATACTACAACAACAACAACAACAACAAGCTATAAAACACTGAATTTAAAATGAGGACAAGGTTAGGTGAGAACATAGCTTGACCGTTCTACTTAAGTAGCTTATCCTCAAGGAAGCATTTCTCATAACTACACAACTATGTATTGCTTCTTTGGCCGTTTATAAGTTTACAACCTAAAATCTTATTCTCACAATGCAAATTCTAACAATTAGCTATTCACGTTGAAGCGCTTGGTGATTTAACCAGAATATATGTTTCTGAATAGGTACCATATGTGATTGCAGTTGTTGTTGTTATGTGCCATCAAGTCTCCTGGTGATTGCAGTAGGTTTCTAATTTTTTGTTAACTGTTGTTTACTGGAAAATTAGTAGTGAGATAAAGAAATAATCTTGTGCAAAAAGCAGTATGGAAGAAAAATAGAACAAGAATGTATATATCTACTTCCATCACCAACTCATTAAAAACTGCTTACTCTTTTAAAAAGAAGTTCAATAATGCAAAGAAAAGAACAACGTCCGAGCTTAAATCATGAGGAAGTTTTAAAGGAGTGATTACACTAAGATACTAGAATTTTCAAAATGCCATTTTTCAGTCTGAGTCAAAGCCATTAATTCAACACAAATATGGAAAATGATGAGTGATAAGAAAAGGGGATCCTGCTGGTTCCATGCTATAGTTGAACATGGTCTTTACAAAGCATTAGATAAAGTAGAAGGCAAAAAATTAGCAATTTCAAAGCACTTGACATAAAATCATTCTCCAACTGTTGTTGTTGTTGTTATGTGCTGTCGAGTCGTTTGCGACTCATAGCGACCCTATGTACAACAGCCCTAAACCGTGCTCTATCCTGTGCCAATCTCATTGCCTCTGACACACCCATACCAATTACCCCAGTCACTGAATCAATCCACCTCATAGAGGGTCTTCCCCTCCTGCGCTGTCCCTCTACTCTACCCAAGCATGATAAAGTAGAAGGCAAAAAATTAGCAATTTCAAAGCACTTGACAGAAAATCATTCTCCGACTGAGCCTATCAAGATGACACAAAAACACTGAACTAATTTAACTAATTTCCTTGCATAAAAGCATTACTGTAATAGTTCAGATCCTATGCTATTTTACAAACCGATCTTACAAAAACCCTCCCTGAAGTTCCTGTTTTTATAGCTGACCAAGAGCTTTGATTCAATCTATGCTAGTTGCTATTTGAGGTAGAAAATTACACTATCAAGGAAGTACAGAAAAGGAAAAAGAAGTTACAGAAAATATCGGAAAGTTTTGTGGGGGCAAGGAGATAGTAAGGGAAAGAAGAGATGAGAGTATTCGATGATCATGAATTTAATGTTGTTGTTGTTGTTGTTGTTGTTGTTGCTGCTGCTGCTGCTGTATACTGTCTAGTCAAACCAACCCATTGCTGAACTCCCAGTGGGTTTTCTGAGGCAGTTAATGGCATGTCAAGAGATTGCCCATCCTTTTACTGTGGAGCAGCTGGCGGATTCAAACTGTGTGCCTTTGGGATTGCAGCGCAGCTTCTTATCAATAGGCCACCAGAGGTCTTTAATGTTGTTGTCAGGTATCATCAAGTCCACTCTGACTTCACAGAGATGCTATGAACAGCAGATCTGAACACTGCCCTATCCTGTGCCATCCTTACCATTTCTGATATGCTCAAGCCCACTGTTACAGCACTGTGTCAATCCAGCTTTTTGTGGGGAGTCTTCTCTTTCTCTGACCCTCAGCACGATAAAAGAGACCTTTCCTTGACCAGCATGATGTCTTCTTCCAAGAACTGATCCCTCCTGACAACACATCCAGAGGATGTGAGATAATGTTTCACCAGCATGGTCATATTTATATCAAGATTTACCAAACTTCTGTGATTCACAAACCCCTTCTCCAGGAACAATGTTAAGTCTCCATTCCATATTAGTAGGGTTTTTTGGGGAGAAATTATTTTTCATGGTAGAAGTAAAAAATACTTCATACTAATATAGTTCTGCACCACAGATTTCCCTTTTAAAACCACTTTTAATAGTCATTGTAAAGATAAATTAAAAATATATGTAATAATTTATGAAAACACATTAAAAATTACATGATGTTAGCTTCAAGAAAAGGGATAAATAAGGCAAAATTTGGAGAGTTATAAAAATTACATGATGTTAGCTTCAAGAAAAGGGATAAATAAGGCAAAATTTGGAGAGTTATCAGGTGAGAGTCTGTGTAGCTAAAACAACTGGTTCATGAGGACATGATCTTCCAGCAAAACATTCACACCCATGTCCTTTCACAAAACTAAATCAAGAGGAAAAACAACAATATTCTAGCAGGCCGGCAGCCACTCTGCTGATGCAAAATGTTTTTCCGGCCTCAGCAGCACCCCCACTCACCCTGCCTCACCCCACCCAGGCCCCTGACCCCTGAATAACTATGCAGCGAGATTTCTCTCCCCAGCTTGTCTCCAGCTTATGTACTTGAGTAGAAAAGAGAGATCATAAATCCAGAAAACTTCCTCCTTAAATCACGACTGTTTCTTTGCCAGATGTTCATTTTTACTGGCTTCCCCTCCACACACCCTGCCTTCACTTGACAATGGAAAAAAAGGAGGGGAGAGATGAGGACACATGCACTGTAGCAGTAACGTGCAAAGACGTCGCCCAGAGAAGGGAGGGCGAGGACAGCACAGATGAGCTTCTGAGAAGCAGCATGTTAGAGGGGGCACAGCTGGCCACCAACTAACACACAGGCTCCCAGATTAGCAGCACTGGCTAAGGCGAATTAGCAAGCAAGATGGAAGGAATAAAAATAATGCAATGCGTTTCTGAGATTATTTTTTCCAACACAGCCAGCTCTTACTTGGCTAGCTAAACAATGAACTGTCTTTCCATCCCCACCCATCTGTTTTGTTGGGTTGTTTTGTGTGGTGTTTTTTTAATCGGATGTTCTGTTCATACTCTAGTCCAGAAAGTCCATAAACAACTTGCTTGGAGCTTGATAATTTTCCCTTTCCTTATTTGTTTTAAACTCCATGAACAGTTAGTTTCCTGAAAATACCATTTTATCCAATGTGGAAAGTGAAGCCAAATAGGAGTCCCAAATTTCAACCAAAGTTCATACCAATGCATGTAGTCAATGGGTTTTTAACATTTATCAGATGGTTTGTAAGTGTACTGGGCACATGTACATGAGCACTCTCTCTCTCTCTCACACACACACACAGAGAGAGAGAGAGAGAGAGAGAGAGAGAGAGAGAGAGAGAGAGAGAGAGAGAGAAAGACAATATGGACATCCAAAGCTGAAGAGAAGCATCTGCACCCTGTGCATGCATGCAGCCTGTTAAAATTCTTGGCTTGAATACAGCAGACAGCAAGTCAGCTCAGAGGCCAAAGACTTCTAGGAAAGTTTATGTTCGGGTATACCATAAAACTATGGCAGTTAAAACTCAAATTCTCCCACAATCTGCCTCAATACCATAGCATACACTTTTGTACAATACCGCTGTTCTTAGGTGCTGTCAAGGTAATTATGACTCACAGCAACCCCATGAACAAAAAGATCTGAACCCTGTTCTATCCTGCGCCATCTTCACACTTCCTGACACACAAGAGCCCATGGCACCAGTCGCCTGGTTAGGGTTCTTCCTTTCCTTTGCCAGCTCTCCACTCTTCCCAGCATCACGTTCTTCTCCAAGAAATTCCCAAACATTCCCAAAGTGTAGGAGGCAAAGCCTCATCATTCTTACCTCCAAAGAGTTTTCCAACTGCACAGTCTCCCAGACATAGCTGTTTGTTCTCTAGGCTGTCTATGGGATGTTTAGGCTCTTCTCCAACACCACAGATCAAAGACATGAATTCTTTTCCTGCCATCCTCATTCACTGTCCAGCTCTCTGAAGCATAACAAATGATTGGAAAGACTATGGCCTGAATCAGAGACACCTTAGTCCTCAAACAGACATCATTATTCCTCAATAATTTGGAGGGGTTCCTAACTGCAGATTTTACCAGTGCAATGTGTCTTCATATTTCCTGACTGCTGGTACTAAGGGTGTTAATTGTGGACCCAAGCAAGATGAAGTTGTTGAGAGTTTCAATCTCCTCTCCATCCATCATGAAGCTGCCTATCAGTCCAGTGCTAAGAATCTTTGTCTTCTTGACATTGAGATGCAATCCATACTGAAGGCTAATGCATTCCTTGATCTACTTCAACAAGTGCTTCAAGTCTCCCTCACTTTCAGCAAGCATATACTTGCCTTTTATTTTCTTCTATCTTCCCAAAGCAAATCCTTTGCCACACCCCTCATCTTAAACTGATACCCTATTGCTGGCTTTATTTTCCATTCTTGTACACCCAGTCTCTGCCCTCTCTCCTTCCTCTGAGCATCTTCATCACCTCCACCACCATAAAAAAAATACTTCAAGCCTTAATTATGGCAAACTTTCAATCTCTCCCATCATCTAGAGATCTAGAATTGACTTTTCTAACTTTGGAACAAATTAATTATCTTCTACATTTCTTTGCTCATTTTTAAGTAGACATATGATGCTAATTTCAAGGTCATATTCTTTTAGGTTTATCATAAAATAAAATAAAAAAATAAAGGTCTTTTTTGGACCTCCATACTTTTTAGTAGAACTATCAATCATGCAAAGGCGCTCTAGTGGAGCAGTCTGTAGATTAGCACAGTGCCTCTCTAATGGTCCGAATCCACCAATGGTTCTGAGAGGGAAGGGTAGGCAATCTCCTCTGTATAATTTACAGGTTTCCAAAACAAGCTGGAGGGTCTGCTACGAGCCCATTCCAACTCAAAATAGTGAGTTATCAGTCATGAAAAATTGTTTTGCATGTTGTCATAATGACTCATCTTATTATCTAGATAGGAAAACTAAATCTTTTTCTTAATCAAATCTCTAGCTGTCAGACTATTTTGATTCATAAACAATGCTCTAGGACAGAGTAGAACTAACCCTTAAGGTTTTCAAGACTAGGAATCTTTACTAGAACCAACTACCTCATTTTGCTCCAGCTGAATGCCTGGTGGGTTCAAACTTTAAACCTGTAAAGTCAGCAGTAAAAATGTTAACTACTGTGTCACCAGGACTCCTCTTTCTATGAACTCTTAAAAAGGTAACTAAAATCAGCATAAAGGACAGAATGTTAGCTCTCACTTCCTGTGTTTACCTCCACCAAAGGAAAAATACCATTCCCAGTACAAGAGGACTCCTTCTCCTGTTTATTTACCCCTCATACTCAAACTCACTGCCTTCAAGTCAGAACCAACTCATAGCTGAACCTCTAGTGGGCTTCCAAGGCTGTAAATTGCACAGCAGGAAACTGTCCATCTTCCTCCGTTGAAGTCACTAAAGAGGCTCATCCTTTAGGTTAGGAGGACAGCTCGCTACAGACTACACCACCAGAACTCCTTACTCTGTTTTTACAAGCATTGTATCACAAATGTATTAAGTGCAGGGGACCCACAGGTACTCTTGCCAGCACTGGGGTCAGCAGTTTGGTTTGTCATGGTCCTTTATCCAACATCTTTCCTTCTCCTCAGTTGTCTGGTGATGCCTGTAGATCTCATCGATCCATTATTGGCACAGGGGGCTCCAAAGGTCCTCCTCTGTGGTGTGAGGTCTTTCTACATGAGGCACTTGCATAAACATGGAAGGCTTGGTTAAGAGGGTAGAGAAAGAAGAGATGGATACACACACAAGCAGAGACTCCAGAACTTCCAAGTAAGGCTGGCTTGGCTCCAAGTTGTAATTCTTGATTGAAGGGCTGCCTTTTTACTCTGTCCCTTTGCTTTCTTATAAATACAGTCAGAAGTTGAGGAGTGTATTTGGTATTTTGTTTTGTTTTAGGTTTTTTTTTCCCTTTGCTGTTCCTTCGAACCTCAATTCATTCCCACTATGAAGAAGAGCCCCACTATCTCTTCCCCCACCAAAATTCCTTTTCTTTAGAGAGCTCTTTTCATGATTTCAGGCTGTGAAGGAGTATCATCCAACTCTTTATACAGAGGAGAAGGGCAGACAGTAGATTGCACAATTCCCACAGGTATTCTTTGTCTTCCCCATCTGAATGCAGGACCATTCCTGCTCTTTACACCAGAGAGTGTGAACACAGAGACTGTTCAGAGCAACACCCAGCAGTAGACTCACACTCTCCTTATCAGAAGAAATCACAGCATCATGGCTCTAACTCCAGCGGCCATCTATTTTCCAAAATTCCTCATATTTCTGGCCCATTAAGGATATACTTTTTCCTATTTCCTAGGGATTTCATCTGACTTGGATCCATAATCAACACCCTTAGTACCAGCAGTTAGGAAATCAGGAGACATGCTGCACTGGGAAATCCTGCAGCCAGGGACCTTCCCAAATTCCTGAGGAGCAATGATGTAAGTCTGAGGACTAAAGTGTGTCTAATTCAGGCCATGGTCTTTTCAACCACTTGCTATGTACCTAAGAGCTGTGTATAAGAATGGCAGAAGAAGCAGTGATGCCTTTGAGCTGCTGCATTGGAGTAAATTACTCAACATCCCATGGAATTCCAAAAGAACAAACAGTATGTCTTGGAGAAAGTACAGCCAGAATGTTCTTCGGAGGCAAAGATTATAAAGCTTCACCTTACTTCAGGAGAAGCTATTCCTTGGAAAGAAACATCATGCTTGGAAAGATGGGCGACTTCCTGTCCTGTGACTCCAAGCAGATGAGCAACATTACAAGCTCTTTCTGTGAAGCATGGAAGATTTTTTTCCATGGGGAGCGCTGACAGAAACCACAGTCCCTCAAATGTCAGGCTCCCAAGGCAAAATGTTCTCTCTTTACAAAGCACTGGTTGGGGTCTCTTTTCTATTATATAGTTAAGCATAATGGGCAAAAGGGCTATAGGTCAGTTAGGTGTGCAAGGGGAAAGGCTATAGGTTAGCTTTAGTGTCCTCATTGTGGAGGGTCAGTGAAAAAGAGGAAGACCCTCAACCAAGCAGATCGATACACAGTGATGGCTTTAATGGGCTCTAATATGGTCAAGAAGTGTGAGGATGGCATAGGATAGGAGAGAGTCCAGTTCTGTTGTTCGCAGAGTTGCTATGAGTGGCACTTGACTCAATGGCACCTAATAACAATAACAAATAGATCTTGGAAAAGAGATACTTCTGATGAATGCTGCTGATATGAACTAGGTTTCAATGCCAAAAAAATTTAGGATTAAACAGATTGCTAGCTCTAGGATAACACCAACAAACAGCCTGATCGCTCTCTTGGCCTTATCTGTCAAACAATAAGATGGCACTAGCTACCACCA
The DNA here is from genome assembly GCF_000299155.1 of Elephantulus edwardii. Lineage (NCBI taxonomy): Eukaryota > Metazoa > Chordata > Mammalia > Macroscelidea > Macroscelididae > Elephantulus > Elephantulus edwardii. The sequence continues at coordinate 24,082,176 of NW_006399760.1, read as the reverse complement.
CCCATAGGCGAGTTCTTTATAGAGGACCTGACAGAAGTACACTGCTTCATCTTGAAAGTGTGAAATGTACTCTAACATCTATAAATCACAAATCACAACAAGACTCAGCATAGGGTCCATTCATTCCACATACCAAAATTAAAAACTTTCACAGATATGCAGAAAATAAACTCCTAAAACAAATGTTTCATCTAAAAGTAACTTTATTATATTTAGACAAACATAAGCATTGAGAATATAATACATGTTCCATGAATCTGGATTGTCCTCTCATATTATATGATATGTTCACATTTTATTCAGATTTTGGGATTGCAACGCAGCTTCTTGACTCAAGGGTTTGGGTGGTGTGGTTATTTCTATCCCCTAAGGCAGTTAATTGCACACGAGACTGATCATTCTTCTGCAGAGCAGCTGGTGGATTTGAACTGTGTGACTTCAGGATTGCAATACAGCTTCTTATCAGTAGGCCACCAAAACTCCCATTTTATTCAGATTTTGGAAGGATAAACAATAGAGATTGAGATTCACAATCTGAAGAGATCAACACCTAAGTGGGAAACCTACTGATGATAGATCCTATTTTAAGTTAAAAAGGAGAACTAAAACTATTACTATTCTAATTTACAAATATTCTTAGCTCTCACAGTTATCACTGATAGATCATGATGCAAATTCTACTTTCATCTGAAACACCAGAACACATTAAAAACCCCAGTACCTTAAGCAGTTCACTGCTCACTCATTTTTGTTATTATAGTCTGCTGATCTATTTGTCAACTCTGCTAATCGATCTGTAAGTAGCAAGATTATAAAATACTTCGTTCTCAGAAAGCTTGAAGCTACAATGGTTAAGAGCCTGGCTAACCGAAAGGCTGGCAGTCTGCGTTTACCAGCAGGACCATGGAGCAAAGCCTGGGGGGAAAAACACCCTCAAGTAGGGAACAAGGTATTGTTGCTGTGCTTTCTCAACTCCAAGAAAGATGCAAGAAAACAAAGTGACATGAAGACAGATTTGTTGTTCAAAAAAAACCAAACAACAACCTGCAAAACAAGTCTTTGAAACTCCTGCGGAAAACAAGCCTCAGAATGCTATGAGAAAGATAGGGCTGTCCTTGGCATTAAAAAAAACAAAAACCACTGAAGGAACATTAACTTACTTTCAAACTACCTTCTTTTCAAATTAACATTTACATTCTGAAAGGCAAAAAGAAAGAAAATTATTGATAAGGGTTGCAAAAAGGATTTAATCTTCAATTTTTAAAAAGAAAATCAGAAACTGTTCAAGAAATCCTAGTTAAGCAATGTTATATAATATAGGCATGTTCAGAGCAAAAACAAAAAATTATTTCCCAAACAACATTCTCCACAGCCCAGACCTCAGTTTTGTATTAAGCAGCTCCAACTATGTACATAACTCCTAACTGAATTAAGTAATATTGTTAAAACCATAAAAAGTTCCCCTTTAATTGGCAGGAAGCTGGTCTTGTGACACACATATCAGGTATACATCGTGGCAGGGGAGTGCCCTGTAAATTATATTAATATCAGAGTCATTTCTTTCATTTATTCAGAAAGAGACCAAAGTGCTGATGATATACAGCACGGGGAGATGCAGAGACCACTCACTCAGGACAGCAGTTGGTACTCTAGAGCTGGTCCCGGTAACCATGGGGACCAGCAGGCTCCCTTGCTATCTATTTATCTTGGACCTCAAGACACCCATATTGCAGCCCTGCCATGAAATCAAGTAGTATTTTATCAAGATGATGAGCTGACCAATTATATAATCAAATGCTACTTCTGAGTGTTTTGTTTTTGGTTTTTTGGTTAGGGTCCCCCCCCCAAAAAAAATGCATGTCTCTACGATCTACCAGCATGATCTGAAGGGTTGTCTAATTTTTTCATTGTTTTAGACTTTCCCCCCACCCCCCACCCCCGTGAATTCACTAGGCTTCTCTCAAACAGTTCTTTCCCTGTTGGATGGGAAGGGTAGTGGTAGCTTTTCTGATTTAATTGCTCAGCAAACTGGATTTCTTTCCCTGAACACAAGGCAATAAATTCATGTTGCAAGTGTTCCAAGAAAGCCACCACTTTTGCCTACTTGGAGCATTCACACCATACATTTAATAGATACACTTGAGGATATTTTTGTTTTAATCACTGTTAGCTTTTTTTAAACTTTTCAACATCATATTATGGTATCTTTAAAAAAAATAATAAACCAACACAATCAATTATTATGCCTAGCCCGCGACTGGTGGGTAACCTTGAAAATGACAACATCTATCTCATCTACCACAGACACACTGCAAATCTCAGGATAACATCACTTCCAGTATTTTCTCACAAACGGAATGCATTAATGTATCAGACACATCAACTCAAGAGGATGTTTCATCACTTCAGTAAACTAAATCTCTTCTGCATTATTTCTTACATACTAAATCCTACAGTCACTAATATCTCTCTTTTTCAAAAGACAACTGCTTTTAAAAATGGCGATATGGACTTCAAAACTGCATAAAGAAGGGGGGGGAGCAAAATATTAGGTGTGCCATGATTTTGAACCTAGGGAAATACAGATCATCCTCTGACTGAGGGACAACTCATACTTAAAACATAAATTTGCTCTCATTTGAAAAGACTGAACTAGTCTTTATTGGTAAAAATTCTTCATCAGAAGTGCCTTTCTTTAGTTGTTACACCTGCAGCTTTTAAATTTTTCAAAAGGTATTCAGTCTTGTCTTGCAGCAGCCAAACCAAACTCAGTGTCTTTAGCCTATTTCGAATCATGGTGATACTCCATCAGTGTTTTGAGCTTGCAAAGTCTACCAAAAGGAGACTGTCTTTCTCCCATGGAGTGGCTGGTGGGTTTAAACTGCCATATAACTTATTACATCACAAGGGCTCCTATTTTCTTTCATTAACACTCACAGTTGATCCTTGAACAACATAAATGTGAACTTCAAGGGCCTACTTACACATGACTTTTCCCCCCTGCTGCTATTTGGCTCAGCTCAAGTTTTGTATCTGCATAAAATGCCATGTGATGCTAATCATGTCCATATGATCAACTGTCTCCCACATATACACTACTGGAGAGACAAACTTCATACTTGGAGAAGACTAGTATAACGTAGTGGATACTTGCAACACTTGAGTGCAACATAACAGCAAAAGGAAATAAATCCTAGTGTAAATGGGCCCACGTAACTCAAATCTGCACTGTTTAAAAGTCACCTGTAAATTATACGGGGTTACTTGATTGTGAGGAGACCAGCATCCCTAAGCCCTATGCTGTTTAACGGCCAGTGAGGAGTTGTTGTTAGTTGGCACGGAGTTGACTGACCCATAGCAATGCTATGAGCAACAGATCTGAACTTTAACATATCCTGTATGATCCTCACTGTTTCAGCTCAAGTCCAATGTCGCAGTCACTGAGCTGATCCATCACATAAAGCATCTTCCTCTCTTTCCCTGTCCCTCCACCATTCCCAAGGACTGGTCCCACCTGACAACATGACTAATACATGTAAAACAAAGTTTCACCATCCTTGTAAAGAATCCATTAAGGAGTCTCGATTTCTGCTAATCAATTAATTAAGGGCTAACAACTTGTACCTGCAGTCGATGCAACTATTTTGAAGAGTTGCTGCCATCAACTGCACGTTCCCTACACAGAAACAGGCTCCCTGATAATGGTTTTAGTTTTGTTTTGTCTTTTCCCTTCTTCTTCATGGTAGCTGTATCTGGGTATGCACTTCTCTGGTACTCATCAAATGAGCTATAAATGCACAGCTTTCAAGAGATGAACAATTCTTATGGTAGTCTAGAAACACATGTGTACTGTAACAGTACTGGGGCCTTGGCAGCCCTGTGCTATTAAAGGAGAGCTGGAGAGCAGGAGCACATGTAATGAGCTATTAAATGCAAATAAGATCATTGTTGAATCCCTCCCAGGGGCTCAGCTTTAGCAAACAAACCCAAACCATCACCACCGAGTCAGGGCCATCCTCCATCAGGATGTCCAAGGCTGTATCCTACCAGGAGCAGCCTGCCACACCGGTCTCCCTCAGAGCATCTAGAAGATTCAAACAACCAACCTTTCAACTCATTCAAAGAGAACATCATTAGTTCAACTAGTTCAAAGCAGAGATCACTTAAGAGGGCAGCCGTACTGCTTTGCCGTGATGTTCTGCTTGTTACAGTTCTTAATGATTCTGAGCTCCCTTTGCTGTCATGCCTTTGTGCCTGCTAAAAGGGGCTTAGGTGGCACAGTTGTTAGCAGACTGTGTTGCTAACCAAGAAGCATCCCAACTATCAGAGTTCAAATCCATTCTCTTCTCCAAGAAAGATGATCGGCTGTAGGAGGACTTGGAACTGACTCAACAGCAACGAATTTGTTTTAGAGTTGTAAAAGTAACACATGAATCCTTCACTAGGTTTGCCTGTGTTGGCCACACATGGCATGTGCCAAATCCATAGAAAGAATCCAAAATACCTGGCCGAACTGGACCGAAGGCCTCTGGAACCCCAAAGCAAAAAATGTGGAATGCTCTGACACTGTTTAAATTTCTTTCTAATGTGTCTGTCTGTGGTTGTGGTTATGAAAATATTTTATTCTAATTTTAACCAACACCTAAAACTGTTTCAGCACATTCCTCTGGTGAGAGGCAATTAGGACTTCCCAGCCAGGAAATGCAGGGACACAGACATGAACCTGGAGAACTCAGCTTCTAGTTTTCAGTCACTCCACGATGCCAGTTTGGTTTTCTAAGAAGTCAATGGAGAAGTGCTGTCCCATCTAAATGAAGTTGCTAGAGCTTGTGACAATTCCATTAGACTAAAATTTTTTAAAACTCAGTATATTTGATAAAACTGATGCACAAACAGTTTGTGTTCCATAGAGAAGTGAAATTTTTTTCCTTAAATAGAATAAAATTGATTCCTCCCCCACTGAGCTTATAATCGCATACAGGTCTTTGCTTGATAAGTGGACCTTCATGAGAAGCCTGGGATAAAGACTGGTTTATTTCCCGCCCCCCCAATTTATGATAAGCCTAAGTTTACCTGCTGTTACATAATATTGTGTAAGTATTTTAACAATATGCGTTATGCAGATGACACAACCCTGCTTGCTGAAACTGAGGAGGACCTGAAATGCTTGCTGCAGAGGGTCAAGGAATGCAGCCTTTAGTATGGAGGCTCCATGTCAAGAAGACAAAGATTCTCACCACTGGGCCAAATGGGAGCATCAGGATGGATGGTGAAGAGATTGAGATTGTTCACAGCTTTAGTCTACTTGGCTCCACGGTCAACACTCTTGGCCCCAGTAGCCAGGAAATTAAAAAAGAAAAAAACAAGAACAAAAAAAAAAAACGTATTACGATGGGAAAATCTGCTGTTAGAGATCTCTCCAAAGTACTGAAGAGCAGTGGTGTCACTCTGGAGACTAAGGTGCATCTGATACAGGCTATGATCTTTGCAATCACTTGTTATGCATCAGAGAGTTGGACAATGACTAGGGAGGATAGAAGGAGAATTGATGCCTTTGAGCTGTGGTGCTGGATTAGAGTATTGAATGTACCATGGACTGCCAAGAAAACAAACAGATTCATCCAGGAAAGGGTTAAACCAGGCTGCTCCTTGGAGGCAAGAATTCTGGGGCTTCGTCTGACATACTTTGGACATGTTGTAAGGAAGGACAGGTCCTTGGAGAGGGACATCATGCTTGGGAGGATGGAGGGACAGCGCAGGAGGGCAAGGCCCTCTAATGAGGTGGATTGATTCAGTGACTGGGGTAATCAGGATGGGTGGCCAGAGGTAGTGCAACTGGCACAGGATAGAGCAGGATTTAGGGCTGTTGTACATAGGGTCGCTATGAGTCGCAAGCAACTCGAGAGTACATAACAAGTGTTTTAACTAGAATAATACAAGGAGAACTTGGAACAGAAGCAAAAGTTACAGTTGCAATAATTGGTGGGTAGCAGCAGTGGCAGCCACTGCCAACAATTATATGATGCCAGGAACTATTTTAAAGGTTTGAAACATCTCATTTAACCTTCCAGCAGTTCTGTGGTAGAAGATGGGTAATCTCCCATATTCTTAACAGGAAGGACTGCACTCAGCTGCTCCTTAGAAGAGCACATACGTGGGGCGTATTGTCAGCAGGGACCAGGAATGGGGCACTATGCCTGGAAAGCTGGGGAGTCAAAGGAGAGGGAGACCCTCCTCTGGCACAGCCTCTACAACAATGGGTTTTAAGCACAGAAGAGAGTGTGAAGATGGTAGAGGATTGGTAAGGGTTCTGATCTGCTGCACCGTAAGTCACTGTGACAGAATCCACTCTACTGTACTCAACAACTACAGCAACGCTACCCTCTGAAGGGGAGTCCTGGTGATACAATGGGTAAGCATCTGGGTGTTAACCTAAGGTCAGTGGTTCAAACTCACCAGCTGATCTTCAGGAGAGAAAACCTAGAGACAGCACACCAGAAGAGCAGTTCTGTTTGCCTTTTACCGTCACTAAGAGACCTGACAGGACAGCATGCAACACCACTACTAACCTGTACAATCAAAACACTAAAGGCCCCTATTTTATACATGAAGAAAGTAGACTTTAGTTCACATGGAGGAATACAAACTCTCTCTGCCCAAGTCACTCAGCTCTTGAGCAGGAAAGCCAGGGTTCAAATTCAAGAAGCCTAAGTTCAAAATCTATATTCCTAATTATACTGCTTCACACTCAGAGCTCATCAAGACTGGTTTTAAAAAAAATATTCATCCATATCCCCACCCGCTGAGAAGAATACCCTGGGAGAAGAATGAATCAACAAGACTCAGTGCATAAAGCATCAACAAGGAAGTCGTATGAGCCCTGCAGGCTGGTGTAACAAGTGTGCTGCTTCAGATATGAACGGAAAGGAATTCTTGCACACAGGTAAGAGTATTTCCAAAAGATCTATATTTAGTAATTGTGGGAGAAAGAAAACCTCATACTCTTCTACAAAGCAGATTTATGTGACAGAGGGAAAAAACATGCATCGTTCCAGTTCTGTGGGTTTATGTATTTAAAAAAAAAATTAAACATGCTCAAGCTTTGTGTTTCTTCCCTTTAAAGCTTAGTATTCATAGCTGCCCATCATGGGCTATTTACATAGCCATCTGGCAGAGAGGTAAGAGTGGGGACTCCTGAGTCCCTAACAAGACTCTACTGTACTTAGTGTAAATGAGGACACCTGAGCAAATCCACCAGGATCCCCTGCATGGGGGTGCAGATTTCACCCCAGTTTAAATCAAAGTTCTATACAGAACACTGAGGCGGCATGATTTAAAAGGCAACTCGGAGTATTAGCCAAAGGGCTGAATGAAATCATAAAAGAAAGCCGTTATCCCCAGGCGAGCATTAAGGCTTAATTTATGCAGCTAATATTCCCCCACCAGTCTTCAAAGACTGATCCAAAAGCAGAAACTAAATAAAGCTGCTTCAACGTGACACCAATTCCCTAGAAGATCTGACAGTATTAGACTCATTGAAACAATCTTAAATGCAAAACAAATTTAACTGCAACTGCTTAGTTTTGAAGACATAGTTTGCAAGGAAGCTGTATCTGTAGTAGTGACTGTCAACTCTGACTGGAAGTTACAGTCACCTGTGGAGCTATAAATACTGCCAGTTCATAAGCTGCACTCCAGAACGACAAAATCTGAATCTCTGTGGCTGGAACTTTGGGCATCCCTGCTTTTCCAAAGGTCCCAATCTCATAGTTTCTCCTGTAAAACCAGGGCAAAGAAGCACTAAAAAGGGCAACATTTCACTTGCTGGCTAATAATAGTGCTACATTAGCCAAAGGTATGATCAAGAGAATCTTGAAAGGAAACATGATTATGCAAATGAGGAAGGAAGCTTAAATTTGGTCAAGTAAAACTATTTTAGGGAGACACAGTACAAACTAAGGGAAGCCTTGATGACATAGTCCTGTATCTAGTGCTGCTAATCCAAAGCCATGCATCTCCAGGAGTTCGAATTCACAATAGACTCCCATTACAATTTAGAGCCTCTGATACCCCAGGGTGGGGGGAGTGTATGCTACAAAGAGTTACACCAAACTGACAGCAAGAAAGAGTTTTTGTTTAAAATAAATAATGAGGTAATTTGGGAGGGTGAATATTATGAATAAACTAGGTAGCAGTACAGCAGTAGATACAGCAGAAATACTTTATTTCAAACTCTTCTACTAAAGAAATTATAAAAACTACAAATCTGACCTTTTTGTGCATGCGGTGTTTCATTTAGAGAGCCATAAAAGACAGTACATGCATTAACCTGATTTAAAAACATACACAAAAGCAGATGATGGACAAATACATACATACGCTTAAAATCAGCACACAAATATGGGAGGTATTTGTGTACGTATGCATGTGTCTTAAAAATTCAATTAATGTCTTTAGGGAGATTCTGAAACTATGCCTAACACAAAATTTTGTTCCTACTGTACTCAAGAAATGAGTCATTTACAAGGAAAATACCAGGCTTCTAGTCATAGGCTCTTTGGAGGTCACACTGGAAAAAAGAACAGTGCACACAGAGCTGATACATTTTTACTGCATACATCTGGTTTTCAAGTATGCTGTACTCTTGAAAGGAATTCTGTCAAGAATCCTTACTTATTGTGTCGACCCTTTACCCCTTGGCTGACAGTCACAACCTCCAATAGCAAACTGTCCTTGTACAGCTTCTGGTTTGCTAATTCGGACCAAAAATAAATAAACATCGGGATTATTAGGGTTGTAGTAGTCAGATTATATCTGCAATGGTTTTATACAATATTTGTCCTTATGGGGATGCCTGTTATTTTTAAGCCAATATCCTTTGTTCCTTGTTTTTTCCTTCTTTCCAAATAATATTTTTAAAATCAAATTAATCATTTGCATTTAAAACATAAAAATGGCAGGGTTACAATAAAACTGACCCCATCATGAAAACTTTTAAAACACCATCATAAATATTTGCAAATGAAAATGAAGATAATGTGATGAATCGTAAGAAATGTAAAAAAAATAAATTATTCTAATAATTACAAGTTAATGTTGGGGCACAGAAATTTAAATAAAGGGATCTTATTGTTTAATGAAAACTAAGAGTAGGAAAAAACCTGGAGATTTTCCTAAGTCAATTTCATTATTATGTCCTATGTATATAATTATTAATTCACTTTCTATTATTTCACTAGGAGTCACATGCAACTCAACAACACATAACAACAATAACTATTTCATATAGAGTCTCAAAAGTCTGTAACTTCCTAATTTTGGGGGATCTTTTCCTTAGACAAATAGGATACTGGCTTATTTGAAGACTGCTTTATATTTAGATACGTATAGTAACTTTTAATATATTATTTTGAAAGTCACCAGGCCATCAATTTCAATATTTTTCTATCCTTTTCTACAGGGTTTGTGTAAAACTTTAAGGAAAACATACTTCTGTTCTTTTGTGAATCAAAAAGAAGCAGATCTACCTAAAACTCCACTCTTTTTCTCCACCACTTTTTATATAGAAGACATTTACTTGTTTAGACTATTCAACGTTAAGTGATTTTCAAGTAGAGAATTAGTTCTTATATGGAAACCAAAAAACACATACCTTAATGCTTGCTGTTTTGTGCTTTGGTATATTTTACCTATTCACTAGGATAACTAAAAAATATAATAGATTTTTTTTTTTAAAAATGAAATATAAAAACCTTACAGCTGGGGTTTTTTTTCAAACCTCAAATGAGATTTAAAGTCTCCAAACACAATCCAGTCTGGAGGAGCTTAGGAAAATAAAACAGTTTTGCTTTTATCTGTTTTACCTATTATGCTTCTGTGCAAGTTTTGGCTTGAAAACAAAAGGGTTCTGCTCTTTGTAAAAAGTTACCAGGGGATCTCTGGTGGCCTAGTGGCTAGAAGCTCTGCTGCAATCCTAAAGGCGTGCAATTCGAATCCACCAGATGTTCCACTGGAGAAGGAAGGGCAATCTCCTCTTGTGCCAGTCGGATCTAACTCAACAGTCCACAGGGGGAAAAAATGTTACCAATAATTTTGAATTATCAGTAGCATTTAGAACAGCGTAAGCAAGAGCCCATTTCTTGAAACTTGGTTTGTCAGACCATGTTGACTCATTAAAAATCACATGGGCTGTGGATCAACACTAGTGCATTAAATTTAGAAGCTTCTGTATTTATATGCACACAGTTTGTGTGTGTATATATCCACACCAGGCCTTACCTAATTTAGCCAAAAACACCTTTACTGGAATCATGCCATACCACAATTATAAAGAATGCAAACCATTTTTATATTGCTGTTGTCCAACCTATACTTAATGTCCATCTCTGTTTTCCTCTCTAATTTGTCAGTGTAAAATTATATAAGAACCTAACCTATTTGGAATGGCCAGGACATAAAAGACTCCAAATAGCCCAAAAGCCCATATAATATAGCAGACAAAGTGCTCCAGACTCTGGGCTTGTTTACTGCTTTTCCCAAGACCCCAATTTGTCATGACCTGTGATCTGCTATAGCGAGCAAAGTCAAAGGAGTAAAAAAATAGACATAGAATGTGCATCAATATATGCACAAGGTGTCTGGGGGAAAAATTTTAATCCTGTAGTTGTTGCATCAAATGGCTCCTACTGGCATAGGAAAAGATTGCCCCTCCTTCTCCATCGGAGCATCTGGTGGATTTGAACCGCACGCCTTCAAGATTTCAGCACAGCTTCTTGCCACTAGGCCACCAGAGCTCCCTGGGGGGGGCCGGGGGGGGGGAAGAACTTTAAAGATCTGTTCTCCCCAACATCCTCATTTTGATAAAGAAACAGGATTCAAGAAATTGGGTAACCTTTCTCCTTTTATATTCCTTTAGCTTCCATCCATCTCAAAATTCATCAACAAAAGACTCTAGTTTCAGAAGTAAAAGCTAATGATAAATTGTTCTTGTTGTTGCTATGTGCAGTTGAGTCGCAATCAACTCATAGTTGACCCTCCAGGAGGTTTTCAGAAGCAGGAGATCACCTATCTTTCTCCTGAGGAACTGCTTGTGCATTTGAACTTTTGAGCTGGCAATGCGGCTCTTCTCCACCAGGCCACTAAAATTTCCTAATGATGACTAGACTGGAGCTGTGGTGGCTTCTTGTTGTTAGGAGCCCTCGAGTCAAGTACGACTCATAGTGACCCTACAAACAACACACCTGAATCTCATCCTATCCTACGCCATCCTCACCATCTCTGATACACTTGGGTCCACAGCAGCATCAGTGTCAACCCATATTAGTGAAAGTCTTCTTAGTGATAAGGAATTGTGCTACCAAAGGCCCACAATTCAAAGCCACCAGCAATGAACATCTCCATCTGTGCAATTTATTGCCCCTGAAAACCCACTAGGTTATTGGACTAAACAGCAATAAACTTTTAAGAATTTTAAAAGATAACCACCTGCCATGACTTATAATTCCTATTCTCTTTAAAGAACTCAAAGTATTCTCTTGATTCTGCTTAATTATTGTGGTAAATTGGGATATTTTTTTTTAATCAGAGGTTTCAAGCGTCTTGGCACATCTTTTCAGGAAAGTCAAGTATTCCCATGCATTTTGTTTTAACCAGAAGCATTTTCATGCTTTTGGAAGCAAACAGTGTTTATAATCCTGTTTTGAAGTTTGAGAAGGTAAACAGGATGTTACACAAGTGATCATTCTAAGTCCTAGATAGGAAATTCTGTCTTGCAGTTATTTAAACAATGGGCTAACCTCCCAGCCCAAAACTCTTTCTATAAGTTCCTATTTCTTGGAGGCAAAAAGTACACTGTTAGCATAATTATTATAACACTGGTCAGGCACCAAGTTTGTACAGGGTGTTATTATGACCTTAGATCCAAGTCAATTAAACTCTAATGCTCCTTTTTCCTTTACTGGGCAATAAACGGTTCAAAAACAAATGTATCCTCAAATTGTAAGTGTATCTGGTTCTTTAGTTATCCCTAGTTCAAGCTTTGGGATATTTCAATCAGCTGACAAAAAGATAATGTTGACATCACTCATAGGTTCATTGGCATGTCATTTCAAGCAGAAATGTTGAAACAAATTATAACTATGTTCATAAAAGAAGCTGTTGCACATTAAGTCACCACACCCACATGTGACGGATCAAAGCATGATCCCTCACGTGTCTTACTCAAACGATAGTTAACATCCCTCTGTATGTATAATTGCCCAAGGTGCCAAATCTCAGATTAAGAACCATTTTTCTATGCCATGATCTGAGTCTGAAAAGTTAAACACTTATCTCCATCCTTCCAACTGTTGTTACAGTCATCTAGTTGCCAGAAACTCACAGCTATTGTACAATAGCTCTGAACTCTACTCTATCCGGAGCTAATTTCACTGTCTCCTAGACATCTACCCCCATTACTCCAGCCACAGAGTGAGTCATCCAGGGTCTTCCTCACTTGTGCTATCCCGCCACCTTTCCAAATATGATGTCCTTCTCCAAAGACTGGTCCCTCCTGGCAACATGCCCAAAGTATGTCAGACGAAGCTTCAAAATCCTTGCCTCCAAGGAGCAGTCTAATTTCACCCACTCCAGGATAGACTTGTTTGTTCTCTCAGGAGTCCATGGTATATGTTCAGTATTCTTCTCCAGCACCACAACTCAAAGGCATCGATTCTTCTTCTATCATCCTTAGACGTTGTCCAGCTATCTGATGCATGGCAAGTAATTCTGAAGATCATGAAGAATGCAAAAGGTCATAACAAAGATGGAGGAAGGAGAAAAGACCAAGATGGATTTCAAAAGAGACTATGAATATTGCATTAGAGCACCAAGAAGCCAAAGCAAAGGAAAGAAATCAAGAAGGAGCTGAAAAAAAGATGTTAAAGGGCAGCATGTAAAGACAAAGTAAAGTATGATAATGAAATCCTCTCAATACATATATCTAAAAGTCAAAAGAGGACTAAAAGCATAGCTCTTCAAAGTCATTGAGAAGCAAACTAACATCTCCCAAAATAACTTGTCCCAAGTATGTAAGTGGAACTTTATGGATACAAAAGTGAATCAGATACTGATGTTATCCTCAAGAACTTCTCACTATTTTAAAACGATGCCTCTTGCACTTAAATAGCAGTTGCTTTTTATTTTTTACAGTGGTTTTATACATATATAATTAGACAGCTGAAATGCTGAGATTTTGTTCTATCCATGATGTTATGTCAAACACCTCAAACTCATTACCATTACAATTAGTTCTGAGTCACAGCAACCCTCAACCAAATTTCCAAGGCTGTAAGTCAAAACAGAAGAAGACTGCTATGTTCTCCTATGAGACAGTGGTAGTGTCAAGACAATGGAAACATAGGGTCTTTAGGTTAGCAGTGGAACTTACTATGTCACTATGGAACTTAACTAAGTCACTAGAACATTATGTGATATAGCTTCCTTAGTTATATAAACAATGAGCGCTTTTTAAATATGATGAACTACTAAGTATGCACACTTCCATTCAGAACCAACTAATGTTCATTAATCATCATTAACAAAACAGTTCAAGCATGCATATGAAATAAGTGCTGACCACATCTTAATTACATAAAGTTACTGGTGTTCATGTTCCATTTAATTAAAATGCTTTCTAGTTAGAGATAGAAGATCTCAATAGCCAACACCCAAACAGAAAGCAATTATTCAGCTACTTTGACATCAGAAATGGTGATTAGAGTGGCACCGAGAAAACACTGGATTACACTTCAGATAGGAACGTGAGATGGGAAGAGAAAAAAATTCTACCCAGCAGTCACTGGCATGGTTTTCTTACCAAAGCCTTTATTTTAAAATGCTGATCCTTCTTTGTTTCCAATGTTCACTTAAGAATTATCAGTAATTTTCAATACATCCTCATTGCAGGTTATGACCAATTTCACATTTCAGATTTCTTATAAAACCTTCACTTTCTTCATCTTTAGTGTCATCGGTACATAAAAAAAAGCAGTTGATCAATAAATGGTATTAATTGGTCTTTTAATTCATATTGCTATTACCTTATCATTGTTAATTCAAGCTAGACAGATCTTGACATGTTCTTTTTTTTGTAATGAATATGATACTGTTCTTCAGTTTGTCATCCCTGGCACAGATGACTGTCTAACTCAAAATGTTCTATACCAATCCATTTCCGCTCACTAATGCCTAGCATATCAATCTTTAATTGTTCCACTTCAATTTTGTTACTTCCCAATTTTCCTAGACTCACACTCTATACATCCCCTATTCCAATTATTAATAGATTTTAAAGCCATTTCTTCTCATTGCAAGTCATGCCATATCACCAAATGAAAGTCATGATTTCCTTCACTTCATTAAGGTCTTTGAGGGAGAGCTTCTCCCTCAGTCATAGAGCCTAATGTATCCTGCAACCAACATGAATTGTAACCTTTTAACTTCCCTTAAAAAACCCATAATTTTAAGAATGGTTCTACAAGATCTGTGTGGCCTTTGAAACAGATTTCAGACCTTATAATGGAGTGGTCAGAGCCTTTGGTTGGTGTTAAAATTAACAGAAGTAGGTGCAGGAGGATGGGGACCAGGCCTGACCTCACAAGAATTAGTTCTGTACTGTGGATGTGGTTGATGGGAATAGTTCCACTGTGTGAAGTTAGCATAGGTCAGAAGCGGTCAACCTCATGCTGGCATAATTCTTTTTGCAGCAATACATAAGCCACCACATTATGGCAATATGGAAAGTTCCAGTTGCACAGAAGACACTAGCAAAGTAACAAGGCTCTCAGGATACCAACTGAGGTATAAATGAAGGCAGTGTTGAAAAAGTCAAGTGATGTGGCAGACAGCAAGTTGGCCAACCATTAAAAGAGATCAATATTTTTGTGCATTTAAAAAATAAAGTGACTAACAGAACAGAAACCATCTAACATCGGTATCGCACACAAGTAAAATGTCACTGAAGATAATTTTAAAAATAACTGCAGCTATCAATAGGGACCGCCTGAAACTCCAGCCAGATTCAAAGAGGACATGAAATAATGGACAGTATTGCTGATGTAAAATGGGTCTCAGATGGACGTTTAGAATACAAGATACATATATCTGTGTTTTCTTGACTCTCTGATTTCAAGGGTCATAACAAATTAAAGATATACTTGGTAAAAACAAGAATTCACATATACATTATCAGGCTCATGAGAAAGTTGTACACAGATAAAGAAAAAAGCATTCAAACATAAGAGGGAATACTCTGTAATTTAAAATCCAGAAAAGTGTTAGACCCTTCCCGTTATACTTTCTCAAACTGAATGTATGATAAGTCAAGAAGCTGGACTAGATGAAAATAACTCTAGTATCAGGACTAGAAGAAGATCTGTTAACAACCTGAGATATGAGGATGATACAACTTTGCTTGCTGTCAGTGAAAAGGGTTTGGAGCACTTTAATGAAAATAAAACTTGCCAAAAATCATCAAAAATGGATCAGTAAGTAACATCACAATATATGAAGCAAATTGGTTTTCCATTCAACCATTCACACATATTTTGTTTTAAAACATTAATTACAATAATGCAGTAACACTCTTCCCATTTCCTATCATTTTTTTAAAGTGTTAAAAACAGCAAACACGTCACTTTGAGAAGTCCACATGATTGACACCATGGTATTTTCAATTGCCTTCTAAGAATGGAAAAACGGAATGGTGAAAAATGAAAGCCAAAAAATTGGTGCCTGAATTGTGTTGTTGGCAATGAATAGTAAATACACCATTAATGCCAGAAGAATGATCAAATCTGTCTAGGAAGGTCAGCCAGACTGGTGTAAAACAGCACTTATCAGCAAATCAGGAAGTATTGCCTCAAGGTACCTGAAAAGTATCACGAGGATTTCTATTTTAATAAAATATTTCTGTTTCCATAAAAGGTGGCTCTATGTCTGGTTAATAATTTTTTAGCTACTATAGCAAGACTAGACTAATTAGAGAAATTAAATCACTCTTCTTGGCCATAATAGTCACATTATACAGTCATTTTATATTGGAAAGGCAGTTTTCTCCTGTCTTTTCCTCTCCCTGAGATCAGTGAGCAGTCTAACTGCTTTCCTTTAAGGATGACATATACATCAATACCTGGTTCCCCAAGATCTTGCAGTGATAGGTCCAGTGTGGCAGCTGGAATTTTCTGAGTTCCCCTGAGAGATTCTACTATGCAACCAAGTTTGAGAATCGCTGTGTTAAAAATACACGCTAAAGTGGGCTCCCTATAGCGTAGTGCGTGAATGTGTCATCTGCTAGCTGAAAGGCCGGCCGTCTAATTCCACAAGCCACTTCAAGGGAGAAAGATGAGCAGCCTCCTCCCATAAAGATTTACAGCTTCAGAAACCCAGAGGAGGGCGCCTGAGTGGGAAACAATAAGAATAAGCAATACTGTAAACAACAAGCACTATTTCCCAATCACCACCACCACTTAGAACCCCAAACTAACTAATGACAGCCTTCCAAGGGATCTAGTATAAGAAAAGATTGCTATTTATAAATGGCAGAGAGTGTGAGAAAGACAGGGTTAAAAGTTTCTAAATCTAACCACGGAGAAACAAATGTTGGCTCTGGCTCTGATGTGGGGCTGCTTCAGGGGTAGATACAGGCGCCTGCTCCCCCGCTCCCTCATGGATTACACTGAGAGCTCATTCTTTTGCTTATTTTGGGGGCCCTTGCTTTTTTTAAGGCACCCTGCAGTCAAGTGCTAGGTACAGGAAACTAGAGAGCTTTCTGGTAAATAATTTGGCTTTCTTTTCAGGAAGAATGAATATATATCTTACTTGCTCAATCTAAACAACCTCTCACTCCTGAGAGGATCAAAATGAGGGACTGAACAGCCTTACTTTGTTTGGGGAAAATGTGATTTGTAAGTACATTTTCAAAAAGACAAAAATGTGATCCCAAAACTACCAAGGGAGTTAAATCAATACTCTTCTGCTGTTAAAAGGTACAGAAAGTAAAATACACCAGCAGTTCAAATAGAACTAAGAAAATTGAGGCTTATATGATTTCTTTCCCCCGCCCCTACCTAACGGCAAAGCTTTGAGAATTAAACCTTCTAACCAACTTAAAAATGACATTCCTTGCCTCCTTAGATATCAAACAGGGCTAGATGTCTAATGTGAAGCCCAACAGTCTACCACTTCCAGGAAGAGGGTTTGCTCAGACTACGAGAAATCAAGAGCACAGACATCAAATCTTATTGAGACCAGAGTTTCATTTATTTAAAACATCTACAGGACAGTGTATAAAAGATATCAATTCTGAAATTCTGCTTTAGAGTTTCCCTTTTCAAATGAAAATTCACTCACTTTGAATTTACCTGACTAGTACAGTTGTTGTGTACCACTTAGTTGGAACCAACCTACAGTTGATCCACCAGGTTTTCAGAAGCCGTAAATCATAATGAAGGAGACTGTCTACCTTTCTCCTGCAGGGTAGGGAGCTCCAGTGGCCTAGTGGCAAGAAGCTGCATTGCAATACCAAAGGCATGCGGTTTGAATCCACCAGCTGCTTTGTGGGAGAAGGATGGGCAATCTCCTTGTGTGAATTATTGCCTTGAGAGTCAGCTATGACTCAGTTCCTAGGCACAGAACCACCACAGGCCACATCACTGTGGTTTGCTGATATGATTAAAACTTGATCTGAAATTAAATCAAGAAGTTGGACTACAAGATTCTATTTCAATCTGCAGGTGGCTAACCGAAACACAGGCAGCCAGGAATGACCACTAGTTGCTGTAGGGAAAAAGATGAGCCGGGTGTCTTCCTGTAAAGACATACAGGCTAAGAAACCCAATGGAGGGTCATGGTCAGTAAGAATCAACTCAACAGTAATGGATATGTACAATCATTTCTTGTCCAAGGAAAAATGTTTTCTTTTTACAAACGACCCTTTCATCTTTATTAGTCCTTTTTGTACTTTCTCAAAATATAAACAAATTGCCTTCAACACAACTCCCAATTCATGGTGATCCATATGCTCCAAGCAGAAGCATCCATAAGGGTTTTGGCGCCTAATCTTTTAGAATGCGACCTCCAGGCCTTCATTCCTAGCAGTCTCTAGGCGGACTCAAACCTCCAACCTTCAAGTTAGCAGCTGAGCATGTTAATGCTTACACAGGGACTTCTCCTAAGACATAAACATCATTCATTCAAATCGCAGACAACAAACTTGCCAACAGTTTTACCTAAATCTTTAAGCGAAATTCTAACAAAAGAAAAAATAGTAATAGATAGTATTTATTGAATAACTATTATATAACAGACCTGGTGCTAACAGAGATATATATAATTTTCAATTAAGGGACTTCCTCAACTAACAATACTTGAATAGAGAAAAATGAAATAAGACTCAGAATAGGGCTTTCTAAGTGTGTATCTTAAACACTTATTAGTCTACCTAAATATAATCACTATGACTTGACAGCACAAATCAACAACAACATAGAGGAACTCTGTAGGCCTAGTGAACAGATAGTTATGCTACCAAGGCAAAGGTGAGTGATTGTAGTCTGCGGCCCTCAGGCCAGTTTTAATTGTTTTTGGTCAAACATTCTTCTAAGTAGCATAGCACTTGTCTGTCCATTTACTGTACAGGTTAACTCGTGGTTGCTGTGATACTGACCATTGTAACACTGACATGTCAAATGTGATAATGGTTATTCATGGTGGACAGTGTTTGGTGGAGCTCCCCAATTAAACAAGCTTGGAAGCAGAAGTGGCATCCACTTCCAAATCCGGAAACCCTACAGACTTGGAGAAAAGGTGAAAGTTATACAAGTATTCAGGTCTTTCGATCTTAGGGTCACTATGAGTCATCAAATATCACCTACCTATAAAACAATGCCCTACATTATAAGAGGGGAAAGACACTGGTAATCTTTAAAGCTAAATTGTCCAAATCTGAAAATTCTAAGCAGTAACTCAGACAGGAAGTGGAAGAAAAAAACATAGCAAAGAAGAAAACAGATCAAGTAAGATATTCACCTATAAAAGGTCTAATAAGAATAAATTCCCCTCACTAATAAATGAAGCAGCCCAGTTTAATCTACCAAGTAAAACTCAGTAATAAGCAATTATTGTTTGTTGTTGTTGCTGTTATATACCATCAAGTGGCTTGTGACTCAAAGCGCCTCTATGCACAACAGCTCTGAACCTTGCTCTATCATCCTTAGTCATTGTCCAGCTTAGCTTAGATCAGGCACACCTCAGTCTTTAGACTGACATGGTTGTTCTTCAGTACTGATAAATCAGAAATTTATTATAAAGCCAAATGAAGTGTCTCACAGATTCCTGGTGTTTCTCTATAATTATGTAATGCCACTTTAGGATTTTGTGGGGTTTTTTTTAAAAAAAAAAAGGTCTTCATTTTTAAAGAAGATGTTAAAGGGCTAAGATTTTATTTCTGGAGGTAGGGAATAGGGGAAAAAATTTGAACATATATTTTTCTAATCTGAATTACAAAGCAAGTGTTTTAAATTGTTGATCCCTTCAAAGAAAGATGATACTTGAGGTTCAGCACTTTCACCCTCAAATTGGTTACCACTGAGAACCCCAGGTTGGAGATAACTAAAGCCATGGCATAGCTCAGGAAGCATTTAAAGCGAAAAATTTTAAAAAGGGGGGATCAGAAGCATACCATAGAGCCTAACTTATAGGATATACATGTGACAATATAATGTAAAGGGTAGGTACTTGGGTGTATGGAGCCCTGGTAACACAATAATTGAAAAGCTATGACAGCTAATTTAAAGTTTATGGTTTGAACGCATCCAACACCTTCTCAGGAGAACAACCCAGGGCTTTGCCTCTGGAAAGATTATTGTTGTTGTTGTTGTTGTTATGTGCTGTCGAGTCGTTTGCGACTCATAGCGACCCTATGTACAACAGCCCTAAACCCTGCTCTATCCTGTTCATTGCCTCTGACACACCCAGCCCGATTACCCCAGTCACTGAATCAATCCACCTCATAGAGGGTCTTCCCCTCCTGCGCTGTTCCTCTACTCTACCCAGCATGATGTCCCTCTCTAAAGACCTGTCTCTCCTTACAACATGTCCAAAGTATGTCAGACGAAGCCCCAGAATCCTTGCCTCCAAGGAGCAGCCTGGTTTAATCCTTTCTATGGTGAATCTGTTTGTTTTCTTGGCAGTCCATGGTACATTCAATACTCTTCTCCAGCACCACAGCTCAAAGGCGTCAATTCTCCTTCTATTCTCCCTAGTCATTGTCCAACTCTCTGATGCATAATAAGTGACTGCAAAAACCATGGCCCTGTATACCATAAAGTTGATTCCAACATATTGAGATCTCATGGCAGAGACTACAGTACAGGTGTCCTTTACTGTTTCATCCAAAAACAACATAAAAATACTAACCAAGGAGGTTAGATAAGAGCACTCAGAGGTAGATGGATAAACAAGAGAAGTAGTAACAACAGTGTGTCATTATCCCAGGCATGTTGCAAAGCAACATACTTATTTCTGATTAAAGAGACTTGAACTGTCTCTGAGGCATGAGGTGCACACAATGGCCTGGAGACAAAACACAGTGTTTGTATAGGTATCTCACATCCTAAGAGAACTGGTGAGCAGCAAGAGAAAAGGTAAAACAGGCCAGCAGAATGCTGCTAAGGGAAGGCTTTGTACACTGAATTGCAGAAAAGGTCCTCACCTCAAGGGGGGAAAGCCCAATCAAGAGCTACCCAATCAAGTGTAATCCAGTTTCTAGCAGAAGGCAGAAACTCCTCCTAACTCTGAGAGAGAAATTACCTGAGAGATAACCCACAGCTATTAAACTGACCCCAACTCACAGACCCTAAGAGACACTCCCACTACATTTCCAAGGCTGTAAATCTTAATTTACAGAAGTAGACCATGCCCTCTACCCCCTGGGTCATAGGTTCAAACCACCAACCTTCTGGCTAGCATCTGCGTGTCTAACAGAGTCTTCTTGCCTTCATTTTCTGTATCTTCATTTATGTGTTTAAAGTGCTAACTCACAATATTAAAGTACTGTAAAGTTTGTATATTTTATATTAAGTACAATATGTATCATTATTGCTTCATTCGTATCCTAAAATGTCAATTTCCATGTAAATAATCATGTTCCATTAATTGTCCCCACTTACTGAGCTTCCAGACAGCTTCTATCCCTTAAACTGTCCATTTCTTGTCTGTTGAAGATTTCATTGAGCAAGAATTGTTCTCTAAAAGGCATATTCATCTCTACACCCTAGAACAGCACTGTCAGGTAAAATATAATGCAAGTCAAACACAGAATGATTTTTTTTCTAGTTGTGTTTTGTTGTATGCTGTCAAGTTAGAACCGACTCACAGCGGACTGCTCAGGTTTTCAGAGGAAATAAATTCACAGGAGGAGAACACCCATCCTTCTGCAGAGCTGCGTGTTGATTCAAACTACATGTCTTTGGAATCGCAGTGCAGCTTCTTACTTGTACGTCACCAGGGCTAATTTTCTAGTAGTTGCACTTAGAAGTGAGATTTGTTTCAAAACTATTTTACATACATCACGTTTAATAAGATTCACTATTTCAACATGTAATCAAAATTAAAAAGTATAAAAATGTTTTCATGTAAGTCTCTGTGGATATTATAATTATAGCATATTTGGATGTTAAATCATCAGATATAATTTATTTCTGTTGAAATGCCTGAAAATATGCTGTTTAAAAAGTAAACTAAAAAAAAATAAATAATCTCACATCCCCAAATTGTTTCAAACATGTATATACAATGTTTACCATTAACTGCACTAAATATCTACTTACACATTTAATTAAAAGATTTAATTCCTCAGTTGCACCAGCTGCATTTCTCATACTCCACAGTCACTTGTGGCTAATGCTTCTGTACTGAGAAACACAGGTCAAGAGCCATTCAAAGCAAACTCTTTAAGAAGCGAGGCAGGAATCTCATTACACATCAGGGAAAGCTGTTTCTTAATCAAAGGCCTCAAGGGAAGTAATCAAGTCAGAATTCTTTAGAATCTCTCAAATAAAGACATCGTTTTTTAAGTTAGAAGCTTTGTTCCCTCATGTAGGTACAGTATCAACTCATGGGCTAATTTGGTTTAGCAATTTAGGAAAGACCGTTTAGAAACTAGTTGTAACAGCCCCATAGCAAATGGTGCTGCTAAGGCAACCTGTGGGCATCTCTGGTGGTTCGAATCCACCAGCAGTTTCAAGGGAAGAAGCTGGGAAGTCTCTCCCCATTTCAATATTCCCAGGAGCACTGAAGAGAGCTCAGGTGACGTAGTCCACAGGGAGTTTCCCAAAAGCAGTGTATTTCTAAAGTTTTGAATCCACCAGGGGTCTGTGGGAGAAGATGGGCCTCTCATGCGGTTTATGATTTCCAAAAAGTTCCTTAGACAGTCAGCTATGAGTGTGTCAGTTAACTTGACAACAATGAGCATGAGCAAAAACAGTGAGTTTGCGCTTTTTCTTTAGTTTAGAAACAAGAGTTAATGAGTCCAACAAATGTTTAATATGTTCGGTAGCTGCCTGAAAGGAGGGTGGTTAATATACATCCAGAGGCTTCTCAGGACAAAGTCTTGACTATTTACTTGCCAAAAATTATGCATTATACAAAATGGGTGACCCTGGAGGAGATTATGCTGAGTGAAATATTTCTGTCACAAAAGGACAAATATTATATAGTGCCGCTGTCATAAAACAGGACTGACATGGGGGTTGGGGGGGGAACTAAGAAGAGAAGGGATAAATAATGAACATGACTTTGGAATAGATGAGAGAAAGAACTGTTCAAAAGGAATATATGATTAGGCATTATCTGCATGACAACAGTCCAGAGTTAGAGGTACACAGCAATGTGGACTGGGGTGAGGGAGTGGGGAGGAAACTGTGCAACAATGAATGAATTTTTTTAAGAGGAAAGTGAACCGGCAGGGGAAGAAAAATATATAACAATGAGTGAAAGGAAATAAAAATTTTCTGTAAACTTTCATTAAAATCACAATAAAAATTATTTCTAAAAAAAAATCTGACACGGAAAACACTATGGACAACAGTTGTTCTCTGACACACTTGGGGTGACCGTGAGTAGGACTAGACAGGATGCTAAATGGATAGGAGTTTAGAAACGGGTAACTATCTTTCACTACCTCATCTGTAATGTGACTCTTCTGGTAGTCACGCCTGGAACACAATAAGATCCCAAGAAATGACTGCTACTAGCTTGCATCAATAGTTCACCTGCCTGCTCTCAAAATTAAAGTTTGGTGTAAAACAGTATTGTGTGCACACATGAGCACACCTGGGACACACCAGTACAAGTCCACAGAGCTGGCTCACTATTACAGTGGCATGCAGAATTAACCCTGTACTGGCTACATCCTCCACAAACCAAGTACATATACAGATCATTCTTTAAATAATGTCCACTAGCAAAACAGGGCACATGCAGTTAAAAAAAGCAGCGGAGCTGCACAGCCTGGGCTGCTGAAAGGGTCAGTGGCATTTCCAGAAGAAAAGCACTGTCAGTCTTCGCATCTCGGAAAACAAGAACCTCGGAAAAGCGGCACCATTACCAGCCAGGACAAACTATATTTCTAGTGCAAGCACATATGGTATTTATTAAGCCTGAGGCCTCTGGTTACATCTATTTTGAGATTTTTGTGTTTTATTTCAATTTACCAAAAGGGGTGACAATCCTTCAGGAATTACTGATGAACAGGTTCAGCACGTAGACACACATGTCCACGCTTCTAGAAGAAAGGAGTGGGAGGTAGACTGGCCCAGTAACAAGCAAGATCCTTGATCCCACTTCTTGTTGGAAAAAGGGAGGGTGGTTGTGAATTACCAGCAAGAAAGGGAAAGTGAGACTTTACCCTGGCATTGGGCTTACTCAACATATAAGGCAAGGGGATGTCAGTCCAGGGAAGAAATCAAGTGTAGCAAAGCCAAGAGTGCTGATGCTTGCCTCTGGCCACAGTGAGGCTTTTCAGGAGGGAGGATACAATCAGGCAAGGAGGAGGAAGAACGAGTAATCCCACATAAGATAGGAGGATACACAAGCTGTGCAGCCTTGTGACTCTGGAAGACAAGCGGCAGCCTCAGTGGCACCAACCTAAATCCACAGAAAGACATGAATATTATTGCTGGCCTTCCGCTCAGAGCACTTCGTGAGGACTGCAGATGCGGCTGAGTTTCTCTGGATCCAGTTGAGAGAAGATCATGATTTGTTCTTTAAAGCAGAAAGGAGGGAAACACATCTGAAGAATTTATCCTACTTTAGAGGTAATAAGTTAAGGAATACCAGGGTTAGAGGGCTGTCTACACTCTCCTCCTCCCCATCCCTCTATGCCAAAGAAAACCGGAGGAGTCTGGGGAGGAAGGAGCACACAGAAGGCCTCGTGTCCACAGAATGGCCTTGTGCCATTTTTGTTTCATGATATGACTTCAATTCAACGCTTCTCCAAATCCAATTACTGGCCAGACTCTCACAGTGATTACTCAAATCATATCTACTGTCCATTAGAAATAATGAAGCAGTGACTGGTGAAGGGTAGGATTTTGAAGGCAGAGGCACATTCCAGATGCTCTTTGAAACCATCTCAATTGAAGAAAGGCTTAAAGAGAAAATAAACTAAGGAAATCAAGTGTTATTCATAAATGTGGTTTCTCTCACCTATCCCCTACCCTCTCCTTCTGGCTTCCAAAACAGCATGGTTTGCAGATCCCAGTGGGTCACTCAGAGTGCCAACCAGCCCAGGAGTCTCTTTCCTCACCACAAGGCAGAGGAAAGACCGATCTCCCAGCTGAAGGTCAAAGTGAAGAGATTCAGGGACATCACTCAAATTCTCAAGTGTGAAAGTTTTACCAAGCTCCTGAGGACAATCTTTGGATTCTCTCAACATCATCTTCCTATTTGTCACCCTGGGCTGTAGCAGATCCATTGTCACAATCTGAAATAATTACTTGGGAAGTACACTACATCCTAAAGGAAACAACCAAAACCATCAAATATAGCCGTGTACTTAGGCTTTCCGATATGCCCAAAAGCCTCTTTCAGGATGCAAGCTGGACTATGCCTCTCCTTGCCAGCATGAACACCTTCCCACCTCTATAGCTGTAGCCCATATTAACCGTCTTGTCCAGGCAGCCCACTGAACATCTTAGCAGAACACTGCTCCAAAACCTACTCATGCTCTGCTTGCCTTCCTGCCTGCAGGCTCCCCACATAGCCTACTGCTGACAATTACACAGCCAGGGCACCACTTTGATGGGGGTGTTCTCCAGCATCCTAGCATACTAGGCTGTTTCGTTATCTCGAGGTCTTCGCACTTAGTTTTCTTACTTTTGGAAATGCCCTTTCCCACTAATTTGAAACCTTTTTAGGCTGTTCCATTTTCTGTAAAGTCGCCTTCACCTCCCTGGTAGAGACTCACTCCCTTAAGTGTGTGCCTCCTCTCATTCACGATCCTGAGACAGTGACAAACTGGGTTAAACGCATGGCTTGAGTTCTCTACTAACGTGTAAGCCCGTAGTGGGCAGTGCTCCCAGCTGTTTGTATGCCTTGTCAGAAGCAGAGAGTAGGAGTAAGCTAAGCATCAAGTAAATAAAAGCATCTCCCAATTCTATGAACTTTCTGAGAAACCACGGCAATTTTTCATATACTCCACAAAATCCTCCAATTCTCTGAGCACAAATATCAAAGGCATAAAGGGCAACCTTGTGGTGACAGTAGGACAGACATTCCCAGAAAGACTCTGGGGGAAATGTTTTCAGCCTCACTGAACTAAAAAGGCTTTAGGTCTCAAGCTTCTCCTCATATAGTGATCTGGTTCCACTTCATTTGCACCTACTCATTTTACACTCAATCATGTAGGCTAAGATTCAAGGTTATCCTCTGGGGACACGGGCAGTGAAGTGGAAATCATAAAAGCTCATCAACAGACAAAACCGTCTTAAAAGTCTAATCTGCTTCCTTTTCCCTAATTTCAATGGTTCATCAGGAGAATGCAGTCCTGAGGAACCACTGGGACACCTTGCCTTATCAAACAGGCTAAAGGAGCCTGACACAAAGGGTCTACCCTGAGTTCTTGGAAAACTATGGTGAGTAGAACATGTTTAAAGACAGACACAGGAGTCAAGAGTAACAAAAGAGCCCTATACCCTATTGTTGCCACTCACAAAAGAAGGAAAAAAAATACTGAAAATTAACCAAACAAAGCAAATTTCTTTTCTCATTTTAAAATGCATATACTTCCTCACTTCTGGAGTATTTCCTTACCTAACTTTCTAAAATGACAACAATAGTAATAAATCTACTATCCAACTATTCTTGTATTAACAGTATACTTCTGGCAACAACACAATGAGGTAGGTCCCTAACAAGGTCCCTAATGGCAGGTCTCATGTGTACACTGAAAGGAACTTAGGTATCACAGTATCTTACCACCTAAGAAGAAAGAAGGCTCATCCTCTTGGTGGTGGGTGAAGAAGAGGTTTGCAGGAGGGTGTCCAGAGAGTCCTGTGTGCCCCCAGCCAAAAGTAACCTGAACGTGGGCTGTCCTCAGCACCATGGTAGAAGTAGGACCCCGGACTCTGGTCCCAGCTCCCAGCACCAAAGGGCAGCGGGGGAGAAGCAGGTCATGGTGAGAAGGAGCCCTGAGACGGGGCACTGAGGTGCTCATGACCTGCCAGGACCCCTTATCAGCTGACTAGCACCTGTGTAGCACCTTTTACTTCCTCATTGCCTCATTCTAGGTGGGCACAGGCAGGATACCTAGACAGAGGTGGGTCAGCAGGTGTGTGGCCAACAGGAGCTACAAATTTTAAAACAAAGGCAGGAAGGAAGCGTATCTGTCATGGTGTCTTAAAAAGCTCTGGACTGCTGATTCTCACAGGGAAGTGGAGGAGGGAGGGCACACGGGCACAGTGAGCCTTCCATTCACCTGATAAAGTCACCAAGGTCATTTTTTTTATCACTGTGAGGATAAACTGAAACCATGCATCCTCAAAACACAGTGAAAGCAGGACAGGGAAGGGATCCCGAGTCAGGGAGGGAAGTCCTGGTTTGGAGGAGTGGGCAGCTTCCCCTTGTCAAACTCTTCTGAGGTGAAGGGAGCAGGGGAGGTGGCAACGGCGGGTGACTTCAATAGTGGGTCATCAGGACACTCAAAACAGATCATGTAGTCATTCTCCATTTCTGCACAGCACCTATTTTCACATAATGAACTGGTTTTCTCCAACCTAATCATGTCTATAAATGAGGAGTGGGTGTATTATTCTCTAAGGTGAAGGAGCCAGAGAGGACAGGAAACAACTCATTTTCTATTAGTTAGCTATTAACCAATTTAATTGGAACTAAAGTCTGGCTGAATAATAGCAGGATCTCCAGGATCCTTACAGAAAAAGCGGGTGGAACAGAGTTAGCGGAAAACTGTCTTTACACAAAGCAAGCTCCTCGCTCTAAAAGCAAATGTTTGAGTTACCAGAATGAAAATCTTTTTGAAAGATTTTTTTATTCATATTTTATAAAAAACTGAAGCAAGTTGTTTTTTGTGTGCACTGTCAAGCTAGTCGAGTCTCAGCACCCTTATGTCGAACAGAAAGAGATGGTCCTGTGCCCCCTTTGTGGACACTGCTACGTCTAAGGCCATTGTCTTTGCTATTATATCAAGTCAGCTCCCTGTGGCTTAAATAGTTTTTGTTTACCCTCTACTAGCATGATGCCCTTTCCTAGTGATTCCTATTTCCTAATGACCTGTACAAAGTAAGCAAGCCACCAATCTGCCATCCAAAGAGTGAGCAGTTGTATTTTTCCTAAGACAAATTGTTCATTCCTCATGGGATAGTTAATATTCTTTGCCAACATCACAATACAAGTGCATCATTCATCTTCTGTCTTCTCTTTTCACTATCCAGCTTTTGCATGCAGATAAAGCAAGTGGAAAATTCCAGGGCTTAGGTCAGGTACATCTTACTCATTAAAATCGTATTTTGAAAAGAAAAAAAGAAAAAAGAAAAACGTATTTTGGAGGCTTTTTTTAAAAAAGGCATTTAAAAGACTGGCATCATGCAATAAACATTATTTGATTCTTTGATTGCTATTTTCACAGTAAGAGGAAATATTCATCATCTATTTTAACTGGTGTAGGTAGTTAGGGAGCTCTGGGAACTCAGTGGTAAGAAGTTACACTCCAATCCCAAACCCACCAGATGCTCCATGAGAGAAAGATAGGTAATCTCTTCCCCTATAACTTACTGAAACCCACTGGAGGGTCACCTATTATTCAGCTCCGAATCAACGGCACACGACAATATCAGGTGATTAGACTGGAGTGCTGGTGGCCTAGATATGGAGGCCACTAACCCAAAGGCGGCCAGTTCAAATCAACCAGCTGCTCTGCAGGAGAAAGATAGACAGCCTCCTCCTGTATGATTAACAGCCTCTGAGAACCTGCTTACGGGTCAGCTATGAATTGGCTCCAACTTGATGTCATAGAGAGAGCTGAGTAGGTGGTTAAGTGTTGAGCTAATCAAAAGGTCCATGGCTCAAATTCATAGTCATTCTATGAGAGAAAGATGGGTAGTCTCCTCCCGTGAAGGTGTACAGCCTCTGAATGAATCCTGAGGAAGAGTCACCATGAGTCAGCATCAACTCAACAGCAATGGATTGTCTTAGGAGTTTAATCTTCAAATTAACTCATTATTACCTAACTCAAGCTCATCACAATCAAGTAAGACCCAACTCACTCACAGCCAACCCACCAGAAAGAAACTGCCTATCTTTTCCCCACAGAGCAGCTGATAGACTTAAACCGCCTTTTTTGAGGCTGGCAGCACAACTCCCTACTCACTAAGTGACCAGAGGAGAGAAGAAAATGCTTACTTTCGCCAAGTATTTCAGGGGCAAGTACAATTTGAAGAAGTATAAATGTTGAAATTCATTCCCTGAAAAATGATTTTTTTTTTCTTTCGCAGTAGTTGTTTAAACTATAAAAGAGACATATTTGTTAAGTCCTCTCCTAACAACTAGAAATGTACTAGTTAAACTAGTGGGTCGCACCCACTGGCTAAATCTGGCTAACTCAAGGTCACCAAGGCACTGTGTTGGACAAGAAGAGAGATCTCCCCCAGCACAGTGCTCTTTAGAGGTTCCTGAATCTGCTGGACTACAAACATGCAATTGTTAATGAGATTTTCCCCCCCTAAATATCAAAAGAAACATTCTTTATAAATCCCATTACAAGGGTTCTATTATGAATAGAGGAAAAACAAGCCACAACCTGGAGGAGGAGGCTGGATATTCTATACTGTTCAGCTTAAGCGAAGGCAGGGCCTGGGAGCCGTGTTTCAGGACAAGACTACATCACTCCACAGCTGTGTGACCTTCAGCAAGTCACCTCACCTTTGAGTCTTAGTCATATATGGGGTCCGTTTCTACTCCAC
Source organism: Elephantulus edwardii (assembly GCF_000299155.1). Taxonomy (NCBI): domain Eukaryota; kingdom Metazoa; phylum Chordata; class Mammalia; order Macroscelidea; family Macroscelididae; genus Elephantulus; species Elephantulus edwardii. The sequence continues at coordinate 24,052,663 of NW_006399760.1, read as the reverse complement.
CTAATGTACTTAGTGCCCTTGCATAGTCACTTAAGAGTATATATTTAATAGTCTCAGAAGCCTCAAAATTACTACACAAAAGATGTTGATTTTTTAAAAATTTTATTTATTCCAAGTAAATTTATATATGATAACAATATCAGGGAAATGAAAATTTTTTTGAGAACTTATAGTACAAACATGGACCTGTTATCACAATTTGCTATGTGTCACAATTACCTGCAGAATTTCGGTGAGGAGGGGGATTCCCAACAAGTCCATTGTCCGTACGAATTAAGTCAGAATAGGACAACCACCAATCATTTATCTTTTTAAAAAAATAATAAATTTCTAAGGAGAACAGTTGTGTCATCATTTATATGTGTGCCATCCACTACAGTAGCCACCAGCCACATGGGGTTGCTGGCATTTTCAATGTATATGGAGTGATGGGAAAACTTAATTTTTGGTTTTATTACCTTTAATTCAAATATTAAAATGAAATGCTAATTTAGTTATTGGAAAATTGGTCAATATATTTGGGATAATGTTGGTTTATGAACATATTTTGTTGTTGTTTTTCATTTTTTTTATTAGTGTGTGTGTGTGTGTGTGTGTGTGTGTGTGTGTGTGTGTGTACAAATCAGATCTGACTAGTACAAGACAGGAGGAGATTGCCCCTCCTTCTCCAGCAGAGCATCTGATGGATAGAACCACATACCTCTGGGATTGCAGTGCAGCTTCTTGCCACTAGGCCACCAGAGTTCCTTTATGAACATATTTTTTAACTCTTTTCTAGTTAAATGCAAATTGTGTAATTTCAGTGACAATTTAGCATTGTATGCTTAAAGAGCAAACCATATACCAGATTTTGAAGACACTCTTAACAGTAAGAAAAATATATATTAAATCATAAGCAGTTTTCATATTGATTACACGTTGAAATATTATTTTTCACACACTGGGTTAAATAACAGTATACTACTAAAACTAGTCCTTAGAGAGGAACACCATGCTTGAAAAGGCGGAGGGTCAGTGTAAGAGAGGAAGACTCTTAAGATGAACTGATACTGGAACTGTAATGAAAGGCTCAACTATGTCTGAGAAAGTGGAGATGACACTAAGAGCAGGAGCCACTGTTCATGGGATGGCTATGAGTCCCAGTGGACTCAATAATACATAAAAATAGAATTCCTTTTTATGTTTCAATGTAGCTACTGAGAAATTTAAGTTATATTGGTTCACAGATTATTTCTGCTGTACAAACCTGTTCTACTTTTGCTGTTCTACTCCTGTTTTTGCTGTTCTACTGCTGTTTTACCTGTTCTACTCCTTTAAAGACAAGAATTATATAACTCTTAACTTCTACAGAGATGGCAGGAGAGAAACAAAACAAATACTAGATCAACTTAATTCAAGAGGAGGCCAAAATACCTTGTCAACTCCAGCATTATGTTATAATGCAGGGAATCTCAATTATGAACTTTGTGATACATGACAATTCCATCCACAAGAAGTAACAAATGTGGCTAGAAACTGAGTGGCAGCTCCCTTCATCCTTTTACTTATTTTACAGGGCAAGAGGCTCTAACTACATGATCAAGACTTGGGGAGAACAAAACAAATGTGGAGCATCAAAGAAACAAAGTAATTCCATTAGCAATATTTTCATTTAGCTCTACATGCACAGAATCCACTGTTCTTTACCCTACTGGTTCTACTCGAATCAGTCCAATCAGATATTGTCAGAGAATCTTACCACCAGCAGAAGACAACCTCATTATCATGTTTACAGAGCCCACTAAAAAAAGAAAGAGAATTCTTTCCACAGCTACTTGATTTATGGAATATTTTTTTTTTATTTAACAGAGCCATGGAGAATTAGCTTAAATTGAAACAAAGTTTGTTACTAAAGGTCTACGGGGATTCATTTTTCCTCTCAACATACACATATTAAAAAAGAAAAAAAAAAAGCCTCTGTTTTATTTGCTGACTACAGAATTGGGAGAAAATTCTGGTGATTTCCAATTCAAGTTTATCATTCCTCTGACACTGAGCTGTTATCCTTAATATTTCCTAATTTAACCCGGGTAAATTCACTTAATTATTTATAAAAGTTAGAATCCTATTATAACGGGAATTCTAAAACAGCTATTTAAAGTTCATTTCTCAATGGAAATAGATGTGCTTTTATCTTCATGATAAAGCTGGCAGTAAAATCAAGGAAGAAAAAAAATTTAAGAGAAACAAAAGGTATTTTGCTCAGTAATTATTTTTTGCTATTTCACCATAAAACTATCAAAACTGTGAAAATATAAAATCCATTTTGTAAAATAAACCCAACTATTAAGATTTACTTTCTCCAGGGAGCCTAGGAAATAATGTGAAATAATAAAGACTCCATCACAATCTTAACAAGTAGCGGTCAAAATCATTGTGCGTTCACAAGATACTTCATTCCAAAAACCAGTGCGTATTCTTGCATCCTAGCCATGAAGAAACCTTCTTTTCTGAGTGAGCACTAAAAGTACAAAGCTGCATCTGCCTGTTACCATGAATCAATTCATCTTCCCTTTTTCAAACCTCTTCCACAAGAGAATTTCTGCTTTTAGTAGCATTACACCCTTGAAATACAGAAAATGTAAACACACACAACTCTGGAGGCATTTCTAATTTGCCATAATTTTAAAAATCTCCGTTCTATTATTTTGTCTTAGCCACGTCTTCTCAATCTCTTTGTCCATCTTTGAACTTTTTACTACTCACAAATTAGCTTCCTTTATTACACATTTACCACAAATTACTCTTTCATTTAAAAGTCACCTGCAGAAAACCAATATTCAGACAGACTGGGAATAAAAGTAAACTGCCAAGCACTGAGAAACCAGCAATAAAACCTTGCTGGATAATAATGGTCCAAGGTCATCCTAGCACAGAGAGTTCATTTCTGTATTGCAGCACACTGCAATTGAGTTGGGAGATGACTTATCAGCTAACAACATGCAGGGCATAGTTCATGTCACTGTGAAAAGATTAAACATCCCCATCCCAGTGTTGTATGTGGACCACCATATTAATACTACCCATGTTGTTATTGTTAGGTGTTCTCCAGACAAGAACAACTCATGGCAACCCTATGAACAACAGATCTGAATTCTATCCTATCCTGTGCCATCCTCATCTTCTCTGACACACTTGAGCCCATTGTTACAGTCACTGTGTTAGTCCAAATGGCTAAGGGTCTTCTCTTTCTCCAACTCTCCACCTTTCCTAGCAAAATGTACCTTTTCCAGGAATAGCCTCTCCTAGCAACATGCCAAAAACATATGTGAGATAAAGCTTTCTCATCTTTGCCTCCAGGGAGCATTCTGGCTGCACCTTCTTCAAGACGTAGCTATTCTTCTGGCAGTTCTTGGGATATTCAGTATTCTTCCCCAATAGCCCAACTCAAAAGCATCAATTCTTCTGTTACCCTTAGTCAGTCTAGCTATCAGACTGTATAGCAAGTGATAGAAAAGGCCATGGTTTGAATCAGGCACACTTTAGTCTTCAAACTGACATCACTGCTCCTGAGTAAAAAAGATAAGGTCTGTTAAAAACAAAATTCCTGGGGCACATCCCGGACTCTAGCCATCAGTATCTCAGAGTAAAGGCTAAAACTTGCCTTTTTAACAGGACTTTAGAATCATATAACAGATTCATATAAAAGTTAAATAATGCTTGGTAATTACGATAAATGTAAAAAAATTCATAGAAAAGACTAAACTGAGAGAAGAAAGTGCTCTTGTTTGGGAGGAACAACTCAGGCAAAGGCGCGGAACCAAGAATGTGAAGAACAAAATAAAGGATGGAGGGGAAAGGTGAGCAAACATACCGAACCAGAATACAGAGTTCTTTACTCAAGACAGAATGACAAAGGTTGACCAAAGGATTTCTCTAAGGAGTAATCTCAACGTCTGGCCAAGGAGCTTTTTTAAGTATTAATTTTTTGTTTTTTTGTTTTTTGTTTTTTTAATTTTTAAACAAAATTTTGATAGTTTACTTACAAAGTTTGTATACATTGCTTTTTACACCGGATCTTTCCCATTCCAAGGAGCATTTCTAAGTAAAGGACGACCTCTCAAAGGGAGCCACTTAGTATTGAAGAGTACTATATAAATGGTTCAAAAGAAATTAATTTTGAAAAGACTATTCACCTAAGGTTATCAATCCTCAGGCACAACCAAAAGGATCACACTCCTGATCGACAGAACGACCTCCAAATCCCGAAAACTGTGAGTATGTTATCTTATATGGCAAAAGGGACTTCGCAGATACGACTCAAGTAAAGGACTTTGAGATGGAGAGATTATCCTAGATTATCTCAGTGAGCTCAAATGGCACAGTCTTTCAAGACTGTGGGTGGGCCATCAGAGAACTAGAATTGTAAAAAATTACTCAGCCTGATTGTACGGGCTTTAAAGATGGATGAGAATCACCAATCAAGTAATACAGGTGACCTAGGTAAGAGGAAACAAAGGGACTTCCTAATGCCACCAGAAAAGGATGCTGACATCTTGATAAAATCACTGAAACCAGTGCCACTTCTGATATATGCAATATTAGATGTCTGTTGTCTCATAGCCACTAAGTTTGTGGTCATTTGTTATAGCATCAATAGGAAGCTAAGACACCCTTTGAACCTTGTTTACCAAGGTTTTCTTCCGACACGCAGAGATATTCTACATAACAATCCCTCTGATCCACATCCACCTGATATAACTCTAGTAGACAAGAAATTTTGTGCAGCAAGTGTCACTTTCTTTATATATTTAAAGTTGCAGATAAAAGAGGGGCTGTCAGGTACCAGTCTAGTTTATGGATCTTCACCTAACATCAGCTTGAAAGAATTCTCCCTAGGGTCACTCATCTCCAAAGGCAACTGAAAGTCTTAGAGCAAATCCACATCACTACAATTTCCGTAATAGTGAAGAGCTTGTCACCTACACCTCAATGCTACTTAGGAGCTCCATGAAGAATTGTATTTATGTTTTTCTATCTTAGCACATTGTCTGTCAGATAGCAGGTTCAAAAAAGCAAACAGTTAGAAGCATTACATACTATGTGTAATACCACCAGAGTACACTATGTATACTTACCACCAGAGCTCCTTTCAAAAAATAAATGAGCTACTCTCCTAAGACCTTCTCTCTTTGAAAGCTCTAATTCCTATCAAACTCCCATACTACTGTCACTTCCTGCACACAACTACCAAAACATAACCAAGTCCTTCCTTTAGACCTTAAAAGCTGAATATTACCATGAAGCCACTTTGAGGGCATCCCCTGCTAGCCAATGCTTTCCAAACATACCACTTGTCTCTCAAATCTTTTTTAACAGGCAATCAAATGAAGCCATGTTCCGATCTAGGTCTTCCATCTATAAAGAGAGTGCATGCTTTAAACGTTAAGGAGCCACCTACTAAAGTTCAGACAATGTGATAAATACAGTAATCTGTTTCTTTTCTTCAACAGGTTAAGAGTTCAAGGCACTCATTTAATTTCTTTAATTCTCATTTACCAAATCTGCAATTCTAAGAAATAATGTTAACAAAATCTTCCTTCCACTTTCACAGAGTAATTTGGAAAGATAATTTTTGGCTGAAAGAAGTCCTTTAGCTCCTCATTTCTTTTTCTTCTATATTAAAATGCATTAGTAGATATATATGTTGCACCAAAATGCATGCATCTTTGTGGGCATCATCTAATAGAGAAAATGAGAAATGGTTTCACTGGCCCCCATCCCCATGATCCCTAAAACACTAGGCCTCATTTTCAACTGGGAACTTTTCTCTAGACCTATAATATTGTTTCACTAGTATTTCCCATTTTCCCCCTAAATCCATGTTAGTGCCAACAGAGTCATGGTTTCTTTCTCATGGCTCTGTCATAAGACAAACACCGTTTTTATAACATTTCCATTATTATTGCCTTTTAATAACAATATCCTTAAAAATAGGATCTTTGACCACCTGAGAACAAGCAAATGTGACATTGCAACACCATCTGTAGTATATATTACTAACAATAAGGTACAAACACAACCAAAAATACCCAGCCCCTTTGAAGTACAGTTCATCATAACTGGAACGCTCAAGCCAGCAGACTACCTGTATTGATTTATTTGTCACCCAAAAGGACTTCATCTCATGTTATTATATTTATTTGTTTTTCCTCCCTGAGGCCTCATTCCTCTGCTTTTTAAATAATCCAGTGCCCTTCCCCCTATGTTTTTTCGTTCACTTTCCCTGCTGTCTCTTTTCTCCTGTTCAGTCTCCGTTCTGGAGCTGGGTTTCCCCTTTCCCTCCCTGCCTGACCTCCCTTCCTCTATACAAAGGGAGCTCTGCCTAGGGCTCCAGGGATCCTCATCAAGAGAAAACCTTTGAACATTACCAGGCTTTCCATGTGGAACAGCTTCCTCCCCATCTAGGGATTCCCCACAAAAGCTCAGGGTCGCTCTCAATCATGTCTTTGCTTCAAAGAAAGAGTCTGGCTAGAGTTTTCCTCATCTGAGGCCAAATCAGAGGTAAGCTGCCCCCCCTCCCCCCAAGATGTGGAAGTCCTCCAGGGACACACCTTTCTTGCATCAGTGGAGAAGCCGCTACAGCTACAGGTGGGGAGTGCTTTCTTTCCTCCAGAGGTCACTGCCCTTTCTCTGGCCCTTCCTCCTGTTAATTCAATGGCATTAACAACCACTCTAAATCCTTTCCTCCTGCTTTTTGATTAAAGTTCCAATCATTCACTGGCCCTTGAAGACATGGACCTTGAGCTTAATGAACAGCTTTTGGGGATGTCCTTAATGCGTACATTCTTTCACAAACAAAGCAGTATGTACGTAACCCAACATGGGCTAAAAAAAAAAAACCCTCCTAAAAAAAAGAGAAGTTGTTGTTATTATTTCTTTTTCTGGACCTTTTACACCATGATTACCTGTGACAGATTTAGGATTTTGACAGTTCTTTTTCAAGTGAAACATCACACACCTCTAAATAGAGATAGATATTTCACCTTGATGTGCAAAGATTTTCACCTTGGCTTCGCCAAGAGTTGGTGAGAAGTCCTCAAACTAATAGTTAACAAAAGAATTCAAGAGAAGGTGAGGAAAAGAGACAGGGATGAAGGAAATAATGAACACTTTTTCACTTGATTACATATCCTTTTTCCAACTGCAAAGGAAAAGATCTCATTCCCTGCAATCCAAGACCTAAGCTATTCAAGGAGCCTTTGTGGTGCAATGGTTAAAGTGCCTGATTGCTAACTAAAAGATCAGCAATTCAAAGACACCAACCACTTAAGGCCGAAAGGAAGAAATAATCTGCTTCTGGAAAGGCTTAGAGCCTTAAACTTCATGCTGTATTGTGTTATTTTGTGGCTTTAAGTCAGAACTCAATGACTCAAAGCTGACCCTCCAGCAGGTTTTTGAGAGGAAATGGCCTTTCTCCCATGGGGCAGCTGGAGGATTTGAACCTCTTGCTTTTGGGTTAGCATCACAATTTCCTTATCACTACACCACCAGAGCTCCCTAGACAGGGTAGCTTTAATCTGCCCTATTAGATTTTTATGAATTGGAATTGAGGCCACAGAAGTGGGGCTTTGATGTTTGCTTTTGGTTATGATTTTAAATGGATTTTTCATTTACCAACCTCATTTCCTATGTTTCTGAGCCATGTTCCTGGCTACATGAGAACATTCCTTGGGCATGAAAATGTTAAATTAGGGTCTAACACCTTCACTTATCTAAGAATGGCCTTTTTACTTTATCTTCTATGCCAGGTAAGGGCAGTTTTAACTACTCATAACCCATAGGTTCAACTCTTTACCTTCCCAGCTGCTACCCTCAAGTACCCCAACCTTTAAGGAAAGCTGTCAAACAGAAGAAAAGGAAGTTTACAAAGATGCCAATGAGCAGCAAAACAGCCAGAAGCCAAAAGGCTGGACAGCAGAGAAGGGGAAAAAAGAACAAAAACCAGGCCTCTTGTAATCCACAAACTGAACAGACTCCTCCTCTATGACCCAAAACTGACTCTTCTATATGCCTCCCATCTGTACACCTTTCCTTTCCACCAAGTGTTAAAGATGCTCACCAATTCACATTCTAAGCAGTTTTACAGATGCATACACAGAGTCTCTCTGTCTCTGTCTGCCCCCACCCCCACCCCCAGGGCAGTGTTTCTTAACAGAATGCCCTTAACTACAGAGGCTGTTATTAATTACTCAGGGTCCACAGGGGCCCCCAAACCCACTCCTGATCCTTCCATTCAGCTCTATTTTCTTTCTAATCCTGCACCACACTGAGACTAAACTCTGGTTTCCACTTGGACTGAAAAGTTGAAGAGCCAAATCCCACTGGTTTCATGCTGTGAGATTAACCACTAATTGCATCTCACCTGGCACAACACCCCTCCCATCTGGCCTAGGGCAAAAGTGTGGAAACCCTTGGTCCTTGCTAACCCCCTCCTTCTGGTCAGTTTCTCAGTTTATGCTGTCCCCAACCCAATACTGGAACTGCCATCCTCTCACCTCTCCGAGCCCCACAAAAAGGTAAACTGAATGGTTCATGTGGAAAAAAACCTGGGGAGTTACATTTGTCCCATTACAGAAGTGTTTGGAAATTTTTCTATTTGCAAATTCTTACCAACCCACATTTATTTGTCTTTGTAAAGAAGTTTTTGCGCCTTCAGCCCACTGCTTAGTGGTTTCTGCCCACAAACATAAGGTGGCAGCCCTGACTAGCCCCCCAGTGGTGACTTGCGCAAGAGAGACAACACAGACAGGCTTTTGTTATCCTGAAAGGCAGAAGGAGAGGTGGGGATGGAGCCTTTGGGCTTTTGGTGTTGTTTCTTACAGTTAAATAAATCTTAGTCCTGAAAATATGAGTTGAAAATTCCAAGATTATTTTTTTCCCCTTCATAGTCTACTCCCTAAACCCCTCAACCTCCTTTTCAGTATGAGGGAAGGAGATTCTAACACCTCAGTTTTTAAAGCAACGAGCTTATTTATATAGGAGTGAGTAAAACAATGGGGACAGACAGGGAAGCATGCAATTGGATCATCAACATTGTCCTGACATTGGGAGTTAAAAGAACATAGAAATGAATGGCTCCAAGGAGTCAGGATCAAGGCCACGAGCATACTGATGAGGATCCCTTTGGATCTGAGTGAAGATACTTCTATTTCTCTTTTCTACACTTCGTGGTCCAATCTTTCCTGCTTTTCATTCTTTTTCCTCTTCTATTCCTAACTTACCCTAAAGAAGCCTGGGATTCACAATAACATGAGTGCATATTCAGGTTTAAGCTATGGAAGTTAAGTGTTTACAGTCATCTTTTTTAAATTACACAACCTTCCAAAATCACCTAATTACAGTAGTTCAGTATTTCAGTAGTTCAGCTGCTGAATTCTCACATTTCATGTAGGAAATACGGTTTGACTTCCTGACAAGGCACCTCATGTACAGCCACCACTCATCTGTCAGTGGAAGCCTGAATGTTTTTGTGATGCTGACCAGGTTTCAGTGGAGCTTCCAGACCACAAAAGCAGAAGAAATATCCAGCAAGCTAATTTCAAAACTCAATGAAAACACTATGGAACACGGGTTCTGATTCCAGTGTCCACTGCGTTAACCTAAGTTAGGATCAATTCAACAGCAGCTAATAACAACACAGTATGTTAGTACAATGAACTCTGAAAATTTCGTGTTTAAGAGTACAGCCTCAGATACACCCAAGAGATTTGAAAGGAGAGACTCAACATAATTATACACCAATGTTCTATCACTCACAACATTCAAAAGGTGGGGGAATCCCAACTATGGATTAAGAAAGGAATGAGTACACAAAATGTGATACATATGTACTATAAAATATTACTCGGTCATGAAGAATAAGGAAATCCTGATATATACTACAACAGGGATGGGCCTTAAAATACTACGCTTACTAAAAGAAGCTGGTTACAAAAGGATATATATTACATGATACAACTTGGATGAAATATCTACACTAGTCAAGGCAGGGACATTTTGCTAGTAGTTAACAGGGACTGAAAGAATAATGAGTTACGGGTACAGAGTTTCTATGCAGAGTAAAAATTCCTATCTGGATGAAAAAAAATTTTGGAAACAGTGGTAATGGTTACAAAACATGGAAAATGTAATGTCACTGGGTTGTACTCTTGGAAATAGTAAAAACAGCAATTTTTTAAAAATATATCTAATTTATTATTTAAAAAAAAAAAACAGGGCTGGGAGTAGATTGACTAGAGTAGTAATCCAGGTTCTGTCACTAGCTATATAATCTTGGGTAATGTCTTTCTTATAAAATTGTGCTAGTAACAGAATCTACACACTAGTTCTCTCTCATTGTTGTTACACCAGAACCAACTCAAAGTTGATCCTCCAGTTTTCAGGTTTTCAGAAACTATAAATCATACAGCTTGCCCGTCTTTCTTTTGTCCATGGAGTAGATGATGTGTTTGAACTACTCGCCTTTGAATCGTTAACTCCCTAGACCACCAAAGTATCCTTAAAAAGTCACAGCTCTTACTTGGAGCTGTTTGTACTAAGTAATCAAGCAATAAAAAGTAACCAGCAATATATAGTATGTTTAACCCCAAATTTCCTCTAAATGTTACAGACATAAACAGAAGATTCTCCTTCTATAGAAGTTGGCTACAGGAAATTTAGGGCTTCTGAAAGAGGCTTTTATAGAGGAAAACCTTCATTAGTCCATCACTGCAGGGTTTGGAGCCCCACAGTCCATTCATATAACGACATATTATTTGGGGTAGGGGTAGGCAAGGAAAACACAGAGAAACCTTACACTCTTAATTAATTTTGCAGAAGCCCATCAGTTGGTAGGAAAATCTTGAAAAGAGATCCCAACGTCTGTAAATGGAGAAAAGAGGAAGGAAAAAAAGGCCCAGACGGTCTGTTCCCTGCATATAAGTGTGGATTAAGCTTGAAGGTCACATATTTAAGGAGCTACTATGCAACAAAAGCTCAGTAAAAGGAAAAATCAGGAAAGTTGGATGAATAGGTAAGAAGTATGTCTATACAATAACCATTTAGTCCTTTCTAAGCAAGTAAAAGACACACATGCATTCACAAATAGGGAAATGCTTAACAGCCTCCATCATGTGCCCCTATTTGTGGAATTCAGTGCTTTAACTCTTGCTTCAACATACCTTTGATGGGCTGAGATTTTACTACCTTATTTTGACAAAATAAAAATCTGTGGGTTTATTTTTCCAATTTGTTGTTTTATTTTTTAAAGCATTTCAGATTTACTGGGGGAAAAAAAATCTTCCCTAATATGATGAAAGACAAGGAGATAAGTATTGAAGAACTTCAAACCACATAAGTCCCCAAAGAAAATCACGAAGATTTATCACAATGAAGCTTCCCAAAACCAAATACAAAGTAGAATGCTAAAAGCATCTCAGGACACATTTAAAGAGTCTATAAAGGACAAGCAATGAGACTAATGTCTAATTTCTCAGTTGAAACCATACAACAATATGATGACATATACAAATCTCTAAAAGAAAAAAATATGCCAATCAAGAATTCTATACCCAGCAAAAGTGCCCCTCTAATATGATGGCAAAATTAGGTCATTACCAGATAAATGAAAGTTAAAGAATTTTTTAAAAACATAATCATCCTTACAAGATAAACCAAAGGGAGTCCTTTGGACCAAGAAATAACAATGGGAGACAACAATCAAATTAACATACATGGTAGCACCATACAAAAATATACTGAGACATAGAAGTATACATAATATAACAAACTTGTTATTGTTGTTGTTGTGGACTGCCTTCCAGTCAAGCATGACTCGTAGTGACCCTACGAACAAAAGGCCTGAAGCCCATTTACAACTATCGGTGTTTGATAAAGTTCATCATTTCCAGAGGCATGCTGTTTAGGAAATGGATGCCACTGCTGCTTCCAAACTTACAAGACTAAAAATAGGCAACAAGAGAAGCTACAAAGCAAAAATAAAGAATAAAATAGTGTCCTTACAACTTAAAAATAAAAAAGAAAGATAAGATTTTTAAGACAGAGTGTTTTAAACTTGGGAATAAAACAGTAATCTCCAAGAAAACTAACATATGATCTCACAAAAATAAAAAGGGAATTTAAAGATTTACTAAACACTAAAATAGCAGTAATAAAGACAAAAATCCATAAACAAAATTAACTCAGCACAAAAAAAAGTATATTGACCAAAGAGAGGAAGTAGAATTGATGCTAGAGATGATGGAGTTTGGGTATATTGAGCATTTGAGATAATCTTAGCCTCCGAAATATGGGGACCAGTTTAGTACTAATCCTTTTAAAAGAGATTTTTCAACCAAGAATAGTTAAGAAAACATGAGCCATTAATATGCTTTCTATTAAAAGAAATAAAGAAGGACAAAACCAGACTAGCTACAACAAAGCATGAAAATATATCAAACAAATGTTGCTGTTGTTGCTATGTGCCATCAAGTTGCCTGTGACTCATAATGACCCTATGTACAACAGCCCTAAACCCTGCTCTACCCTCTATCTATCTTATTGTCTCTGACACTCCTACCGCAATTACCTTAATCACTGAATCAATCCATCTCATTGAGGATCTTCCTCTCTTGTACTGTCTCTCCACCCTCCAAAGCATGATGTCTCTCTCCAAGGACTGGTCCCTCTTTGAAACAAGTCCAAAGCATGTCAGATAAAGCTTCAGAATCCTTGTCTCCAAGGTGCAGCCTTGTTTCACCTTCTCCAAGATGAACCTATTTGTTCTCTTAGCAGTCCACTCAATACTCTTCTCCAGCACCACAGCTCAAAGGCATCAATTCTTCTTCTATCATCCCTAGGCATTGTCCAGCTTTCTGATGCATAGCAAGTAACTGCAAAGACCATGGCCTATATCAGGCACACCTCAGTCTCCAGATCAAGCAAATGGCAATCAAATAAAAGCAAGAGTAGCATGAAAAAGAGCACTAATTTCTGATAAAATATACTTCAAGGCAGAAAATGTGGATAAGAAAAGACATATAATAATTAAAAAGTCAAATGAACAAGGTCATAACTATAAATGTCTATAAATTCAACAATGTAACTACAAAATACAAAAACCATACTTCAACAGACTCAAAAAAAGAGAAAATTCCAATAGGAAACTTTAATACACCACCTTTGATGAAAGACAGAACTAGAAATAAACTCAACAAAATCACAGAAGAACTAAATAATACAAGTAACCAACTTGATCTCATAGGCATAAATAGAACACTCCACTCAAGAAAAGTACAGTATGCATTCTTGTCCAGTGTGCATGGAACAATCTCCAGAATAGACAACATACTGAATCACAAAGCAAGCATCAATAAATATAAAAATATTAAAATACTACAAAAGCATCTCCTCAAATTACATGCTATAAAATTAGGAAAAAGAAATAGCAAGGTGTAGGAGTAGATTCCAGATGGAAACTAAGTAATACCTTGCTTAAAAGCTATAGTTAATAGAAAAACAAAAATAACATTTAAAATTTCTTGAGTCAATTTCTCAAAAACTAAAAAATTTTCTGAGAATGAAGGCATAGCATACGAAAACCTTTAAGTTACATCAAGAGTAGTGCTGAAAAAAGCAGTGCTCAGAGGATAATTTATAGCAGTAAGTACACAGATAAAAAAAAGAATTAAAATTAATATCATATCTCTGGCAATTAGGAAAAAAGAAAATAAAAAATCCAATTAAAGCTAAATACTTGAGACAGATTGATACAGTGACTGAGGTGATGAGGGCAGGTGTGTCAGAGGCAGTAAAGTTGGCAAAAGATAGAGCAGGTTTCAGGGCTGTTGTATATAGAGTCGCAAGACACTCAACAGCACATAACAACACAAAACAGGAAAATTGCAGAATAAACAAGAGCAGGAACTGGCTTTCTGCAAGTATTACATAAAACTGACCAACCACTAGTAAATGTAACAAAGGAAAAGATGCAAATAATGAATAAATGAAAAGTATTAATAAAAAATGGGTGACATCAAAATAGAACCAACTGAAATAAAAATAGTAATAATAACATCAACGTGGAAAAGAGAGATCAGTTGGCCCAGTGGACAGAAGGGGATACTACCAAGCCAAAGATGGGTGACTTTTAATCTGCGGCCCTCGGGCCTGTCTTTCATTGTTTTTGTTCAGACATTCCTCTAGATAGTATAACCCTGGTGTACAAGTTGCTGTGCAGCGGTCACTTGTGGTTGCTGTGAGGCTGAACACTGTAATACTGATGTGTCAAATGCGTTAATGGCTGGTTACCCAATGTACACAGAGAGTGGGATGGAGCTCCCCAATTAAAACAAGCTTGAAAAGAGGAGTGGCATCCACTTCCATAATAGCTTGCCTCCAGAAACCCTATGAACCTGGAGAGAGGATGACAGACACCCAAGTGTTGAAGACTCTCCTTCATAGGATCACTATGAGTCGCCTGCGACTCAAGGACCCTTAACAACAACAACAATAATATGGATAATAGAATGAAGAACTACAGCAAATTTTTAAAGCCTAGAACAAATGAACCAATTTTTGAAAAACACTGACTACATATACTAGCATAGGTAAGTATAAAGTTTGCAGAGGAACTTTAACAAGTCATTAAAAACTCCCAACTGAAAAAAAAAACTCCCAACTGAAAAAAGGCTTGCCTTTGAAGGCATCATTAGTGAATGCCAACAAATACTGAGAGAAGCTGACACCATTTCTACTCAAACCATTTCAGAATATGGGGGGGGGGATAGAATACTCTCAAAATTCATTCTATACTGCAGATATAACCCTGACATAAGATAGGCAAAGACATCACTAAACAATAAAATTATAAACTGACATCCCTCATAAATGTAAAGTTAAAAATTCTTAACAAAACCATAGTCAATACTATCCAACATCCTACCCAAAATAATAAATACAATATGATCAAGTGGTATACCAGACACATAAGGGAGATCCTATGTTAGAAAAATAATCACGGGACAACCGTTTGGCATTTCTTGAGGAACAGAGAAATTCAATATGATCCAGCTATATCACTGATAGGAATATAACCCAAGGAAAAGAGAACTGAGACACAAATGGAAATTTGTACACCAATGTTCATAGCTTCATTATTCACAAACACAAGAACATGGAAACAGTCCTAATGTGCAACTTCAATCAAATGGATTGAGAAACTGTGGTACATTCACATAATGGAATACTATGCAACACTCAGGAATAACAATTTTAAAAGTATTACATAACTTGGGAGAGACTGGAGAGCATTATGTTGCGTGAACTAACTCAGTCTAATAAAGATAAATACTACATAAGACCATTATTATAAAAATAGAAAGAAAAACTAGTAAAACATGTATGGGGATCCACAGGGGGAAGGGGTGAAAGCAGAGGGAGGATGGGTGGGGAGAAATCATAGGGTCTCACAAGTTGGTGGGTGGAGGGAGGAGGGTAAAGGAAATGGGGAAAATCCAGCAGGGATCTGAAATGACAGGGTAATGGTGGGCATAGCTCAATGGTGATTAATTTTATGAAACAAGAATGTATACAGCTTTAGTTTGCTTGGCTCCACAACCAAAACTCTTGGCACCAGCATTCAGGAAATTAAAAGACGAACTGCATTGGGGAAAGTGTGCTGTCAGAGATCTCTCCAGCGACCTGAAGAGCAATAATATCAGTCTGGAGACTAAGATGTGCCTGATTCAGGTCATGGTCTTTCCAGTCACTTGCTATGCATCAGAAATCTGGACAATGACTAGGCAGGATAGAAGGAGAATTGAGCTGTGGTGTTACAGTAATGAATATACCATGGACTGCTAAAAGAACAAACAGGTTCGTCCTGGAGAGGGTGAGACCAGGCTGCTCCGTGAAGGCAAGGATTCTGAAGTTTTGTCTGACATACTTTGGACATGTTGCAAGGAGGGACCAGTTCTTTGAGAGGGGTGTCATGCTTGGGAGGGAAGAGGGATAGCGCAGGAGAGGAAGACCCTCGATGAGATGGGTTGATTTCGTGATTGGGGTAACGGGGGTAGGTGTATCAAAGACAATAAGATTGGCACAGAACAGAGGAGAGTTTATGGCTGTTGTACAATGGGTTTCTATGAATTTCAGGTGACTTGATGGCACATAACTATGACAATGTATGAAACACAGTGTGAATGAAGGATAGTGTGAAACACAATGCATATGAACTTTGTAAGCAAACTAATATAATTTTTTTTAAAAAAAAGGAAAACAGAATAGATAAACCAAGAAAATAACCTCATGATCATATCAGTATGTGTAGAAAAGTGATTTAGCAAAATCAAAACGATCTTCACTGATAAACAGGCTCAACAACATAGGAATAAATGGGAAATTCCTCCATATTATTAAAAGCCTTTACAGAAAACCAAGAGTGTTAGTCTTAAACACTGATAAATTGGCCTTAATAAAATCACTAGTTCACGTCTTCAAGTCAACTATGACTAAGGTTCATCATTCAGGTGAAGACACCGTGTTTGTTTTAAAGGAAGAAAAAAAGGTTGAATACATTTAGACCTTAGAAGCCCTAAAGACATCTCTTTTCAACTCTTGTTCAGGCTGAGTATCATGAATTTATGTCAAAAGTATAAACTCAGCTCTTGAGGGAGGGCTTAAGTTCCTGCCTTTCTCACTTCTTCCCTCAAAAAATGTTGGCCTTTCCAAATCCAGGGAAACTCTGCCTTTTCAAAGTGAGCACCATTGTATTGGAAATTTGTATTTACAAGATCTGCCTTAAAAAAAAATGCAAAAAACCTAGCAAAAGTATTTCCTCTAAATTAAATACCATACACACATAGCAAGTATCTAGCACAGTCTTTCTTAATGATGATCAACACCCATTACATTTAAATAACTGCTGTCCTCTTCCATTGCCTTATACCATCATTTCAATTAAAATCTTGGTTCAGTTTAATTCCTTGAGCAAAATAAATATATTACTTTTTTCCTTTCTTTCACTCACTTGATACTTCACAAAAATGATATCTCTTTAGTGTCTCCAAGAAACTGGAACTTTCTAGACAATCATGCAACAGAACACTATAACTCCATGTTGCCTTATCCATTATCATGTCAGTTCCAACTCAATGACACAGAACATCGTCAAAACAATCAGTTAAGACAAGATTTTTAGAGACTGTTTTTATCTCAGTCCAGCCAGTAAGAACGAGTGTAGAAATCATTCAATAGAAATGCCAAGTATGAACTTGACAAAGATAAAATTATTCACACTCTACATACACAACGCATATGGTCCAATTTCTTATAAGGTTAGAGAATATATTAATAAAAAATTAATGAAAAACAAAGTCTGTTCAAGTCTGGAAAGTTCCCAGGAGGCCATTGTTTCGGCTACTGTAGCTATATTGAGTGTCACTAGCCAGTTTTAAATATTAGCTGAGATATTTTGGAAAGCAAAGCCCAGTGTGGATTGTGAGGGAGAAAAAGGGAGGGTGCTAGGCTGCCTGTCATCCAACTGACAAGAGTTCCAAAGACTGGCAGATGGCATTTCTATCTGTGCTAATTAGTATGTGAATTATTGTTTTTAAAAAGTCCAGAGAAGTTCTTCTCAAAATGTAGTAGTCTCTCATATTATCAATCTCATTTATTACAAATGTGAATTATTTTGGCTCTAATACACATTTAAAGAACCTGTAACTTGGGCCCAATAAATCTATGTATGCTTTAAAAAGGACCTGAGAAAACACTGACACTTTGTGAATCACTGATCAAAGCTCCACTGTCTAGCACGGTGGCCACAAACTGCATGTGGTTACTGAACTTAAAAGTGGTTAAAATGAAATTAAAAATTCCTCCCTGGCTTGAGCCACATCCCAGTGTTCACTAGCTCAAAGAACAGTTAACTACAATCTCGGTCAACAAAGATAACAGAAGACTTCTTTCCATCATTGTAGAAAGTTCAACTGGGCAGCAGAGGTCCAGAAAATTTAAATTGCACTTGAAATTACCAATCACTGAACAGTAGGTTTCTCTAGTTCTAGGGGACCCAAAATTGGAATTCTGACTCTGACTACATTTCCTACACCTGTAGCCCCAGTTGTCTACGGACTGATCAATTTCAATAAAGTGTCATGTCAAATAATAAGAGAGCAGAGAGGAAGCTATCTTTCTGCTGTCAAGCTGACCACTTAAACCAAGTCTGCACCAACTCAAAGTAGATATGGCTGGAGGCAGGTGCTGAATCTGTTTTCACCAGTGAATTAGTAGAACACAGATTGAGGCAACAGGCTGCCAGAGCCTTCTCCTTAACAGATGAGTTTGATACAGTCAGGATTAAAAGAAACAGTACAAATTAGTTCCTGGGGACTCAAGGAGAGTCTCATAAGACGAATGCTGTTCATCCTCATAGAAGGCCCCCACAGTAACAGAATGAGATACTTCTGCTCAACCAGCTTTGGCAAAGTAGGACATCAAGGGCTGTTTGTGAACCAGTGAGACAACATTAGAAATAACTAATACTGCTTAGAACCACTGTTATAAAGCAGGTCTGGTATGACGGTTTGGGAAGAGAAGAGGGTAAGAGTGGACAGATAATGAACACTGCACTGGAATAGATGAAGTGAAAAACTGTTTAAAAGGAATATATGGTTAAGCATTATATGTACAACAATAGCCCAGAGGTGCCACCCAGGCAGGGTCTGCACAGTGCTTCCCTTCCCATATCCTCACATGCCTTAATCAAACCTCTCTCTCTTCTAAGCCTTCAACTTTCTTTATTCTCTCTATTAGGATTTTAAAAGCATGAGTTGCTTCCACCACAAAAAGAAAAAAAAAATCTTCTATCAACCCCATAACACTCTTTCCCCCAGAGCCTACCTTCCATATGGAAGCATGCTGGAGTTTATGGTTTAATCAGCTTGTCTCTGATCAGACCTCTCTAAGTTTCTGCTGTCTTGTTTTTCACTCATTGCCACTGCAAAGCCTCGCCTTTCGTGGAGGGACTGCTGGGGCTCAGTGCTGGGGCTCAGTGCGGAATCTAAAGCAGGGCCACAATCAACACTGAGTCAATATACACTGGGCTTGATGTTGTCCAAGCAAGTGAATCCTCTCTCAACATTCTCTCAGCAGAGTGTGGCATTGTTTTTACTCACCTCCCTCCTTTAAATGCATTTATCTTGGCCTGCCCTACTTCAAGGCAAATTCCTCCTGTCTGTTTGTCCCTCTCCTCTTGCTGCTTCTCCCCCTCCTGTTGTTGACAACTCCAAGTCATTCAGCCCCAGACACCCAGCGACCCACAGATTAGACGACCTCTCATTGAGTTGGCATCGATTCACAGTGGATTTTCAGAGGCAGTGAACAGTTGGAGAGCAGAGATTACCTATCTTTCTCCCATGGAGCAGCTGTGTAGATTCGAACCATGTACCTTTGCGTTGCCAGTGCAATTCCTTACCACTAAGCCAGTAGAGCTCCCTAAGTCTCTCACATGTTGTTGTTACTGTTTACTGTAGAGTTGGAACCGAGGCATAGCTGACCCTCTGGCAGGTTTTCAGAGGCAGTTAATCCCATGGGAGAAGACTGTCCATCCTTTTCCCACAGAGCAGCTGGTGGCTTTGAACTGTGTGCTTTTGGGATTGCAGTGCAGCTTCTTGCCACGAGGCCGCCAGAACAAGTCTTCCTTCCTCCTCTGCTGGTGTGAGATGCTTGGATCCTTTCTAATCATAGCAATGTTATGTACAACAGAATGAAGTCTCATCCAGCCCTGCACCATCCTCACAATCTTTGCCGTGCTTGCACCCACTGCAGCCACCGTCTATCCAGCTTGTCAAGGGGTTGTCTTCTTTAACTTGATTCTCTATTTACCAAGCACCGGGTCTTTCCCTGGGGACTAGCCTCTCCTAATAATGGGATCAAAGTATGAAAGGCAAAGTCTAAGGAGCACTCTGGCTGCACTTTCTCTGAAACAGATCAGTTTGTTCTTTTAGCAGCCTACTGCCACCTGAGTGAGCTCTCTAAATGGGAGCTTCTCAAAGTGTGATCCACACACTAGATGCTGAAGCAATAGCAGTAATCACCAGGGAACCTGCTGGAAATGCAATTCTCAGGCATTATCCTACAGGTACCAGTTCTTGGACAAGGACATCGTACTTAGGTGGCGGGTCAGCGAAAGAGAGGAAGATCCTGGATAAGATGCAATAACACAGTCAATGTGACAATGGCGTCAGATGTGTCAGAGTCAATGAGGGTGGCTCAGGACAGGGCAAGGTTCAGAGCCACTGTCCCTAGGCTGGCTATGAGTCATAGTCAACTCAACAGCACACAACAACACCCTAGACCAAGTGTATTAGACATAAAAGGAGTGGGGTCCTGCAATCTCAATTTTCCCAAGCCCTAAAGTTATGAGTTTGAGAACCACTGTTTTAAAATACAGATCTTCTCACATTGCTTTAATGACTGGTAGCCTTCAGGGATTTGTCATCGTTCCTACAATAAAGGCCAAACTCTTTGATATCATTTACTTACTGCAGGAACAATTACTCTAAAATGAGGCCAGAGGAATAAATCAGGTTTCAATCAATCAATCAATAAATAAAGGTCTTAGTGGCAAATGGAATTACATATCACAAGCACAATGAGGAAGCAGATGACATTCAAAATCCCATCATGAGGCTGGGAAGTGACAGTGAGTCAGAGCTGACTCACACCTGACCCTCCACCAGTTTTCTGAGGTTGTAAATCAAATGGGAGTAGACTATCCCTATTCCTCGCATTATCCTTCCATGGAGCTGCTGGCAGATTCAAACCTCCAGAGAAGTGTGGCCTTTCGTTAGGTGGTGTGACTTCTATGGAGTAGGCCACAAGAGCTCCCTTTAAAAACTCAAAGAAACAAAAACAATATTGGCAAATAACTTATTCTACTCTTTTCTTACATGTTAGATTTTTATAGGGTCTAGTCAGCCTATCCCCTTCTACTAGCCAAGAAACTTGCCCAAACAAGGATGGCATACACCAAGGTCGGGAGCTGTCATTTCAGTAACTGATCCTGTGTGTACACACACACACACACACACACACACACACACAGACACACA
Organism: Elephantulus edwardii; assembly: GCF_000299155.1. NCBI lineage: Eukaryota > Metazoa > Chordata > Mammalia > Macroscelidea > Macroscelididae > Elephantulus > Elephantulus edwardii. Next base: position 24,031,529 of record NW_006399760.1, on the reverse strand, counting down.
TCATATACACCTTAATGTGGCCTCTAATATTTCCATCAGATATTCATTTCCAATCACAGTTCTAAAAACTACTGCTTAGAGTTCCTTAACTTTTCCAACAACTGGTTCAAATCACACCTAGATAATATCGTATTCACCCCAGACTAGCAAACGCATCATTTTACATAGATCTTCAGTATTTAAATGTGCTAGCTGTATGTGTGTATAAATATCAAGCATTTGCCGCATCATGAAACTCAAGATGATTTACAAAGATACATCTATCTGTTCAAAGTTTAACTTGTTCAAGAGCAAAACCTTTTCTCAATTGCCTGATGTTCAAAGTAAGTCATTTACAGCAAAGGTCAACCTCATCTATACGATTTCATTTCCTTTAATCCTATTACTGCTCTGCATATGTTAGATAGCCAATATGCTATTAAGACTCCAGAAATCAGTTTTATGAAATCATAAAGAAGTTCTTGCCTTTCTTGTATCTTCCTTTTTGAAAAAGATAAAATAAAGACAGGGACTTGAGCTTCACCATTTTGTATGTTAACATTTCAATCACGACATGCAGGCTGGTAAGATTTCATCACACTTCAGATTTAAGTAAGTTGTTAGGTGCCACTGATTTGAGTATGACTCATCGCAAATCTACAAATAACAGATCTGAACCCTGTCCTATCCTGTGCCATCCTTCTCACAAGCTCTGACATACTTGAGTTCACTGCAGCAGTCACTTTGTCAGTCCATCTAGTTGAGGGTCTTCCTATCTTTCTCTGACCCTCTACCTTTCCAAGTATGATGTTCCTCTCCAAGGAGAGCCCCTCCTAACAACATGCTCAAAGTATATGAGGTGAAGTTTTATCATCTTTGCCTCCACAGAGCACTACTGGCTGCTCTCTCTACTGGCTGTTCTCTCTACCGGCTGTTCTCTCTCCATCTGTTCTTTTGGCAATCCATGAGGTACTCAGTGCTCCAAGATCACAACCCAAAGGCATTAGACTCAAGTAAGTAGGAATTTAATAAGCTCTCGATGATCACATTCCTCTCATTCCTAGAAAAGCAGTTACCATTTTAGTTGGAAAAGACTAGAGAAAACACTTCAAAGGAAAAGAATAAAAATTTGCTTCTGTCTTCTGCATGCAAACAGAATGGACGAGGGCCCGCCACAATTACAAGAATGTGTTCACCACATGGCTATCTATAACAACTTACTTAGTTCTGCTTGTTTGTTTTTTAACCACAAAGTTAGTCACTACTGTGAGTTACAGATATGTGTCTAGAAGGGCTTTTGAAACTCACTGATGTCACAGGACCTGAATCCTGGGAGGACAGTTTCAATGTTATGTCCCAATAAAACATTGTTTTTATTCTAAAGCAATTATGAGAAATCCTGACCCCCACACACAGGCAGGCATTCTGTCTCAGCTGTCCTTATCAGTAGAGTGTTTGTCAAGAAGTGGAAAGGCATGTCAGCAATTAGGGTCAGACCAACAATGATAAGACTGATTTTTTTCTTTTAAAAGCATAAAGTCACAGCACACACATTTATTAAACGTTCTTTTCCCATGTCTTCCCCACAGGCAAGCAACTTCACAACTGAGTGAGAATCAATATATCAAAAAGGCTAACTCTTCCAACTGGTAAAGCAGCTGCTCAAGTCCATTTATTTTATGGTTTCTCCTTAGTTGTTCTTATCAGCCAAGTCTACTTAGCAGAGCATGCAAGTCCATTACTTGCTTTATACAAATGGTTAAAATATGGAATTTTCTGTCCAATTTCACAAAATATGTAATAAAAATTAATTAATAGTAAAACTACCTATGCATCTGGATTGATATAACTTCAACATCAAGGGGGGGGGAAGTCATCACAAATGAGACAATAAGGCAACATATCATGAAGAATGGAGAAAAGAGTAAAGCTGTCAACAATTTTATCTTGTTTGGATCTACAATCAATACCTTTCATACAGCAGTTATAAAATCAAAAGACATGTTGCATTGGGAAAATATGCTGCAAAGGACCTCACCAAGGTATTAATCAGCAAAGAAATCACTTTAAAAACAAAGGTGTGCCTGACTCAAGCCGTGGTCTTTTCAATTACTTGTTATGCATCTGAAAGTTGGACAATAAGAAAGGATGATAGAAGAAGAATTGATGCCTTGGAGTTGTGGTACCAGAAAAGAGTACTGACTATCCCACGGATTGCCAAAAGAACAAACAGATGCATCCTGGAGACAGTGCAGCCAGAGTGCTTCTGGTCTCACATACTGTGTGCGTGTTGCTAAGAGAGGTTATTCCTTAGAGAGACAACATCATACTTTGAAAAGTGGAGGGTTGGTCAAAGGGAAGACCCTCTGTACCAATGGACTTGAGAGTTGATCAGAGATGATGAAGATGGCAAAGGATAGGTAAAAATCTATTGTTTATGGGGTCACCATGAGTCACAGGCCACTCGAGGGGACCTAAGAGCAACAACAAGGTCACTATGAGTTGGTAACTTGATGCAGCAAGTTTGCGTTTTGGTTGTTTTTATAGGAGCAGGTGGCAAAGACTTTCTCTTATAGAGCTCCTGGGTGGGGTTTGGTTTTTTTGTTGGTTGGTTTTGGGGTTTTTTTCTTCCAATTAATGGCCAAATGTTTTATCACTGTGCCACCAGGTCTTCTAAAATAGACACTATACAGGTATAGCACTAACTAACAATCAACAAGGGAAGGAAACCTTCGCAGCCTAAAATTGAAGGGTTAGTAAGACACAGTGACTCATAAAGATTATATTTTTCTTTTTTTAAATTATATTTTAATTGGCTTTCATTCAATTATTCATACATTGTACTTCATTCAGGTGCATTGTGTTTTACACAATAATTTGTGATCCTTGTGTTTTAAACAATTTCAGTTGATGAATGCCTTTTTCTCATTCATTTTCAAGTATACTGTGCTTTATACGTTCATTCATGCATGTGTTTTATATCATTAATTACTCTTTTTCTCTTTTCCTTCTCCTTCCCCTTTTCCTTCTATACAGTAATACACGTCCTGTTCCTATTTCCAATACCCATTATGTAGTCAAAAATAACATTTTTTTAAGTAAGAATCCTTTTTAAAAACCTGTGCTCTTGGCGTGCTCTGGTGGCCTAGTGGCAAGAAGCTGCACTGTAATCTCAGAGGTACACAGTTCAAATCCACCAGATGCTCTGCTCTGCTGGAGAAGGAGAAACAATCTCCTCCTGTATCGGTCAGATCTGATTTGACGGTACACACAAAAAATAATGAAATAAAATAAAATTTAAAAAAACAAACACACCTGTGCTCTTATTTAATTGCTGTTATGTTCAATATGTAAAATAATGACTTGGCTTGATTTTTAAAAATAAGACCATACAACAAATACAGCACATTCCCTTCTCTTAGAAAAAAATAAATCTTAACCTTAAAGCATTCAGTTCAAGATCTGTTAGATTTTCAATATTTAAATAAGCAGTTTTTAAAAATGGCAAGCAACACAATTTATACTTCTGACTATATTTCTATCAATAACTGATTATTACCTACCAAGACACATGTTTCTACTAAAAACCAAAGTGTCTAAAAAGAAGGGGACATTAAATTTTTAACCAAAGCCCAGTGGAATTTTTGGGGAAGAGGTATTTACCTGAGGTGAGATGGCAGAAGTTGTTGTAAAAAACTTCTGGCTTCCAAAACCCAGGACCTTCCCGAAACTATTTTGGGTCAAAGGTATATATTGCATGTAATCTCCTAACTGTCAGCAAAGCCCAATATTTAAATTAACTATGGCAATTCATATAGGCGCTTCTGGCGGCCTAGTGTTAAGAAGCATCCCAAAAGCATGGGGTTCAAATTCACCAGCTCTTCCACAGGAGAAGGATGGGCAAGCACCTCCAATTTGACTTACTGGCTCTAAAAAGCTATTTTGAGGGTCAGCTACAGGTTGGTTCTGACTCGATATCAACAATAACAACATTAATTCATAAAAAATTAAACTAAATTCTTTCCATTTCACTGGTCAGTCAGGAATCTGAATGCTTATATTTTACTTTCAGTAACTGATATTTTAAATTGGATATGCTTTCAACCACAAATAAATCATCTCTGTTGATTTCATAATCTTCAGTAAAAAATTTAAGTGTGGGCAAATGATGATTATGGCATTTTTATAAAGTAACTACAATTTTTGTTTATGAATAAGTATCCAGTAACAGCAAGTTCTCCATGTAACCATCCCCGTCTTATAAGAGACTCAAAATGGCATTAGCCCCCCAAAACTCTGACTATAAAATTTCACCTGATTGCTTACTGTAGAGAAAATGCTGCTAAACCACCACGTCGTCCCCATGAATCCCATGCCTGGAAGCAAATATGTCTCCCCTAGTCAACAGACCTGGAAGCCACAGGTAATGGCTCTCAGGACAAGGAATACCAGTAGACAATTGTTTTACTGACCTACCTGTAATATTTCTTAAAAAAATCATAAATCTAAAATAAAAAATTAAAACCAAACTTTGAAAGAAGGTGCCCTGCAATTCCAAAGGCATGCAGTTTGAATCTACCAATTGCTCTATGTGAGAAGAACAGGCAATCAATCTCCTCCTGTACAATTTACTGCCTCTGAAAATCTGCTGGAGGGTCAATTATAGGTTGGTTCCAAATCAGTGGCACACAACAAAAGATTCCACTAAAACGTCCAACATTCTGACAGCACCCATTATACCTTTCTGTATGAAGCTTCAACTGGCCCCCATTTCTGAAAGAAGTTTCTCTTCTCCTGTATCTCCTCCTGGAAGCTGAGCTCTCCATTTGCCACTTACTACTTAGAATTGTGTAAGGGATTCAATTGTCTTCCAAAAAGATATATAGAAGCCTTTAACCCTGTACCTATGGATGTGATCTTATGGGGAAATTAAGTCTTTGAAGTGTTTCCAGTTAAAGTTAAGATGAGATCATACTTAAGTAGAGTGTGTCCTAATGCAATCTAAGCAGTGTCCTTATAAAATTGAATAGACAGAAAGAGAAGACCACGTGATACCACATCTATGAGTCAAAAAACATCTTGAGTTCCAAGAAGTTGTAAGAGACAAAGACCTTCCTTTAGAGTAGATAAAGAACGCAACTCTACAAATATCCTGAATTCAGAGTCCAAAGAACTTCAAAGACTCTATCTTTCTCTTCTCTATATTACGTAAGGGAGCTCTGGTGAACTAGTAGTAAGGAGCTGCACTACAATCCCAAAGGTATGCAGTTAGAATCCACCAGCTGCTCTGCAGGAAAAGGACGGGCACCTTCCTTCTATGACTTACTTCTATGACTTCTATGACATACAGCCTCTGAAAAGTTGCTGGAGGGTCATCTATGAGTCGGTTCCAACAAGATGGCACACAACAACAACAATATATCTCACTCAACTTGTGGCACTTTGCTATGACAGCCGTATTGTTGTTACATATATGCTTGGTCTTTGGGGACATTATTGGGTGTGACTCTTGTACTTCTAAATATAAGGGAGGCAGTTGGCAAACTGCTTTTAATTTCTGAATGATCATTAGGAGGATGAATTTCCTATTGACTATCTCATCTTAATAATCTTGAATAAATCTACACTGTCATCAAGTTAATTCCATCTACAGACAAGTAATCCTAAAAAACAGAGTAAAAGTGTCCCACAGAACTTCCAAGGTTATAATCCTTACAGAAAGACTGCTACATCTTTCACCTGCTGAGTGGTCAGTGGATTCGAATCACTGAACTCCATAGCTGGAAGTCAAGCACTTAGCCACTGCACTAACAAGGATCCTTCAATACTGAATGGGCCCTTCTGTTTTCTTTAACAGCTTTGTCAGTCTCTTCTGAGCATATTCCTCCTGTTCTAAATTTTCCTTTTCTTTACATGTTAGCATTTTGACATTAAAGGAAAGACAGACCTTCAGGTGAAATTTCACACACACACAAAAAAATTAATTATGATTGTCTTTTGACTTTACGTCTTTATGGAAAGAGGATTCATCTTTCTCCCACAGGGTAACTGATGGATTTGAACTGTTCACCTTTCAGTTAACACTCAACTCAACATTTAATCTATTATGCCATCAGGCCTGCTTCAGATTACAATAGGCCACAGAATTTGAAGATTTGGTAACACTAGCTTCCTAACTTCGATATTAAATTGGTAATGGGGTGAAGAAGTGGAAAATTTTCATTTATCAAGGATGGAATTGCTACCAACATTCATGGTGTTTTGTATTTTAGGGAGCGTTGTTGTTGTTGTTGTTGTTGTTATGTGCCGTCGAGTCGCCTGCGACTCATACCGACCCTATGTACAACAGCCTTAAATTCCGCTCTGTCCTGGGCCAATCGCACTGTCTCCGACACTCCCATCCCAATTATCCCAGTCACTGAATCAATCCACCTCATAGAGGGCCTTCCTCTCCTGCGCTGTCCCTC
>NW_006399760.1:24014919-24023978 GCF_000299155.1 Elephantulus edwardii | reverse complement strand
TTGGGTCACCTTTCTTTGGGATAGGAACAAATATCGATCTCTTCCAGTCAGTTGGCCAAGTGGTCGTTCTCCAGATTTCTTGGCACAATTTGGTGAGCATGTGAAAGGAATATTTGTTGTTGTTGTTGTTGTTGTTGTTATGTGCCATCAAGTCGCCTGTGACTCACAGTGACCCTATGTACAACAGCCCTAAACCCTCCTCTATTATATGTCAATCTCACTGTCTCTGACACACCTACCCCGATTACCCCAGTCACTCAATCAATCCATCTCATGGAGGGTCTTTCTCTCCTGCACTGTCCCTCCATCCTCCCGAGCATGACATCCCTCTCGAAGGACTGGTCCCTCCTTGCAACATGCCCAACATATGTCAAACAAAGCTTCAGAATCCTTTCTTCCAAGGAGTAGCCTGGTTTAACCCTCTCCAAGATGAACCTGTTCATTCTCTTAGCAGTCCATGGTATATTTAATACTCTTCTCCAACACCACAGCTCAAAGGCATCAATTCTCCTTCTGTCCTCCCTAGTCATTGTCCAACTCTCTGATGCACAACAAGTGATTGAAAAGATCATGGCTGTATCAGGCACACCTTAGTTTCCAGACTGACATGGTTGTTCTTCAGTACTTTGGAGAGATTTCTAACAGCAGACTTTCCCATTGCAATACGTCTTTTCATTTCCTGGCTGCTGGTGCCAAGAGTGTTGATTGTGGAGCCAAGCAAATTAAAGCTGTTAACAAGCTCAATCTCTTCATCATCTATCATGATGCTTCCAATGGGCCCGGTGGTGAAAGGAATGAGAGATAAGAACAAATGGCTCTTCTGGGTGGTAGGAACAACTACACATTCTGTGGACCTTGTCATTGGAAGTAAGGAGGAAATACAAGTTTAAAGGAGTTCTGAACAGCAGCCAGGGTGAGACAAGGAAGTAATGTGAGTTGTGGTAGCAGGGCCTTTCCATCTCAGCACCCTCTCATATTTCAAGAAAGGCAATGGGCATCATCCCTCTAACTTCAACAGAGCATTACACTATGAAACATGCTAGTTGAGGATACAATCACCTACTTAATTTGTTAAATTATTTTCCATTTCTCTAATTCACTGAAGAGTCAACTAGTATTTCATTTCCACTTTAACAAAACAAAAATGTGAGAATCTCCAACTCAAGATGTACTTCAGAACTCTTGACCTTCTTTGTCACCCTGATTAAGGCAGGACACACCTTCACTTTTTTTAGCCACTTTTATCTCTGAAGCTCCATACCACTTACTGGTAGGGAACACCATTACCTTCAACATGGTATTTACCCTATTTAATGTCAAACTCTAAGCACAAATGAGAAAATGGGGGAAATGCCATAATGCAATCAATCTGAGGGTGTGGTGTATGTTTTTTTTAATCATTCCTTCAGGTGTATGAAAAATTTCAATTCCAAAAGATTTTCATTTATTTAGCCCATGCCACTTACCCTCGAAGTTTTTATTTAGTTTATCTCCTTGCACGAGGAGTGTGTAAAGAGAACATGGTGTATGTATGCATGTTGTTGTTATAGTTGCTGTGTACCACTGAGTCAGAAGTGACTCATAGCTGACCCTCCAAAGGGTTTTCAGAGGCAGTAAATATCATGGTAGGAAACTATCTTTTTCTCTGGAGAAACTGGTGTATTCCAATCATGCAACTCCTTATACAAAGCCAACAAAGATCCCTGTTTTTTGTTAGGTGTGATCAAGCAGAATATGACTCATAGCAACCTTATGAACAGCTGACCTGAAAGACCAGGATAGAGCAGATTATCCTGTGCTATCTTCACAATTTCTGAGACACTTTAGCCCATGACTGAAGTCACTGTCAATCCATCCCATAGGGAACCTCTCTCCTTCGCTGAGCCTTTCCAAGGAACAGCGCCCCCTAGCTACATATCCAAAGTATAAAAGACAACACGTCCTCATCTTTGCCTCCAAGGAGCAGTCTGGCTGCACTTCTCCAAGATCTATCTGTTTTTAAGCAGTCCGTGGGCTATTCAGTACTCTTCCCCAGGACCACAACTCAAAGGCATCACTTCTTCTGTCATCATTCAATGTCCAGCTCTCTGAAGCGTAGCCGGTGGTTGAGAAGATCATAGTTTGATTAAAACACACCTTCGTTTCCATATAGCCTTGCTCTTTAGAATTTTGGAGAGGTCCCTGACAACAGACTTGCCCAAATCAATACGTCCTCCGCTTTCTCACCTGCTGGCATCAAAAGTATAGAGTGTTGATGGAAGGGAAGATGAAATCATTGACAGCTTCAATCCTTTCCCCATCTATCATAATGCTGTTGTTCCTGTAAGGAAATCTAAGCCATCTCATACAAACAAATGCACAGAACATTCAGATATGAGAACATCCTCTCTCTACTTTCTGGCTTTCTTTTCAGTCATAAATTGGACAAATGTTTCACCCATCTCTGGACAGTCACCATTCATTTGAGCTAGTATGTACTGGAGCCTGCTAGCATATGCTAGTGGACTTGGAATGTGAGCAGCAAGCACACTGGTGCCCTGCTCCCAGGGACCATCTCGGGGATTAGTATCACATTAATGCTAATCCTGCAGCTGGCCTGGCCAAGGAATTCCCAGTGAAGTCCAAGCCCTCAAACTCTGAATAAGCAGCTTACACTTTTTGAAAGTGGCACAAATAATCAAAGGAGCTAAGCCTACCTGCCTAATTGTGGCCAATAACAAACAAATCAGCCACCTGAAAGCAGATTTCCCACTCACTGGGGCAAACAGGAGGTAGGTGGGTTAATATACCCACTGCTGTGGGTTCTTTTCTTTGCAAGGGCTTCTCAGCTTTGAGAGAAAATCCTGCCATCCCACCTTCACCAAGGTGCCACATAATCACTTAACAACCAAAAAATCAAAGGCCAGCAGGGACTCAGATCATGTTCAAGTTTAGGAAGCACTTGAGTTTCAGGGTACTGGACAAGATATGGGAGATCAGGTGTCTAATTCGTATACATCTAGTTTGAGTCAAAGGACTTAAAACTCTCAAGTTTGGATTTGCTGAATCTAGAAACATGAACCCCAGGTACAGTTGTGAAAATATCACCAGATCACGTACTACTGTGTTCCTCCACCCACAACCTGGCATTAGTAAAATTAGTAAAACTGAAGCTGATCCTTTGTGGAAATCTACTACACATAGTTTCCTACCATGGAGCATAATCTGCATAAAATTTGCATCTCTGACTCCTTCCCTTTCTCACAGCTCTAGGTTAGAGAATACTTCTGTGAATGGCTACTATGTTAATTACTATCCAATTTGTAATAGTTTGAAGAATCTTTCTTAAAAAGTCAATGGAACAATTATAGTTAAATTTCCTACTACTCAGTGCTGCACCAGCCAGCCAACTTTTCCCTCATAAATGTCCTTCTGTTTCTTCTCAAACTGGGCTTTCTCCTTGCACGACATTAATAGTACCAGCTTCCTCTATCACATTAGTAATAATTCATTGTGTGGCCTTGCATCTGAAATTTTCAAAGCTCAGGGAATGTAGGGCGGACACACATTTTCTCCAGGCTACATCAGACTAATTTTCTCCCAATGCTATATACACAGTACTTTCTCTAGAAGGGTGGGGCCAGTTTGGGGGGGGCGGGAGATAGAAGTCAAATGAGAAGGGAAACACTGACCCTGCTTTAGTTATCACCCTCTGATCACAACTTAGTCCAGGACGCAGCCACATCAGGCCTATGTGGTGGTATGTTTTGCTCAGGGACCCAAAAACAAAACAAACAAACAAACAAAAAAAACCATCAAAAACCAAAAACACAGAAAACCACCACCTCAAACTCACAGCCATGGAGATGGAACCAGCTTAGAACTGACCCTCAAGAGGGTTCTCAGAGGCAGTAAATTGCATAGGAGGAGATTCTCCATCTTTTATCCTGCAAAGCAGCTGGTGAATTTGAACTGCTTGCTTTTGAATAGACAGTGTAAGTATTACCCATTAGTCCAGGAGGTCTCTCTATTAGGTTACTATTTTCCCACTGCCCCATTAACTTTTTTCCCACTCTCCCCTGCTGCATCAAGTCCAACACCATTCAACATGATGGTCAGATCAGCTCTGATATCTCTCCTTATTACACCATCCTTAACGCTGTGTCTCATTACCTCAGAGGGGGCCAAAAAGAAGAGAACAAAGAAGAAAAGAAAACCTGACTCTTCCATTCTCAAAAAACTCCTAGAGCCTGCCAGTGGGATGCAAAAAAAAAAAGTTGAGAGTGAGACTAAGTTTGTTTTCTCTTCCCTAGAATGACCACATCAATTCTCTTCCCTAGAATGACCACAGCAATTGCCTTCATCCACCTTTAGGGTTTATGATCTTGTGTCTACAAAGTAACCCATACGACTCTTCTTGTAAAATGAAAAGCCGCAAGTGAGGGAACACTAGTTTCCATAAGCCCACCGCATTCTCTATTTTTCCAGAGCGGTGAAAAGGTACATTAAGGTGATGACCTGTGTAGATTACTATTTGCATCATTGTTAACACACAACCTTCCTTTCCATCATCCTATAACCTTTTCTCCTTTGATAAAGATTTAAGAATGAGCTCTTATCATTAAAAAGTCAGCGAATTAAAGTTACTGGAGGAGTTCTGGTGGCCTAGTGGTAGGGAGTTAGCTTTCAACCCCAAGGCAGCAAGTTTAAATCCACCGGCTTCCTCTGCAGGAATAAGATTGGCTCTGAAAACTAACTGGAGGGGCAGCTATAGTCAGTTCTGACTCAGTGGCACACAAAAACAAACCTATTAAGCACTTCTTGGTTCCATGACTGATTTTAGGCAGCATAAATCTCATCCAATACTCTAGAGGTAAACTCTAGCAGTATACAGCAGTTAGAATTCAAGCCCTGGTGCACATGACTAAAAATCCATGTCATTATTTGCTATACAGCCCCAAAAATACTTTCCAAGCTAACCCTCAGCAGAGGTACACTACAGTTCACCAGCCATCAAGCTGGTCTTAAATTGTAGCAACCCTCCATTGGTTTCCAAGACTATAAATTTTCATAAGAAGAGGTAGACGTACACAGAGCAGCTGATGGATTCAAACTGCCAACCTTTGGTTAGCAGCCAATATAAATGCACTATGCCACCAAGGTTCCTAGCACAGTGATATACTGTGGACAGTTTTAAGTATCTTTAAATCTGTGATCAGTACAAGAGAGACTGTTTCTTAAAGAGCTGCATGTTCTAATTAACTTTAGCTAAACCTCAGAAAGAGCATCTAAAGACCTGAATCTGTTTACAACAACTGACAAAGTCCACATGAAATGGCCTGGAAATGCAAACCTAGAAAAAGATTTGCCTTCCTGCAGGCTAAAGATAATGCAAGGTACACATTTTGAGCTTGGGCAGCCATCCGCTGACGCAGCTAAATAACAAAGGGAAGGGAGAAGAGAGGGACAGGAGGCAGTGAAGTCCCTTCAGATGCCTCCTTTTTTCTTGAGGGGGTATTTGTGTGTGTGCGTGTGTGTTTTCTGCTGTATCTATAGAACAATACTGTAAATTAGGATGGGTGTGTCTGATCTTAAGAAAACTGGAATAGTTCTCTCCCAATGCTTCCTCTCCACTTTGAATTATTGCAAAATCAGAGAATAACTAAGGCATGATGTCAGGCTTTAACATGTTCAATCAGTACTGGCAATCCAGAATGAGACAGTACAATCAAGATGAAGTGTGAATCACCTGAGTTTTTATCCAAACTGCAATTACTACTGCAATTATTACTCTTCGCAATAATCTTAGAAATCAAAAGACAAATTGCATTGGGAAAATGTGCTGTCAGGGACCTCCCTAGAGTACTGAAGAGCAACGATCTCAGTCTAGAAACTAAGGTGCGCCTGATCCAGTCCATGGTCTTCTTAATTACTTGCTATATGCATCGAGAGCTGGACAATGATTAAGGATGGCAGAAGAAGAGAAGATAGATGCCTTTGAATTGTGGTGATGGAAAAGAATACCGAAAATACCATGGACTGCTAAGAGGACAAACAGTTCTGTCTTGAAGAGAGAGAAACCAGGCTGCTCCTTGGTGGCAAGGATTTTGATGCTTTGTCTGACAGACTTTAGGCATACTGCCAGGAGGGACCAGTCCTTGGAGAGGGATTTTGTAATTGGAAGGGTAAAGGGACAGCATAAAAGAGGATGACCCTGGATGAGATGGACTGACTCAGTGATTGAGGTAATAAGAGGAAGTGTGTTGGAGACAATGACAGAACAGGGTTCAAAGCTGTTGTACATAGGGTTGCTATGAGTCTCAAAAGACTCAACAGCACATTAACAACAAGAATTAAAAAACTATTTTCTAGTGCAACAATGAATGAATGGAATTCCAAAATCTCTGTAGATGGTCAATGAAATTAATAATAATAATAATTTTTTAAAAGTAAAAAAAAAAACCAAAAACCTATTTTCTTCTTAATCTAAAGTTTGTTCTTACATGAACATTCATCAAATACATATGACAAGCAGCAACATAAACTATATTTTATACATACAGAATATTTTCTAAACATATCTCAGAAATTTTTCAAATTTAATCTTTAAAACAAACATAGCATATTAATTTCTCCTACCTAGTCAAAGTATCCTAAATTTTATATAAAATTAATAATCATGAACATAAGAATGGTATCACTGCTGTTCACATGACTTTTACTAAAATTCAAATGGTTTCCAAATGCCATTGCTCTATTTGCTATTGTAGACAATTAGAAGTGACTATATTTCACCTCATAACATGATCCATAGCTGAGTCACTTGGATTAGCTGAAGACATGCAAAAAGTTAGTAGATAAAACACATTTTAAACTTTCAGATTTCAGATACTGACAGATAATTTTAAATTAACTCAATTTGCCATAGTTCTTGTTTTCAGAATTTTCACACCATTATCTTGATAGAATCTTGTAATTAGCCTGTGAAGATGGGCATTATTTTCCCCATCTGTGGATGAAGTAATAGAGAACAATATTCAAGAAAGATGATCTAAGGCAGTCAGTAAAGACAATTTCTCTTTTTGTGTATGGTAAAAGAAACAAAATAATAGGACCATGATTCTGTCCATATTCTGGTAATAAAAAAACAAATCGGGGGAAGGGGAATCAGCTGAGTGAGTCAACCTGAAAAGTCACATTGCTCTTTGTAAAGCAAATCACAATCACTTGAGACAGTGTAAGTGGATGGAATGTGGATATTAGTGCCCACCTCTTTCGCTATAATGTAAAACAACCCAAACAAACCACAATTTAGGGGTTAAGAAGTTCCAAGATTAGTTAACAACTTGAACTGAATCTTTAAAGAAGGATAAGAAATTAATGTGGGTGTGTGTAAAATCTGCATTATGCAGGTGACACAATCTTGCTTGCACAAAGTGAAGACAACTTGAAGACTTACTTGAGAAGACCAAAGACTACAGTCTTTAATATGAATTGCATCTCACCATCAAGAAACCAAACATCATCACCACCAAACCCATAAGCAAGATGTGAGATAGAGAAAAGATAGATGTCGTCAAAGATTTTATTTCATATGGATCTATAATCAACACCCATGGAAGCAGTAGTCAAAAAAGCAAAAGAAATTCCAGAGGCATGTGGTCTGAATCCACCAGACACTTCACTGGAGGAGGGGCAATCTCCACATGAACTAGGTGGATCTGACTCGACAGCATACAACAAGGTGGGGGGAGAAATAAAAAATTTTTTAAAAAATAAATAATTCAAAAGACACACTGCTTTGAAAAAAATGTGTTGTCAAAGACCTCTTTAAAGTGCTAAAGAACGATAGTGGGCTCCCTAACCATGGGCATGGCGCACTACCACTTCAAGAAGATCATGGTGGTCCCATCGGGGTCCTGAAAAGCTGGGTAAAGACACGCAGAACGGCGCCTTGTAGTTACGCTGGAGCTTTGGCCTTCAGATACACAAGTCAGCGTAGTTTTCCCCTCGCTTCTTCAAGGGCTTGATGTTAAGCTGTTGGTGTTGGGAAACGTGTTTTATTCTCCTCAACATTATTGGGTCCGCATGGACAGGCTGTAGCAGTACGCAATGAAAAAACATTGAGTGTTAATGCTTAAAAAAAAAAGTGCGAAAGAACAAGGATGTCAGTTTAAAGACAAAGCTGCCTCTGATCCAAGCCATAGTATTTTCAATTGCTTCCTATGTATCTCAAAGTTAGATGAATAAGGAAAAGACCAAAGAATTGAAACCTTTGAATTGTGCTGGAAAAGAGTACTGAAAATCCCATGGCCTGCCAAAAGAGCAAACCAGTTGGTCTTGGAGGAAGTGCAATCAGAGTGCTCCTTAGAGGCAGGGATGGTGAAATTTCAACTTAAATACTTTGGGTATATCGTCAGGAGTCAGCCAGTCCTGGGAATAAGACATGATGCTGGGAAAGGTAGGGAAGCCCAGCAAAACAGCGGGAGATATGGACTGACACAGTGACTAACATTCATGGGTTGAACAGGGCAGAGACAGTGCAGGGCAGGATGAGGTTTTGATCTGTTTGTTGTCTGTAGGGTCACTATGAGTTGTAGTGAACACAACGTTACTTAAGACAGCATATACGAATCTGCCACACAATGCTTTACCTTCAACCAAGTAACCCTCTAAGTCGTCCAGACAGCAATTAGAACATTGCAGTTCACTTTCCCCACAACCAAATAAAGGGAGTAAAACACCTTCTGCACATGCTTCACTGAATTGATAACGAGTTAACAAAGAGAAGTTAGAGGGAAAGTGTATCAATGAGTGTATGTCAGTGAAGGGGGGCAGTCAGCCAAAGAATGGCCAAAGAATCTCATGATTTAGATTGCCGAAATGAGCTCATGTACAGGTTGTGAACTCAAGTAGATTACAATCTCCTGACTTTCACACAGAAAATAAACACCACTGTACTCTGCAAGTGAGAAAATAACCAGTCACTATTCATACACTCAGTATTATAAGAATTCTAACATAACCAACTATTCTGCTTCTTGTTTTACATTTTTTTAAAACTCAAGAGACTATATATA
>NW_006399760.1:23992574-24013894 GCF_000299155.1 Elephantulus edwardii | reverse complement strand
AATACATGTATGGAATCATTACACTGTGTTAAAGAAATACTGGAAAATATTTATTGCAAGCACTTCGTTTCACAAAGAAGGCACGAGGATACAGAAATTTCAACCTAACTTAATATAACACTGATAAAACTCAGAAGCATTATTAAGGCTTAAATTCCTACCACATTGTGCCAATTCAGAAAAAAGTTTGAGAGCACAGATTTCTGAAAGAGAATTACACACAAATTCAGGTTACAGAAGAAGTTTTAGAGAAGTGAGCCATCAAAAAGAGCTGTCATTAAATAAATATCACATTTATTTGGCAAGATTTTCAGTACAAGCCAGCAATAGTTAGCAATGGAAATACTATGCTGTGTCTTCTTCCCTATCTCTGAGAAGAAAAATGAATCACTATAAAAAGAAACTTATTTCCAACTCATGCTCCAATTCTCACAGTTAGGGCCTTACCTAAACACTCACAAAAGATCAAAAGTTGAAA
The DNA here is from genome assembly GCF_000299155.1 of Elephantulus edwardii. Lineage (NCBI taxonomy): Eukaryota > Metazoa > Chordata > Mammalia > Macroscelidea > Macroscelididae > Elephantulus > Elephantulus edwardii. Next base: position 24,013,416 of record NW_006399760.1, on the reverse strand, counting down.
AAACGAGAGGCCAGTGCACCCACCCTGGAGAAAACAAAGCACATTAGAGAACCTAGATGGACATTGCTGCTCTCTCCTCCATTTTAACAATTTTCAAGCAACAATGTTAGCTAAAGCACCTAAGGGGGGGAAAAAATACTACCAGACATGAGGCTTAAATGTAAGTGGCTGTGAAAATGTTCAACTTTACAAACTTCAACTATTCATATCCAAAGTCCTAAGGACAAGTCTAACATCTGTGTCTCAGAATTGGCTCTCCGTGGCCTCCTCCATACAACTTACACCCTCTGAAAATCCACTAGAGAACTTCAATTTTAGTTGGTTCCAACTCAAGGGCAAATAAGAGTAACAACATGTCAGAATTCTGTAACTATTTAAACACAAGGTTTCTATAAACTCTTTTATTTCAAAATCCAAGAAATTTCTCACCCACTCAACAGATAGTAGAGAATATCTAACCAACTTAGAAAAAAAAAAAGAATATCAGGGGAGTTTGTATCTATTGCATATTCAAAGTGAAAGGAAAATGTTCTTGAGTTAGAACTATCAGATTACTTACAAAACACAGAAAAATTGAAATGAAAAAATATGACAAATGGGGAGGGAAGGATGACCTAAAACCATCATACAAAGCAAAAAGCAACTTTAAAACTTAACACAGGGAGCTGTGGTGGTAACTCAAAGGCAGACAGTTCAAACCCACCAGGGGCTCCTGGAGTGTCAGATATGAGTCAGTTCTAACTTGGCAGCTTGAGTTTGACAGCTTTTCTTTGTTAAAGCTTAAAACATTACCACAATCTCCCTTTGTTTCCATGATAAATATATACATAAAACAATTTATTTGCTTATATTTTAGTCCATCAGTCCACCAAAACAGAAACATACATGCCTCTCATTCGCTGTTACCTTACAGCACAGAGCCACATAAGGCACTCGAGACATTTTTGGGAATATTTTACCAAGTGAGCCACCAATATTTTTCTAATTTGATAAACTGCAAACTAAGAAAAACAGGTACTAGGGTAATGTGAAGCAGTACAAAGGGTAATTTGGCAATGCAACATTGGGGGAAATTCCATTATAAAATATTTTTTTAAATCCCATTATAAAATATTAAGTCAGAGACAAGGGACCGCAAAACACGTGGGGCAAAATCTGGATGGCTCCATGAAGGCAAAGACAACGGAGCTTTGTCTTTCACACTTTGGGTATGTAGCTAGGCGAGGGTATTCCCTGGAAAGGTGTGCCATGCGTGGAAAGATGGAAGGTCAACGAAGGAGAGGAAGATCCATAACAAGATGGATTGACCCTGTGACTTCCGCAATGAGCTCTAGTGTATCAGAGACGATGAGGATGGCACAGGATAGGGCAGGTTTCAAGATGGCTGTTGACAGGGTAGCTATGAGTTGTCCTCAACTCAAAGGTGCCCAACAACAACAACAACAACACACTTTTTTCTATGTAAGACAACTATGGGTGGCCAAAGGAACACATACAGTGTACAACTATAAGCAAAGTCATTCACACTGTCATATAAATATAATCAAAATATCCAATCCCAGTTTTCTCCCCTGGGTTTATGATTCTGGAAAGTTGACAGAAATTATCCTGAATAGTAATACTAGAGAATGAATGAAAAAGGAACAACACTTACTTTCTTTTATCGTCCTTTGAGATATTTTTACTTCACACATTCTTTTTAAAACACTAATCTCCTTTTTCTGAGAGATGTAAAATCAAGGAGACAAGACCATAGAAAATTTGCTACAAAAAGCAATGACAAATAGTGAAATAATATTCTTTAAAAGCATAACTTTTTTCTGTTTTGCTTTCTCTCTTCTTTCCCATAATATTTTTTTAAGAAATAGTGGTTAGTGCATTGGTTTTCATTTTATGCTTCTTTGCAGTCAAATTAGAATCCATTTCCTGTTCTTAACAATTCCAACATCAGAGTAGAAAAGAATCCAGGTTGACAAAATCTTCCCCCACAAAAAAATAAATTAGAAATACCAAAGGGTCCAAAGAAGGATTTTATACAAAACACAAGACTTGTATTTCACGCCCTCTGAACCATGAGGTAGAGGCATAAGGTAAGACATAAAGAGTAAAACTTAGATCCCAGAAATGTTTTATTTCCCAAGAGCCTTCTTTACAGGAATGGGAAAACTCAAACCAAACCAAACCAAAGCAGTAATATTCAACTTTATACAGAGTGGTAAAAGAAAAACCCAACCATACTGCCATTAGGCCAGCTCCAGCTCATAATTACCTTCCATTGGGCTTCTGAAGCTGTAAATTTTTTTAAGAGACTGACTCATTTTTCTCTTAGAATGGCAAATGAATTAGAAATTCCAACCTTTCAGTTAGCAATCCAACACATAATGAACTATGAAACCAGGTAAGAGGATTAAAAAGTAAACATTTTGAAAGAACAAAGTAGGAGAACTAAAGCATCTGCTTCCAAAAAATCCAGCTATAATCATCAAAAACAGCCTGGCACTAGTATAAAAACATACACACAGAATGGAAAAAAATTTTGAATGAGTGTACAACTCACACATCTACAAATGATTTTTTTTAATTTTTTTTATTTTATTTTTTTTAAATAAGGCTGCTCATTTGATAAAGAAAGAAGAGGTTTTCCAAGTAATGGTGCTGGAGAAATAGGATTTTCACAGGCAGAAAAATGCAGGACACATATCACACAAAAACAAATCTCAAACAAAGTGAAGGCCCAAATATAAAAACTAAAACTATAAAATTCTTAGAAGAAAATATCAGAGTGATAATGTCAAGCCTAGCTTCTAGCATAATCACAAAACTACAAACAACAAAAGGGAAAAAACAAAAGGATCTCATAAAAAAATGTAAAACTTTACCTTTTTTTTTTTTTTTTTTTGAGCTCATGAGAAGAATTTACCAAAAAAAGGGGGCAAAGACAAGCTACTAACTAAGAAAACTATCTCTGGGTAGCATGTATTTGATGAAAGTCAAAAACAGCATTCTACCCAGCAACAAGAGCAAAATTCAACAGGGGAGCAAACAACAAATGCTGGTGAGGTTGCAGAGAGATTCAAACTCTTGTTCACTGCTGGTGCAAATGTAAAACGGTACAACCACTAGGGAAAGCACTTTCTCAAAAAGTTGGAAATAGAAATACCATTTGATCTAGCAGTTCCTTACTGAGAATATACCCTAAAAAAAACCAGAGCTACAACTCAAATAGATGTATGCACACCAATGTTTATCGCTATGCTATTCACAATAGCAAAGAGATGGAAACAACTCGTGTCCATCAACAAATGGATAGAAAAACTACAGTACATTCACACAATGAAATACTATACACCATTGAAAAACCATGTACTAAATTAAAAAAAGAAAAACCACGAACTCATAAAACATTACACAACATGAGGGAGCCTGGAGGACATTATGCCAAGTGAAATATTTCAGTCACAAAAGGACAAATACTGTATAATGCCACTCTCATAAAATAGGACAGACCAGGGCAGGGAGACGGGGAAAGAGTGGATAGATAACAAACACTGTATTAGAACAAATGAGGGGAAGAACTGTCCAAAAGTAATAGATATGATTATGTATTATATGTATAATAACAATGTGGAATAAGGGATGCACTACTAGACTAGAGGAAACCAGAGACTACTGAGCTAAGACACTCTTTTAACTTGGAACATAACTCACTTGTAAAGGTTACCTTTTATTGAAATAATAGTTTCGCTTATAAACAATAAAACCTGTGAAGAATAACTATGTGAGGCTAAATGGTCAACATTTGAGAAAAAGCACAGATGAAAAGGCAAGGTAAGTGGGACCGGATGGATGGATGGAAACCCAGCAGGTGGGGTGGAAACAGAGCGCTGACACTTTATGTGGCTGATAACCAATGTCATGGAGCAATATGCATATCGATGTTGGATATGAATTTAATTTGCTATGTATACTTTCACAAAGAATTATTTCATAAAGAATTCTCAAAAGAAAGTCTTTATCATTAAGGTGGTGTATTCACCCCATTGCTTGACTAGGGAAGGGATGTACTGTTGAGAGTTCCATACACAAGCAATTCTTGAGGATGATCTGAAACATGGCTTCTGCCTCTGGAGCTTAACTGAAATGGAAGATAAACTGAAAAAAAGTGAGAAGAGATACGAAGCACTGTGTAACTGCAACTTAGAAAGCTGCTGCCTTATGTCTGTTTCTACTGGTCACTTCTCTATACTGTTATCCACTCCTGCAACCATCTTTTAAATAAGCAATAAAGAAATCTGCTAGATGGATTTTCCAAAAGCTAAAGTGAAGGGAGTTTCAGCCACAGGCAACTGAAAAATTGTCCATGATTCACAGCTCACAGTCCATTAAAGTCTAAAGAACGCTGAGCAGAGAGCTCTGGTGGCCTAGGGGCAAAGAAACTGTGCTGAAATCCTGAAGGCTTGAGGTTTGAAGCCACCAGATGCTCCACTACAGGAGGGACAAGCTCCTTCTGTGCCAGTCAAATCCAATTTGATGGTACAAAACAAGAGGGGAAAATAAAAGGTTTGGCATCTCTTCCTCACTCCCTCCATCTCCCATTACTATCTGCTTAGATGTCCTCACATTCACATGGCTACAATGAGGTGGATGAAAACCTCACCGAATGGTACCATCACTGTACTAAAAAAGGCAGGCCTCTACCATAAATCCTCCACAACAAACAGCCTAAAACTAACAGAAATCATTTCAATCGGTGACTCCAGAGACTATGTTAACAAAACATTGTTGAAACACAAGTAGCTTCACAATCCTCTGTATTCCAGCCAGTGTTAATACAGTTCCAGTCTTGGAGCACATAATACTGGAGGGATTTTGGGTGAAAAGCAGGTCATTTGGAAACTGCCAAAAATTCTGATATGAAACATATATAAAATGCTAAAAGACATTGTCTTGAGCTCAAGCCGGATTCAGCTCTCTTCCCAATGTTACACATATGATCTATCTGGAACTCTAGTCAGGATCTAACCTGAGGTTTTGTTTCACAATAAAATTCCTGGTATAAACATGGCTATTAAACTCTTATTTGGTTGAGGCATCAGTCATTGGAAAAAGACATCATACTTGGAAAAGTAGAGGAGTCAGCCAAAGAAAGGAAGATTCTCAATGGGATGGACTGACTGCACCAGTGGGCTTGAGGATGGTGGAGACTGAGGATAGTGCCGGGCAGGCAAGTTTCCATCTGTTGTTCACAGCACTGCTCTAAGTTAGAGTTGACTTGTCAGTACCTAACAACAACAACTCTGCTATATAATTTCAATTTTATCAGGAGTAGGAGTGGCATCCAATTCCTAAACAATATGCCTCTAGAAACTCTATGAACTGATAAATGACATAGTTAAAGAAAGGCTTCAGGCCTTTTGTCCACAGGCTGGCTATGAGTTGTGCTCATCTTGATGGCAATCAACAACAACAATCAGGGAATAGGTAATTAGTACCAACAGAATAATGATTCTTGGCCATTTTTCTGTGTCTGGAAATTAAGCCAAAAAATTTAATAGCAGAACTATCTGCAAAACACTAAGTTAATGAAATTTTGCCAATTATTTCCATTACATACACTCAGAATTATTAAATTTAACTTGGCATTAATCCCCACCAGCATAGACTGGAAGAAAACTATAGGACTACTTGGCAGAGTTCCTTAGTTCCAATCCTATTACTGAATTTGCATAAGGCATTCTTACCCAGTAACCAGGTTCCATACTGGGTTTTCAGGATAAAGATGCAACAGAAAAATTAACCCCAAATAGATGACTAGCTATTTCACCCGATCTTTTTTCAAGATGTTTGAAAACTACTGAATCACACTAGGCCTCAATACCTACATCTGTGAAGTCAAAGAGTTACTCAATTATTCCTCAATTTTTTCCAAGATGAAGATTCACAGAGGTTGATAATTTAAAGGAATCCAAACTCCAAAACCACAGCACACCTGAGCGGATGCCACAGGTCCTCGGCTCTTAAGGAAATATCCCCCCAACAAATGATGTTACCATCAATTTTCCTTCAAATAAAATGCATCCAAACTTGATATACAGTGTCCAGGAGTTTGAAAGAAAGTAGCCAATCAAGTCAGAGAAATTAGAATATATAATTTAGTACATAATCAGGAGTAAGCTCTTGATTTTATTCCATGTATTCTCTACACCCAGCATCCCAGATGCTACTTCAATTGTCTAATTAACAAAATATATCAATAGAAACTATTTCGTTTGAGAAACTATTTCCTTTTAGTCTCAATCGATATTGATTCCTGGGTTCAGTAACAGTATTTTTTTTACATTGTCAGTGCAAACAAACCCAAACTAGTAAAAGGAACGGGAAAATAAAAAAGAGCACTAACTCAGCAAATTCTCCCCCTTTTTTTTTTAATCGGTACAGTTTTTATTCTCAAAAATCTTCTGCTTCCAACATGACGAAGAAAAGGAGAAACAACCGGCGTGCCAAAATGGGCCGCGGTGACATGCAGCCTATTCGCTGCATGAACTGTGCCCGGTGTGTGCCCAAAGACAAGGCAATTAAGAAGTTCGTAAACCGAAATATAGTCGAGGCAGCTGCCGTCAGGGACATTTCCGAAGCGAGTATTTTTGACGCCTAATGTGCTTCCAAAACTCTCTGTGAAACTGCACTACTGTGTGACTTGTGCCATTCTCAGCAAGGTGGGGGAGGAACTGTTCTCGTGAAGCCCGAAAGGACCAGCCACCTCCACCTAGATTTAGACCTTCCCCCACGATCACCACCAAAGCCCATGGAAGCCCTTAAAAGGCTGAAGAAAAACTCATCTGAAAATAAAATGGAAATTACACTTTATTTTTAAAAAAAAACCCTTTAGTTAAAATATTTTATATGGGTTTTTTACAAATTTTTTTAATTTTATATTGGTTTGCATACAAAATGCATACATATTGTTTCACACATTCCTTCATTCACACTGTGTTTCATACAATCATTCCCATACATTTTATCTTACAAAAATAATCTCCATTTATCTATGCCCACTATCACCCCATCTTTACAGGTTCCCACTGGAGCTTTCCTAATTCTTTCACTCCCTCCCTGTACCCACCAAATTCTGTAACCCCATGATTTCACCACCACAACCTTAGGCTTCCTTGCCTCCTTCCCTTCCCTGTTTGGACTTATATACGCATCTTACTAGTTTTCTATTGTTACAATAATGGCAATTTCTCCAAGTTTCAACATATCTGAACAGTTGTGACAGATGACCCTGCATTCCACATTCTCATTCACCAGTTCCCTCTTGGACAGCATCTTGTGAGATTTACTAGGTTGAGTGTCTCAACTTGCTAGAAGCAAGACAATGGTGGTAGCAAGGTAGAATAAAGAGAGGGAGTGGGCTCAAAAAAAAAAAAACCAAAAAACAAACAAAAAGGCAAAAAACTGCCGTCATAACACACTGAGAGCAATTTTACCAATTATTTCTTCTCAAACAATAAAAAATTAATGCTTTCAGCCAAATATTCCTCATGCCAGAATGTACTAATATACTACAATATACATACCTTCGCATGACAGATTTAAAGCTCGTAAACCCCCTGTGTATACTCCCCAAAATGTCTAAAACCTATGTGGACCCTAAAAAGAAGGGAATGCAAAGTAAAATTAGAGGAAAAAATTTCCTTTTGATTCTACAGAAATTGCTCCCATGCTTGCCTTCTTCCAGATAACCCACTTATAGGATAACTCAATAGCTATTACCACTCCCATGCATTTGCCTCCCCAAGAAATCTTTGCAGCCTGATAAGAACAAGAGATCATTTTCTTAAACAGAAAAGCAATCCTTGACGTCAAAGTGCACAAAACTACCAGGCAGATTCCAGAAGCTACATGCATGCATGTGCAAGAGAAGAGGAATGGGGCTACGGCTTAGGTGGGACACAAGATAAGTACTGGTGTAAGTCCCCTCACAGATAAGATTCCACACCAGGATTCTCATTCTCAGACCCTCACTAACACAAACCCCCTCAACACACACCCTTCTCAGGTAAAGGCTTTTGGCACTTTACTCTTACCTCATTGGTATCAAGTAACTGGATCAAAAGTAAGCCCATCCTCCAAAAGAAAAAAAAAAAAGCACTTTGCTTCCAGTGACATCAAAGTGTGATGACCAAGTGCTAGGCAGACAACCAGAATAAATTCACCAGACCTGATTTAATACCTTAATAAGGCATCTGAATCCAGGGTCCCATTGAAGGCCTAGACCTTTTCCTGGAAGGACCTGCTTCCTCCTGCTAATGGCTCCCATCCACCGGGTCTTAACATCCTTGAGATTGCTCAGTGTTAACATGCTCAAATCCTGGCAATATCCTGGCATCAGCGTGGTCAAAGAAGCCCTGGTGCTCAAATGCACAGCTATCAGGCTGCTGATCACAAGGTCAACATTCCAAATCCACCAGTTATTCTGTGGAAACAGCCTCAGAAATTCAACAGGGGACAGGCAGCTGCAGCTCAACTGCAGCAAGTGGATACGAGTAAGGTCAATTTTTCTGGTTTTACTTTATCTGTGCCTTACTTGTTGCCTCATCTGTAAACCAGGGATAAGAGGCCCCGCCAAAAAGATTATTATGAAGAAACAGTAAAATTCAATGAATAATATTCCAGTGTCTGGAATATGACGGATGTGATAGTGTTTGATAAAATTAGACATAAATTCTTAAAATGTTTGCTTCATCATTATAGCCAGCTAGAGGCCTAATAGCAAATAGGAGGAAGATACTATAAAACAGAAATTAAAAATTCAGGCAACTGACACAAAGGTTCCTGATGAAGGCAGTGGGAATGTTTTAATAATGGACTGTGGGGGTGGTAGCTGACTATAAATTTACCAAAAATTAATCTACATTTAAAAGGAATAAAGTTATGGCATAGAAGGTCAGTAAGTCTTCTATAAAAAACAGCCACTACATAGAAACTTAGCTCTGGTAGCCTAGTAGTAAGGAGCTGCGCTGCAATCCCAAAGGCACACAGTTCAAATCTACCAAAGATGAGCAATCTCTTCCAAAATTATTAAACTGCCTCTGAAAATCCACTGGAGTGTCAGCTATGGATCAGTTCTGACTTGACAGTACACCATCACCACATAGAAACCTAACAAAATAAGTCATGCAGTCATGATTAGAATCGAGAATGCAAAACCTTATTCCTGGAACGTCTTCCTAGGCAAACACATGATGCTCATAGGGTTTAGGAGCATAGATAAGCTCTTCACACAGCATATCCAGGTTTTAAATAACAGGCAAGAGACAGGGACAAGAGAATCTACACAAAGCCTTTCAGTTTCTGGGAAGAATGTTTCACATAACCACAAAACAATTTAAACACTTTGTGACTAACAAAGCTTGTCTCAACAGGCAAATACTTTCCCTGAATTTCTCAAGCTTACTCCCCTAAAGAAGAGAGGTGGCACAGTATGCCCTCAGCACTCAGGCTTCCAGAGGTGACAGATGATTTCAAATGCAGGATGCATTTAGCTCTATGGCCTAGAGCAGTTTATTTGGACCTACCCAAGTCCATTTTCTTATAATATGGCTACCTAGATGTCTTCAAGATTAGAGACAGTAACTGACCCTCCAGCAGGTTTTCAGAGGCAGTACAACACATGGGAGGAGGCTGCCCCTCTTGCTCCCACAGGGTAGCTGGTGAATTCAAAGCAAGTACCTTTGAGTTGGCAGAATAACTCCTTACTACTAGGCCATCAGATCTCCCTGTCACATGGTACAAACTTAAATACTGTGACATCAATTACTTGGTAATGATGTATAAATATACTCAAATGGACTCCATACAAAATAACAAGACAACCAAACTTGCTTACATGTACTACACACACAGCGTATAACAATATTCCTTGGAAAGTCTCTTATTCTTAAGTACAAAAGGCACCCACATAGCTGATTTTCAACAACAGAAGGGTAGACTGTCAAGAGAACGGAAGCATTTCACAATTCAGGAGTCTCAGCGTCCCTTGAGAAGTATTTCAGTCTCAATATTTACCAATAGGAGTCCTTTTGAGAGTAGTGATTTACATGTGAGACTGTAACATATAAAGAGAGGCAGTTCAAACCCACCAGCCATCTATAGGAGTTTTGGATCCCACAAAACACTGTCAGGTCCTTAATAAGCCAATGACTTCTTTTACAAGCCTTAAAGTCATTAATTCAATGCTGATTTTCAGAGCCAAAGACATTAAACGGATCATTACACCCAGGGACAAGAGCACTGGAGTAAATCAAGTTGTGCTGGGGTGAGGCAGGTGCTCTTTCACTTCAGTCTTGCTTTTTGACCTATTAACAACAATGCTGCATTATCACAGCATTTCAAGGCTCCTGTATACGTAATAGATCTGGCATTTCCCAGGAGGCCTTGTCGAAATATTGGCAAACACAACACTAGACTTCTTAGCATAGTAATGTCAGGCAAACCTGAGCGGGAACCCAGTCTTCCTTATTCCTGGCACAAGGTCATAACTACCTCTAAAGTGGAGCTTCACATCAGAACCTGATCAACTTTCCATTAATGGGTTCCTAAGTCTCTTTACAGAGGTACAATCATTTTCCAAACACCAATCCACTGACCACTGTGCAGTTAAGTTCCACAGACATGGATAAAGTCCTGTCATCCATTTCATTCTAGCCTTTACAAATTCTAGCTGTCTGCAAATCTACATACAGTCAACAGAAGTGACTCAGCAGCATAGAGCTGTGTCAATATTTGAGATCAGCTCCCTCCTAATACACAGAAAAACTTCCAGCTGATGCCCGTGGTCCTGGTACTGAATAACATCCTTGCCACCTTTGCCTTGTAGGTTCTAACTATCTTCCAGGGGAATGTTTACTAAAAACTGGCTCCTCTAGGTTACACTCAGAAATGGACGAGTCTTTGCGTTTAAAAGCAGTCGCAAAAAAAAATAAATTAAAAAAAATAATAAATAAAAAAAAAAGCAGTCGCATATAAAAGGACCATAGAGGTTTTTCCTTCTAGCAAGTTTAAGTTGTCATCGTTAGCATTCTATTCTTAAAAACATTTACAAATGAACCTCCATATTAAACACTTAACACAGTTCTACAAAATGGTCCATTTTTCTCACAAGCATGCTCTGTAAAAGTTTCTATAATTTCTGGTGATCAAATCAGTCTTTCATCCCAATTCTCCATTATGTACTCTCATGTTTAGTAACCACAGCCTATAATCACTCCTAATGGGGTATTTCAGGTTTCTTTTCCAAAGTCTTTGCTTAATCATTGCCTTGGCCTTTTGGTAAATCTGACTGCCCTGCAGGGGATCAGTTTTTAAATTATTCCCAAGCTTTTGCCCTCCTCCTTCAAAAATTTTCCAAGATATTTAAAAGCCTCTCAGCCTTGGGCGAGTGAGGATGAATTAGATGATGTGTTCTCTCATGCCTGTCATTATCCAATTGCCTGAGCAGACTCGACTCAGCAACCCCATGTGTGCTGGGACAGAAGGAACCTCTGTGCTCCATAGGGATTTCAGTGGTTTCAGTTTTGTGTCTTGTTGTGTTTTTTTAAGAAGTTGATCACTTGGGAAAAGGTCTTTCTCTCAAGGCACCTTTTGGTGAACTTTATCTTGAACTTTCAGTAAAGCAACCAAGCACATTAAAAGCACATGTGCACCACCTAGGCATTCCCATAGGGCAGGAGTCTTGGAGTAATCTTTCTGTTGTCTCTCCAGAAAAATCAACTGCCAGGTTTGTCAGAGAAAAACTGTGTACTGTGTAGCTTACACAGAGACTGTATTTCTAGAAGTGCGCTTCACAGCCTTTCTTCAAGGAGCCTCTGAGTAGACTTGAACCACTAATTTTTCAGATAGTAGGCAAATAATTAACATATTGCACCCAAAGACACTAAAAACAGAGTTGAAAAACCTCTTCCACAACCCACTTCTTAAAATAAAGGCTCTCTCAGTCACAGTAAGAATAGCAAAATTTAACAGAACAGCAAACATCAAATGCTGGCAAGGCTGTGGAAAAACTGGAACCCCTTATTCAGTGCTGGTGGGAGTTTAAAATGCTGCAACCACTGTGGAAGGCGGTGTGGCGCTTTCTCAAAAAGTCACAAGTAGAAATACCATTTGAGCCAGCAATTTCACTACTGGGAATATACCCTAAAGAAACCATAACCGCTACCCAAGCAGATATATACACACCTATGTTTATTGTGGCTTTGTTCACAATAGCAAAGAGTTGGAAACAACCTAAGTGCCCATCAACAAACAAACGGATAGAAAAGCTGTGGTATATTCACACAATACTACATTGCAATGAAAAACAAGGAACTCAGGAAACATTACACAAAATGGGTGACCATGGAGGACAGTATGCTGAGCGAAATGTATCAGTCACAGAAGGACAAATATTGCATAGTGCCACTGCTGTAAAACAGGACTGACATCGGGGTTGAGGCGAGACTGAGAAAGAGGGCATAAACAGTGTATACTGCACTGAAACAGATGAGGAAGAGGACTGTTTATAAGGGATTTGTGATTAGGTATTATTGTCATGACAGGAGTCCAGAATGAAGGCTGCATAGTGGAATGGACTTGGAGGGAGGGATTGCATAACAATGAAAGAATTTTACTTTTCAAAGAGAAGAGCGAATGAGGGGGAGGTTGGGCAGGGGGGAAAGTGCAACAATGAATGAACGGAAACCCTTAGTCTCTGTAAACTTTCATTTAAATTAATTAAAATTAAAAAAAAAAAGGAAGGGGAGAATCTTCATCTCACATACTCTGGATATGTTACATCAGGAAGCGCCAGTCCTTGGAAAATTATGTGACGAAAGCCAGTGGAGAAAGAGGTAGACGCTCAATGAGCTGGACTGACACAGTGGCTGCGGAAATCGGCTTCAACATGGCTGTGAGGAAAGTCCAGGACCTGCAGTGTTTCTTCTTTGTGTCCAGGGTCCCTGTGACTTAGAACCAACTCAGTGGTCCTAACACAGCCCTGACGCGTCATTCTGGGGTCTGTTCTCTGGAGGGTTTACACTGTTTTGCTCTTTTTTCCCCTCTTCATATAGCAAAAGTCATATTTACATTTTTTTGGCTGTCATTGTTATGTATCACTGAACTGGAACCAAATGAAAAATAATCCTCACTAAATAAACCTTCACTGGGTTTCCAAAGGCAGTAAATGGCTCAGGAAGATCTTTCTCCCAAGGAGCCACTGATGAATTCAAATCACATGCCTTTTGATTGGCTGCAGAAATCCTTAAAGCCAACAGAGCTCTCGATTTATCTTCTTCTTGCTGTGTACCACCGAGTCAGAACAGACTCACAGCTGAACCTCCAGTGTCACTCTATCAGGTTTTCAGAAGCAGTAAACTGCGTGGGAGGATGGATCTTAAAAAGATGTGATTTTAAAATCTTGTTGCTGTTGTCGTTATGTACCTCCGAGTGGGAATCAACTCATAAATAGTCGACTGTCCAGTGGATCGTCAGAGACTGTAAATGACAAAGAAGAAGACCCCTCATCTTTCTCTCTCAGAGCAGCTGGTAGATTCAAACTGCCCACCTCTGAGTCAAAAGTACAACTCCTTACCATGAAGCCACCATAAATATTATACAAACAGAAAGAACACAGTAAAATATTAACTGATCTTGGATGCAAAATGGTATACTTTTTTTTTTCATTAAACTTGTTTTAATGGGTCACCAAATTCTGTGACAAGTTTTTGATCAAGTTGTTTCCATTTAAAAAGTACTGATTTAAAAAACTAATAACTTAAAACTGCCACACGAAAAAGAAAACAAATGGTCCACGAAACATTCCTTTCCTTCTGAAGGTTTTACAATGCACTGTTATCATTAACCAGTCTTTTACTATTAAACTTAAATGACCAATTGAGATAAATAGTTCTGAGACCGTTCTTCCACCACTGATTATACTGGGGTGGCAGAGTGCCTTCTGAGCTTTCTGAACAGACTTGGTGACCTTGCCAGCTCCAGCAGCCTTCTTGTCCACTGCTCTCATGACACCCACAGCAACAGTCAGCCTCCTGTCTCAGACAGCAAAACGACCCACAGGAGGGTAGTCAGAGAAGCTCTCCACACACACAAGCTTGCCAGGAACCATATCAACAATGGCAGCATCACCAGACTTCAGGAATTTGGGGTCAGCTTGAACGGTGATCAATCTTCTCTTTGATCTCACCAAAGTTGCAAGCAATGTGAGCTGTGTGACAATCCAGCACAGGTGCATAACCAGCACTGATTTGGCCAGGATGGTTTAAGATGATCACCTGAGCAGTGAAGCCAGCTGCTTCCACGGGTGGGTCATGTTTGCTGTTATCAGCCACGTTGCCACATTGAACATCTTTCACAGAGCTGCTCTTAAAATTGAAACCAACAATGTCACCAGGCAGAGTTTCACTCAAAGCTTCATGGTGCATTTCAATAGACTTTAGTTCAGTGGTAACACTGACTGGGGCAAATGTGACCACCATGCCAGGCTTGAGAGCACCAGTCTCCACTCTGCCCACAGGGACAGTACCAATACCACCAATCTTGTAGACGTCCTGGAGAGGCTGACACAGGGGCTTATTATCAGGTGGACGAGTTGATGGCAGGATGCAATTTAGAGCTTCAAGCAGTGTAGTCCCACTGGCACTGCCATCCTTCCGGGTGACTTTGCATCCCTCGAACCAAGGCATGTTAGCAATTGGCTCCAGCATGTTGTCACGATTCCAACCAGAAATTGGGACAAAGGTTACTATGTCAGGGTTGTAGCCAATTTTCTTGATGTAGGTGCTAACTTCCTTAAGGATTTCCTTGTTTCTCTTCTGGCTATAGGGTGGCTTGGTGGAATACATTTTGTTAACACCAACAATCAGTTGCTTCACACCCAGTGTGTAAGCCAGAAGGGCATGCTCACAGGTCTGCCCGTTCTTTGAGATACCAGCTTCAAATTCACCAACATCAGCAGCAACAATGAGGGCGGCACAGTCAGCCTGTGATGTTCCTGTAATGATGTTTTTTACAAAAACTGTGTCCTGGGGAATCAATGATGGTCACATAGTACTTGTTGGTCTCAAATTTCCACAGGGAGGTTATCAATGGTGATGCCACACTCACATTCAGCTTTTACTTTCTCAAAGACCCAGGCATATTTGAAGGAGTCCTTTCCCATCTCCGTAGTTTCCTTCTCTAATTTCTCAATGGTTCGCTTGTCAATCCCACCACATTGGTAGATCAGATGGCCAGCTGTGGTGGACTTGCCCGAATCTACATGTCCACCAATGACAATGATGTTCATATGGGTCTTCTCCTTTTCCATTTTGGCTTAAGATTTGCGATGGTATTCACCAAAACATTGTACTCTGGCAACAAACTTGTTGCGAAAAAGGTACATATTTACTATTTAATTTTTAATTTATTGACATAAATAAGCTCTGCTGGCTTACTGATGAGATCTGTGCTGACTGCCAACCCAAAGGTACATGGTTCAAATCTCCTCCTGTGATATTTACTGCCTCTGAAAACCCACTGGAGGGCCACTGATGGTTCAGTTCTGACTCAACAGTAATCAACAATAACATGCATATAAATGGAGAGGAAAAAAACAAGCAATGGGGGGGGAGAAACAAGCAATGGAGCAGCAGGTGATTTTTTTCTAGGTTCCAATTGTTGAACAAAATTATTCTCTTTTTTTTTTTAAATGAACACATTAACTCACACACTCACTGGTGCGTAAAGGAGCAGACTGGGCAGGTCGCAATAACAGTTCAGGTTCAGGGCAATTTTAACTTTAACAAAACACATGGAACGTAAGGTCATATGTCAGAGCAGCAGCCAGGAAGTGCAGATGGGAACAAGCAAAGGGGGTAATACATCACGTGCTGACATGTTTTCTTCCATCTAATCTTTTGCCTTGAAAACCAGCCTCTCAGTTCTACCCCACAAGGCCCTGGTTATCTCGGGGTGCATGTGCACAGATCACGAGAGCGTCTTGTGTACACAAGACTACTACAGCCCATTCCTTTCCCAACTTCCAATGAGCACACCACACTGACCAACAGCAAGGCTGCCTTCCCTGTCGCAATGGTTTTTCCAGTCAGCAGATTCAGCTGACAGAACACTAAGGAATTTCCTGTGCTTGTCAGTGTCATTCAAAGAGCTCTCCACCTCTTCTGGTTAAGCCAGAATCCTCTTCCTTATCTTAAGACTTCAAGCACAAGTTCAACGTGAACTTCAAACAGCCCCCATTCAACCGATGACCCTCAAGGAGCCCTTGAGAAGCAAGAATCATACAGTGCCACAGATAAGCGCAAACATTTTCTATCTGGTTTAAGGAACCTTTCACATGTCAGCATCTTGTACATTACATCATGCTTGCTCTGGCGAATGAGTTCCCTAATCAGATTATGCTGACAAGCAGCAGCGTGGAAGTCAACAAAGAATTGTAATTACCTGCAGATATCCACAGTGGAGCACTTACACCTGAACTAGCAAGACTTTCTTTACTACCCACATCTACTAATCCCCGCTGATATGGGAAACACCAGGGCTGCTTAACTGCAGCCTGAAGTAGTCTCACAGTTTAGTAACTAGCTGTTTGAATTAATTAAGAGAGAGATGAGGGATGGAACTGTCTAAAAGGGATGTATGAACAGTTTAAAATTGATATATGATTGGGTATTGTGGTCATGACAAGAGTTCAGAATGAAGGTTGCATAGTGGAGTGTACTCGGAGCAGGGGGATTGTATACCAATGAAGGAATTTTTCTTTTACTTTTCAAAGAGAAGAGTGAACTGGGGGGAGGGGTGGGCACAGAGAAAAATGCAACAATGAATGAATGAAAATACAAAATCTCTGTAAATGTTCATTGGAATTAATAACATAAAATAAAAAAGAAAAGAAAAAAAAGGGGGGGGGTAAAAGGGATATATGATTAGATATTATTGCTATGACAGGAGTCCAGAACAAAGGTAGCATAATGGAGTGGACTTGAGGGGAGGGATTGAATAACAATGAAAGAATTTAAAAAATAAAAAAAAGAGAAAGAGAGATGATAGATTTTTAAAGTTTGTTAACGTTTTAAAAATTGCATTTGTCTAACTGACCCACATTTTCATGTCTTGGCTGTAACACCTGGGAAATAAAGACTTATACCAACAGGACAGAATTGAAAAGTTAAATATAGAAACTGAAATCTAGACTAATTCAAAGTCTCCTCCAAATCACAGCAATGGCACAGGGTTTGGCTTGGCTGGATGGTAGCGTGGACAATGCTAGTTTCAGGCACTTCCAACTGTGTGATGCATTTGGAAAGTCTGCCGCTTGAATGATGGCAGGAAGTCTGTGCCCAACATATTCCATTCTCGCTGTGGCCGCTCACATCGACTTAGAAAAACTGCCGTGTCACGGGAGTTTTGCCAAGCATCTAGTCAGCCCTCCCCAGTGGGCGCTGAAACCTACTGTAGTTTCTTATAGAAATCAGAAAATAGGCTCATTCTTCATGAAAGCTGAAGATAAAATGCTAGTCACTGGCTACTAATCTTGCTTGGAGAAAGGAAAAGGGAATTACTCCTCAAAATCAATTCCAAAAATGTATTTATGAGGACAACAGCCCCCTCCCTAAGCCAAGGAGGGTCTTCTTCCACTGAGCCTGACTCTTCTTATGGTTACCTAAGAAACACTTTCAATAGTGCCCCTGGGCACAGAACAGCACACTTAAAACGCTGTCCCTTCACTCACCAGTCTCTCAAGAAGTAGTTTTGTAATTGTGAAAGCATTCATGCTTGCCACATGCTCCAACAAAGGGTGTCTTCCCACTACCGAGACAAAAACTCAAGATCCTTTCCTAACTCCAAACTTCAGACCTGCTGCCAGTTATAGGAAGAGAAACAAGCTAAATCTCAGCCATGTGCTTGTCCGGGTAAAAGATTAATACTGTTGCCACTGGTGACCACATTCAGTCTGGCAAAGAAGGCTGAAGCTAACTATTTCTTTAGAGAGTCAGTTCACACCCAGACATGGGGCAACTCCAACCACATGCCTTTAAGGAGACACATGTTTCCTAAGGAAACTCTTCTCTGAAAGTTTACTATGTTTAATTAAAGCTCCCACAAAATCCATTCAGATTTCTACTAAAAATTCACTGGCTTTGAGTCAGTTCTGACTCTCAGTGATCTGCCACTGGGTTTCTGAGACTGTAAATCATAAAGTGAGGAGACTGCCCATCTTTCTCCAGAGGAGCTGTTAGTGGATTTGAACCACTGAAGACACACAGCCTTTGGGTTAGTCATGCAGCTTCCTAAGCTTCCTAAGCCATAGAGCTCCCCTCTGACTTCTCTACATCGAAAAAATCTGCTTCCTTTGAAACAGACTCATTATCCTTTAAGAGACTGGGGAGGGGACAATAGCTCCTCTATTCGATACTAGTTAGGTTTCACTCTTCAGCATTCATCTCAAGGGCAAATAAATAAGCATTAGCATGCTCTTAAGGGATACCTGCATTTTAAGGTGTTCAAATGCAAAATATCCAGTGGGAGAAAACAGAAGATGAAAATCACGCTTGTAAAGTATGTCATAGTTTTTAAGACACAGTAGGAAATAGTATTTATTAAATACTATTTTATTCCTACAAGGCTGGCTTTGAGACAAACTCGGTATTACTGCCCTTTACAGATGCAATTGAAAGAGGTCATGTACATTTAAGACAGGCTGCAGAAGTCATACAAAGTGCTTCTGGGTAAGCCTTTGCTGGCTCTAAGCAAAAAAAACTTACATGATCCAAATATTCTATCACTGAGAACTGAACGTCTTCATCACTTGATAAATATCCAAGGTTATTAAAATTACCAGTAACAGCACTGACACAAAGCCACCTCCAAGGGACAAGGTCACATCTGTGCTGGAGGCTTTCCCCATCACCGCTTAACATGACCTACATACTAATTACCTACAGCATAGCCACATCTGTGGTTAGCAAGCTATTTTGCAATGGAATTTCAAGTTCATTCTTGTGCTTCAGGCACATAAAGCTCAAGTCCAAGAAGAACTCCTTTTAGACATTTTCATGTGTATTCTTTACAATTCACTTGAAATGCTACGGCAGTGAAATGAAACTCGGGGACTCTCATTTTGGCTTTACCAGTAGTAGCCAGTGTGTGAAAAGTTAGTTATATATTAACATAGCTGATGGTTATGGAATTATACATAAACTGTTCAAGTAACATTAGATTGAGGGAAAGAGAAATAACCTTCATATAACAGAAAAAACTAGAAGGAACAAATTAGAGAATTTTCAAAGTTTCAAAGACTGAAATGTAATTAAAATATAAAAAAATCCTACAAACTGCACCCTGTTAGGTGGGCCCTGGTATCTAATGTAGGTGAGCAGGCTCATCCAAATAGCCACTGATGGTCTGCTGTGTGTCAGATACTGTACCACAAGGGGACAGGTCAGCCCATGCTATGGGAGGACGTTCAGCCTCAAAGGAAGACAAGAAAAAGAACTCCATGCTTACTAGGGAAACCAACAATTCCACTGTGGAGACGTCCACATCCAACGGTGGAGAAGGGAGGACAGGCGACAATGAGCACCTTTACCAAAAGCTGCAAGCATGTTCAGCAGATAAAGTGTGTGAGAAGGATTAAAGCAGGAAGTAACAGAACAGAGGAACACTGCATAGTTTAAAATCAGAAAAGGAGTGTGTCATAGCTATTCACTCTCCATACCTATTCACTATGCATGATGAGCAAATAATTTTAAAATGTGGCCTTTGTGAAGAAGAATATGACATAAGAATACAAGACCTGTGTTACGCAGATAACAAGACCCTGCTTGCTGAAAGTGAGGAGGACTTCAAATGTTTACTATAGAAGATCAAAGATTACAGCCTTTAATATGGATTGCATCTCAACATCAATAAGACAAACATCCTCACCACTGGACTGATGGACTAATAAGCAACATCATGACAGATGGAGAAAAGAATGAAGTTGTCACCAATTTCATTTCTACTTATCAGCAGTTAAAAAATCAAAAGACATGTTGCTTTGGGAAAGCCTGCTGTCAAGTACTAAGAGCAATAATACCAGCTTAAAGACTATGGTGTGCCTTATTCAGACCATGGTATTTTCAATCACTGGCTATGTATCCGAGAGTTTGACAACGAATAAGGATAACAAAAGAAGAATCGATGCCATTGAGTTGTGATACTGGGAAAGAGTACAGAATATCCCAAACCCTGCAAAAAAGAACAGATATGTCTTAGAGAAAGAACAATCAGAGCACTCCTTAGAAAGGATGGTGAAGCTTTGTTTCATTTACTCTGGGCATGCTATTAGGAGAGGCCACTCTGTGGAAAAGGACATCATGTTTCTCAGGAAAAATAGAGGGTCAGTGAAAGAGAAGACTATGCTCAAAGAGACAGACTGACACAGTGACTACAGCAATGGGATCAAGTATACCAGAGATAAGGATGGGGCAGAATAAGACAGGGTTCAGATCTATTGTTCATAAGGCTATGAATGGTACAACTTGAAGGCATTTTACAAGGATAAAATCATTCCAAATCCCAGGGAGATCCAGAATCATGAGCTTTTCCAAATAAACATCACATACAAACAAGAGGCAAGAGTTTGTATGAGGCTAATGAGTCAGAATTATTCCTGCAATTTCTGTGGAAATGGACATAAAAGTATGTATTCAACAATAGGCAGGAAAAATGAAATAATATTTTTCTTAATCCAAAAACAAAACATATGAATGAAAGCAAAAAACTTTAAGAAGGGGTTGTTGTTGTT
>NW_006399760.1:23967494-23992011 GCF_000299155.1 Elephantulus edwardii | reverse complement strand
GTCCCTCCAACCTTCCAAGCATGATGTCCCTCTCCAAGGACCCTTCCTTACAACATGTCCATAGTATGTCAGACGAAGCCTCAGAATCCTTACCTCTAAGGAGCAGCCTGCTTAAGAAGGGGTAGATAAACTAAAATTTACCAGAAACCACCTAAAAGCTAAAAAATCCACTGTCATCAAATCAGCTCTGATTCCTAGCGACTTTTCATTGGATTTCCAAGTCTGTAACTGTTTATGGAGAAGACTGGTTATCTTTCTCCAGAAAAGCAGCTGGTGGTCAGCAGCACAACACTAAATATGCAGCACTGCCAGGGCTCCTTGAAGGTACGTGATAACAGACAGAAACAAAAAGGAACTGATGGCAAAAGAAAGAGGGAACCATACAGACTATTACCAAAAACTGTCTTGGTGGCTCAACAGCAGGCCTGCCAAAGCTCTCAAGAGTTTTGGGTCCCTCAGCATCCATAGCTTTCACAATTCATTTGTTCACTTCCATGCACAGTTAGAAATGCAAATCACTTGATTGGAATGACCACAGAAAACTCTGTTGTCTTGCTGATTCCTCACTGAGAAAGCCCTTGTTTCTCCCAGTGAGGGATAATTTACTTAGTGCATCCTTGCATGTACACATTATGTCCTGCATTGTGTCTAGAGTATGACTGTTTTACTGCAAACTGCCTAACAACTTTTCTAGGGAAGATCACAGAAAGGGATCCATCTTTCCTGCCACACTCCTTGTTCTCTTCCCTGCCCCCAGGTCTCAGCCTCCAAGTACCAGGCTCCATTAGTAGAGTAATAAAACCACTACTGTTTGGTTAGCAGTAATGAGTTCTCAAAGTATCAATGGAGTGTTTCACAAAGAAGGGCTATTGTTAAGTGCAGCAAACTTTCCTGGCATCAATCAACTACAGTAGATTATAGAAGTTATTTTTTTCTAAAAAAAAAGTATGTCAGGAATGCAATGAAAAATACAACCCACACTCAAGTATAACACCACTGTTGCCTCGACCAACCAATGAAAATGGGTAGTTGACTGTTGCTGTGGTTGTTGGATGCCATCAAGTCAGCTTTAACTCAGAGGGAACGTATGTAAAAAGGAACAAACACTGCCTAGTGTTGCAGGCAGTGGAGAACTATACCCATCTTCACAGAGGCTGCTTCTCGTGTGTCCTTGTCTAAAAATCTCGATGTAATTAGTGTCTGAGGGCTCAGGGGCAGTCTCTTTCCTCAGCAGTGCAAACAGGCACCCTTCAGATTATCTGTGATCACAAACACCATACTGAATACCTGACCTGGTCAAAATATACACATCAGACTAGAGTTTTAAAATCTTACTTTCTTTCCTCTGTCCATATGAGTCATATTGTCATTTAAAAAAAATCTCTTATTAAGGGAATGTCAGAGAATACACTAATGGGGGGAGGGAAAGCATATTTAGAATCAATTTAATGGTACACTGGCATAAATTTTGTACTAATTGAAAAAAAACAACAGTTCATGCATTTGTAAATGCAGAGGCCAGGAAGAAAAGGCAAAAGTAGAAAACAAACTCCTCTAACAGGGATTCAAGTAAGATTCATACATTAAGTGCCTTTTCCCCCCATGTCCCCTTCCCCTTTACCCTGGGTCACCTCGATCCTTTGCCATTCTGTGCCTTTTTAGTTTACAAAAACCAATACACAAGGACAACCTTCACAAGGCTCCAAATGTCACCTGCTATAAGTCCAAGTATAGTCGGGAAGAGCAAGAACCAGCTGCATTTATGTCGATCAAGTAAAGAAGAAAGAATTTAATGAGTGATGACACAATAATGGAAAAATAAAGGTTAGCAGTGAGCATTCAAGCTGATGTAGTGCAAAGGAATTTATAAAATTTTTTTTAAAAAATTTAAAAATCCTAGGAAGAGAGTAACTCCAAGAAATAATTGTGACCTAGCACATGACAAACTGGATCTGGTAGCCTAGTGGAAAGAATCTGCACTGCAATCCCAAAGGCAGTTCGAATTGGCCAACTGCTCCATAGGAGATGGTTGGGCAGTCTCCTCGAGTGTGATTACAGCCTCTGAAAACTCACTGAAGGGTCAGCTAGGAGTTGGTTCAAACTCAATGGTACACAACAAACAACATGTCAGCTGTGAGGCTCCTCTTCTTATTTTCTCAGCACATTTTTAATATGCTGGCATATAAAAGAATAAAGAAAAGCTATAATTTGGAGTGGTGCACCAAGAGTTCTCAGCTTGAGTTTGTAACTAAAGAAGGAATTTATGAAGCAAAGTACAAACAGCTTTCCCCTCTTAAAAAAAAAGATTATTTATAAGTTAAATATCTATTACAGATTGATTTTAGAAATCAATATACAGGAATTTAATTACATATGGCACATTAATGGACTGTAAGGAAAAACACAAAGCACACAATTCCTGAATTTCACTTGATTTCTGATTTTAAGAGTCTATAACTAAGAGAAGTAAGCATAAGTGCTAAGCCAGCAATTTCCAGGCAAATATAAAGCACCAGATATCTTCATTTCAATTCTCACTTCTTAGAAGCTTAAAAAGCCATAAATGTTTTATAAACCAATTGGCAGAGATTACACACTCATCCTAAGAAACACAATACAACAAAGACACAGACCAGATATACTGAAAAATGCAAGGCACAGTCATAATTTTAAAGCAGAAAGGACTACTTTGAAAAAGGTAAGTTCTAAAAAAAAAAAGAAAAAGAAAAAGGTAAGTTCTTTGAAAAGTAAAAACATGTAAGCGTACGTATTTATCACAATTATTTAATTGTCTATGGATAAGCCTCCCAGAGTTGTCAATTCAATTCAGACTTACAGGGACCTTCAACTGGGCTGTAAATCTTCATAAGAGGAGAGATCATCCATCTTTGTCCTTGAGAATGGCTGGTGGATTTGAACCTCCGATCTTCACGTTAACAGTCAGCTCTACTGGAGTAGTGCATTACATGCTGTGCTGCTATGCACTCTACCAGCCACTCCAAGGGAGAAAGACAGGCAGTCTCCTCCAGTATAAGGTCGCCATGTCAGAATCAACTTGATGGCAATGGGTGGTGAGAGGTCTACAAGCAGAAGCTAACACAAGGGTCTTTCTCAAATACTCCCAGCCATCTCTGAGCCCCCAGGTGTCACTCAAAGAGACAGAAAAGTGATTTCTGAAGCTACAGATCTTACCAGGAGCAAACTACCTCACTCATCTTACATGGAGTTGGTGGCTTTGTAGTAGTAACCATTGTGTTTGCAGCCCAACATTTAACCTCTTAGCCACCAAAGTAATCATCTACTACTTTCAACTACTGAACACGTATTATATGTCAGGTACTACCGTGACGAATGATGATGACGATGATCATGATGGTGATGATTCACCACAGCAATAAATCTGCTCAGAAAATTCATTTCTCCCCCAGAAAGTTCAAGGAACAGAGGATTAATCTTCCAAGGAAGATGAAATGGATTAAAAACAAAAACAAAAAAAAAACCACCCCCACCTAACCCAGCTTTCTGAACCCTTGAAGCCTTGTGAGGACCAGAAAGAAGTAAGTGACGAGAGCAGAAGTGGCCAACAGACTCAATGGGCAGACAAAAATCAAACACCATGATGCTAAAAAACGAGGAGGAAATTATGGGTTCCTCCTTATTTACTAAAGCACAGGTCACTATCTACTGTTGTTGTGTACCACTGAGTTGGAACTGACTCATGGTTGACCCTTCAGTGGGTTTTCAGAGGCAGTAAATCACATATAGGAGGAGACTGTCTATTGTTCTCCCAAGGAGCAGCTAGTGGATTTGAACTGCAGACCTTTGGTGTGGCAGCTCAATTTCCTTACCACTAAGAATTTATGCCTTTGCATTGTAGTGCTGGAAAAGAATACTGAACATTCACCATGGACTGCTAGTAGAACAAACAGGTTCATCCACGAGATGGTGAATCCAGGCTGCTCCTTGGAGGCAAAAATTCTGAAGCTCCATCTTATATACTTTGGGTATATTGCAAGAGGAGACCAGTCCCTGGAGAGCGACATCATGCTTGGAAGGGTGGAGGGACAGTGCAAGAGAAGAAGACCCTGGATGAAATGGAATGACTCAATAACTAGGGTAATGGGGGATAAGTGTAGACAATTAGATTGGCTCAAGATAGAGCAGGCTTCAGAGCTATTGTACGTAGGGTCTCCATGAGTTGCAAGTGACTCGACAGCACATAACAACAACAACAATCCACCAGAGCTCCCTTGCTATCTGGCTAATGAGCTACAATTCAGCAGAACAAATTACTTACTCGGGGAGTTTTTGGATGGCATATGATAGGGCCTGATTTAGAACTGCTGTTCATAGGGTCGCTATGAGTCATGGAGTCACTATGAGTCATACTTCACTCAATAGCACTTAACATCAAGAAGAAGAAATGGACCAGAGGGCACAGAAGATGAAGAAAACAGACTAATTGTCCTGCAAATTCCAAGTAACTTCCCAAAGAAGGAGTCAGAACACAAGGCTGCAGCTAAACCTCCACAGTGCCTGGAACTAGATGACTTTCTCTTGGCTAAACTTGAAAAAAAAATAAAACCACCCAACTATCAGAGATTATAGTATTAAACCCTCATATTCTATGGATGACATGTTCATCCTATCACTAAGAACTCCCTGAGGGTAGCAAGCATGTACAGGAAATCACACGCTCTATCCTTAGTGATTAAAAAAGAGAAAGGCAAAGAGACATTTTAAGTTCTTATTTATTTAACATCAAGCTAAACAGAGCAGCTTCCACTCAGTGCACTCTTGGCACCAGAAGTCAGGAAACAAAAGATGAATTGCACTGGGGTTATCTGCTGTCCAGGACCTCTTCAAAGTGCTAAAGAGTAATGATGTCAGCTGGCGACTAGGTGCACCTGATTGAGGTCATGGTCTTCACAATTACCTGCTAAGCATCAGACAGCTGGACAAGTAGTAAAGATGATAGAAGAAGAATTGATGTGTTTGAGTTGTGGTGCTAGAGAAAACTACTGGACATACCATGGACCGCCAAGAGAACAAACAAGTCTATATTGGAAAGGATGAAACCACCTTTCTTCTTGGAGGAAAGGATTTTGAAGCTCCATCTCACATCCTCTGGACACATGGCCAGGAAGGGCCAGTCTGTGGAGAAGGACATGATGCTTGGAAGGGTAGAGGAACAGTACAGGAGAGGAGACTCCTGTTTAGTAAGCATCAACACATGGCTAATTCTCCAGCGAGTTTTCATCACAAAGATAAGACTTGTTCTGTATCTACCATAAGGCTAATCTGTAGCAGAGAATTTCCTGATATTTGGGGCAATCCCTACTCCTCTACCTTCCTTTAGCATATGAACAAAAACTTAATGTATTATATATATATATATAAAATTATTATATATGTTGCACATAATTTTAGCCTCAACTCAGCAACATTTTAAATAGAGGACTACTAACTAGGGGATCAAATGAAATTAAAATTCTGCTAAAAATCAGAGTCCAAGAAAAAGAACCAAGAAGTCCCACTAACACTAGTTAGTATTATCACTGATTGCTTCCTCTTCCTCTTTACATCGTCTGGGCCACTGTTTCTAGAGTCTCCAAAAAGAGATCACGCTCTGATAGTCTCCAAATTCCTTTCCATGGTTAAAATTCTCAAACACCTGGTGCGCTGTAAATGGGGGGAGGGGGACAACCTAAAACTTTCAGTTAAAAAAAAATCACAAGGAAGGAAAAATGAAACCAGATTGCATTTAAGAAAGATCATGTACTGAAGCAAGGCTTCACTGGGGTTTTTCCAAGGAGATAAGTACCTCTGGGTTTTCCAAAAGCAAACAGTTCCCTTTGTACAGAACAGTGACAGGATGTCGAGCCCATGAATCATTCTGTTGACATTCTAGGTACTACTGATCAGTTAGAGGACAGGAACCAGCTCAGATCCCTAGAGAAGACAGAGAAAACTCTTCACAGGAAAAACTAGAAAAGATGATGCGCCGAGTGTCAGAGGATCTTCAAGTCCCTAGCCCTTCCTAAGCCAGCTTTACAGTTAATATTTGAACTCAGCTCTATTGTTACATGCTGTCAATTCAACAATGATTCATAGTGATCCTATGAACAATGACTCTGAATTTTGTTCTATCCAGGACCAAATTCACCATCTCTGATACAACTGACTCCACTGCCACCCATCAAATCAAGGGTCTTCCTCTCATGCACTGACCTTCTACCCTTCCTAGTATGAAGTCCTTCTTCAAGAACTAACCCCTCCTGACAACATGACCAAAGTATGTGAGATGGAGTTTCACCTTCCTTGCCTCCACGGACCACCCCTGGTTTCACTCTCTCCAGGACAAACCTGCTTGTTTTCTTGGCAGTCCATGGTACGTTCAATGTTGTTCTCTGGAACCATACTCAAAAACCACAAATCAACTCAAATTGATTCTTCTTCTGTCATCCCAGTCATTGTCCAGCTTTAAGAAGAATAGCAAGCAAGTAAGAAGACCACCGCTTGGATCAAGTGCACCTTCATTTTAGACTGGCATGTCGCTCTTCAGTACTCTGGAGATGTCCCTGACAGCTCTATACATACGCAACTAGACACTGTGGACAAAATAACTGCCCAACATTAGCAAGGTCACCAAGTCTTGACTACTGTTTCCAAGCACAAATCCCTTTTCCGTTCAGAATATAAATGTACTCTTTACCATCCATTGTCCCCAAGAGTTCAACAAATAACCTAAAATAAAGGTGAGCAGTGTGCACTATTTGGCGTTCCAGTAAGAGATCCTGCTTGCCTTGTCACTCAAAAACACAACTCTTAGAGAAAAGATTTTCTTTTCAGAGCATGTGTCAGAAATATCACATTTGACCACCCTGTGCTCTTTTCAAAAAAAAATTATAAATGCCTGCATTTGCTCTAAGATAAAGGTGATATCACCTTAACCGTTCCTCCTCACCCACCTTCCATTCAATTTTACTGTACAAATAAGGCATTCATTTAACCTTTGCTGTCTAAGCTGTCACCATTAACAAGTTTCTGTTTAGAGTTTAAAATCCTACCTGGAGAACTCAGCTGAATAATCCAAAAGATAATTTTACTGAATCTCTACCCAAACCAGAATTCCACATAGTTCCAAACAAGTACAGGCTCATTCATTCATTGTTAGAAATCTAATACCACAAGATATGATGGCAAGTAATTGGGATGTTAAAGGTACAAAGAAAGAAGATTACATTAGCCTGAAAGTTTGTTTCCAGTCTCTCATTGATTTTTCTTCCTCTCCTATTTAAATTTGGTTAATACTCATTTTCAGTTATTTGCTTCTGCCGTGATATAAGAAAATATAAGACATAGGTTCTGCAAGAAGCTGCACTGCAATCCCAGAGATATGTGGTTTGAATCCACCAGATGCTCTGCCGGAGAAGGAGGGGCCATCTCCTCCTATACCAGTCAGATCCAATTTGACGGTACACACACACACAGAAAATAATAAAATTTAAAAAAACCAAAAAAAAAAAAAAAAGACATAGGTTCCCCCTACTATCCGGAAAAAGAACATGTTTATGAAACTTTTCCTAAGTCAAATTTACATAAAGCAAAGAAGCAATTTAGTTTACATGGGATTTTTTTTTAAGCATTCCTAGGTTAAAAAAAAATCTACCAAAATCTAAACAAATTGAAAATAGCACTAACATGCAGCATTCGCAGACACCCTCCAAAGTTCAGTCAGCTTGGTGCTAAGATGCTGAGTACAAGTTCTAGGTGATGTCCAGCTAGTGACGTCATTCTCACATGCCTCTTCAGCACTTTGCTACAAAACAATTGCTGAACACTTGTTTTGCTCTGCTTTTTCCCACCATTTTTTTTATAAATGTGAAATTCCTCTTGAAATTTCTTGTGAATAATGAGTCATGAAAATAAGCACCAACATTGGCCTTTTGTAAATGCAAACTAGGTAAACTTTTGAAAAGTGGGAGATAAATACAATTCATTCAAAAAGCAAAGTATTTCTCTCAGAAAGAAAAACCCTGTTGATTAATATACATCAACCCAGCTTAAAAAAATATGAGGAAAAGTAGTATCATTACTGTTGTTAGGTGTCATCAAGTATGACTCATAGAGACCCTATGAACAACAGATCTAAACTCTGTCCTATCCTATGCCAACATCACGAGCTCTGACACACTCAAGCCTAACACTGTAATAACTGTGTCAATCCACTTGATTGGGGATCTTCTTCTCTTGCTATTTCCGTACCTTTCAATGCATAATGTCCTTCTCCAAGGAATAGTATTTCCAAGCAAGATGCCCAAAGTATGTGTGATGAAGCTTTGTCATTCTTGCTCCCAAGAAGCACTCTGCACATTCTCCAAGACATCCTTTATTTAGGCAGTTCATGGGATGTTCAGTGCTCTTCTCCAACACCACAGCTCAAAGGTATCAATTTTTCTTTTGTCATGCTTAGTCTCTGTCCAGCTCTCAGATGCACAGCAAGTGACTAAAAAGCCCATGGCCTCAATCAGTCACACCTTAGTTCTTACAATATTTGTACTCAGTGAAATTCACTGATTCATTCAATAAAAATATTGCTTATTGGGAAAGTTCCACTGACAGAAGCCTAAAGGAGATCTATCTTCACTGTAAATAATCATAATGGGGTGAGAGTTAATGACTAATGCACACAAAGCACTTTTACTTCCCCCCCCCCCAGTTTCCTAATTCTTTTTGAGATTTGCTGTATATTCATGTTAGAAACAACACATTCACAAAGGTGAGATGACCTGGTTATACTGAGGTCAAAATCTTAGCTTTTAGTTTCCTAAGCATCTGACATGCCACAAAGTCACAGTGGAGATAAAGCACCACAAAGAAACAGTTCACAAAAAAATTAGTAAAGTGGGGTATCTCGCAGTGCCAGCAAACAGGGAAGTGGTTTTTTTTATTTCATTACATTTATTTTCTTTTTTAAAATTAATCTAAATTTATTATTAATTTCAGTAAAAATTTACAGAGACTTTGGATTTCCAGGAAGTGTTTCTAAAAACAAACCCAAGATCAATATATGACAGAAGGAAACAAACAAAACAATGATAAGGGTATATCAAAAGGAAACACCAGCCAATCGAAAGCGTTCTAGATTCTCAAAGGTGGAACAATTTGAACATAATAAAGTAAAAATACATCATAGCCAAAGTATAAACATTCAGAAGTTCATTCTGGTACAAATAAATGTTGAAGAAATAGATGAGATGGACAAGACAAATCTCCTACCAAAAAAAGAACTTCCAGTATTTGTTTCATGTGACAACTCCAGGTGGTGAAGCATAACTACCCTCTTCTTAAGCATGACTTGTACAGAGTGGCATCCCGTCCAAGGGGTACAATATCGGATGGGATGAAGCGCATCTACAGTGGTGAAATGTGGAAAGCTCTACTTTATGCAGTGATCAAGGTTAACATCAATAGTGATAAATGATGTTGAGAATATAAACACATGATATGTTGAAAAAGATTTTTCCCTGTGATCTTCCTTCCCAAAATACATAATCCCTGTGTAATTATGAGGAAAAAAATAATTAGACAAATCCAAATGAGGAAAATTCTACAACGAAAGCCTGAAACTCTGTTACACTCACGTAAAATCCAAGTATACACCATGACTATAGTAATGGGGAATCCCAGATAGGATCTTGACTAAGACACTAGAGAAAAACTGAAGAAATCTAAAAATTAGTACAGACTTTGGTTAATTAACAATGTATAGATACTGATTCATTAATTGTGACAAATATATTGTACTAATGCAAAATGTCAATCCATAATAGAACTCTCTTTTCTGTAAACCTAAAACTTTTAAAAAATAAACTGCAAAACCGTCAAAGAGGAAATGAAGATAGACAAATCTAAACAAAATTCTCCTATCAACTGGCAACTGTTAATCTGTCTCCTTCGCTATCCTGTGTGACCCAACCTCCATGGTCAACACCACACAAAGCCTTCAAGGGGAGAAATCTACTGGGCTTAATGCTGGTTCTGTTAAGAGAAGGCCTACATCAGAAGGTTAGCCCAGCTTTTATTCTGTGACTTGACGTTTAAAAGGTACCTTCTACTCTTTCCACTCTTTCCAAATAAAGAAAGGAGCCCCAGCGGCTGCTCTCCTGGAAAACTCTCTTACTTTGGACGCAACAAGAAAGGCCAATTACTAGGAAAAAATTCAACAAACGAGGGAAGCCTTCATGGGGACAGACTAACACAACAGCTGCCACAGTGGATTCCAACATAAAAGACCATGAAGATGGCGTTGGACCAGGCCACGGCCCTATGTCCACTGCACACACGATCACCTGGAGCTGGAACCTGGACCAGAGCATCAGACTCACCTACGAGGAAAAGAACCCACATGAGCTAGGCTTTACCCTGCCCCACCCTCTGACTTGGAGCCCACTCATTCCCATCTCTTATTTGTCTCATCACTCTTTATAAATGAGTACTCAGATCACTTATGGGCTTTTAAAGGAATAAAAACAACATCTGAAACCACTCAGAAAGAGATCTATTTTTCCTTCACATGACTCCTTCTAAACAGCTTGCCATGCCAAGCTGAGTACAAGAAGCACATCTTTATCAAGCAGCTATCAAAAAATCAATTTTGGACTCAATGCAAATGAGAAGTACCTGAAGAACTCTAAGGAAGAGAAAAAGCCCAACTCGCATCAACATCTCCCCTGACCCAACAAGCACACTCAAATCCATGGCCAATCTTAGAGATGTCAAACAAAAGATAAACTTCAGCTAAAGCTTTTTCCTGCTGGTACAACAACTCCTTCAAAGGAAAAGAATCCCAAAAGGAAAGACTAGAAATGATGGTATTTCAACTCAATTCAAAAAACTCACAACAGCTACTTGGAAGGTACCATTCAAGGCCCACAGAAACAAGTACAATTGCACTGTTAGGAAACTTTATAAGATATGCAACTATTTTTTTTTAATTATATAATGGTTTTCCCTAATACCAGTGAAGAATATAGGGATTAAGAAAATACACTTCTTGAAACTGATAAATCCCCTAAACTTCCAGAGCTGGAGTTCCCCACACTAACATTGATAAATGTGGTCAAGTCACACGCCCAGGCCTGCTAAGTGCTGAAATGAAATAGTGCTGCCAATCAATCCACCCCCCACCCCCCCGGACAGCAAACCATCCCACTGCATGATTTTCAACACTTCCCTCTCTTAACTTTCTTGTGAACTGAGTCACCAAACTCTTGTAGGCAAGCGAACTTTTTGTTGGCACTGTTTGCCCTATAATTCCTCCCTACCCATGGTTTGAACAGAATAGTTTTTCTTAAGGAAAAAAAAGTTTTTTTTCTTCAATTACAAAATCATGCTTTAAAGCAGTAGTTCTCAACTATCAGTAGTTTCTCTCTCTCACTATCTTAGTGGGTAAGAAGTTATGCTGCCAACTCAGAGGCATTCAGTTCAAATCTACCAACTGCTCTAAGGGAGAAAGGTGAGTAATCTCCTCCTGTATTGTCTTTGAAAACTTGCTGGAGTATACCAAGTCATTTCGACTCGACAGCAACAACAACAATGCCAAGGTAGACATTTTTTATCATCACAAACGGGAAAAGGGTGCTAATTCATCCTTCTCAGTGATATTTAGTGGGTAACTGACAGGAATGCAGCTAAACATGACAAAACATTTAGGACAGTCCTCCACGACAAAGCATTACCTGGCCCAAAACGTCAAAAGTGACCTGAAAATGTTACTGGAAAGTACCATGTAGCCACACGATTTATACTGATTCTTCTTCAGTCTTCTCTGTACCATCTTCCATTTCTTAAAAGGGAAGCTTTGATCTCACAAAGTTTCTCCTCTGCTCTCTTTTAATAGGCCATCTTTGGTTCAGAGAATCTCTCTACTCCCCCTTTTAACTCCGCCTCCCACACTGCCACTCAGGTCCTATTTTCCACTTTACACTCTACCTTTCTGCTCAACAACGTTCTTTTGGATTAGTTAGCTTGGCTTCTTCTTTGACTCCTCTCTAGCAGTGTTTCTCAGTTCAGCCTCCCTGGGTACGGGAAGCCTCGTCCCACAGCCCACCTGCGATCCCAGCCTCAGCTCAGAGGCCAGCAGTTTTCTCTCAGGGTTAGTGATCACATCCTTGCTACTCTTTGCAAAGCTATTTTCTGTTTCCGGGCACAATCCAAGCTTTCCTACCTCTGTGGTCATCATATTCTTCTTTCTTTTGTTCTTCATCTCTGCCCCTCCAGAGCACAGCCACTCCCTCTAGACCCAGCTTAAAATATCTTCCTGATATTTCTTTCCTAATTTTCCCAATCAAGACAACAGACTGCTTGCTCTTCTGAATAATCTGATGATTTTCAACCATTAGTGGATTAAGCATCACACTGGGTTTGAATAGTTGTCTATGTTATATATTGGGCTGCTAACCTAGGCTTCTGTAATTTTAATTTACCAGAGTTGATCTGAGGGGGGGAAGACAATGGCCAGTCTTTGTTCACAAAAATGTACAGCCTCAGAAACCTGATGGAAGGTGGCTAGGAGATGGCATCATCTCGAGTCTGCCAGCTTTGATTTATTGCATTTACTAGTTTATCCCTTTCTGGTCCAGCCAACCCCAAAGCTTACTAACCACATAAGCAAAAAACACCATCAGTTACCATCAAGTTGATTCAGAGGCACAGTCACCTCATATGTAACTCCAAAAAGATTAATTTTCAATACTTCTTCATCATCTATAAATTGGTTATAACAATGATGCAGGTCTCAGTAAGACTAAACTACACAGAAGACTAAATTACATAAAATCCACATGTAGCTTAAAATAGTTCCTGTTCACTCCATTCATGATTAATCACTCTCAGGACTTAGTTAAAGAGTCAGAACTTTTAAATATGAGTTGCCCAAGAGCTTCCATTAATATTCATTTAATCATCTGAAAGTATAATTACTAAAAGCCTAGAATGAAGGAAACCAGCAATTCTTGTAAACCTGCCCTGTGTACCAGGCAAAGCAGCCAAGCCCTTTACATAGGAGAACTGGCAATTCTCAGATCCTTTTGAACTAGATGTTATTCCTATTTTACAAATGATGATCAGAAAAATTACATACGTTGCTTAAATTCACATAATTAGCCTGACTACAATTCTCATTCTTTTTCTACTTAGCTTACTGCCTCCCTAGTCCAGAATTTCTGGGCCAGACAGTAACCTGGCCTGGGGGACACAACAGTGATTGAACACCAGGCTCCTCCCTCAACAAGGTCACAGGTCAGAGCACAAGCAGGCTGTCGCTTTCCAACCAACACCAACACTGGCGCTCAGGGCAAAACAAGGAGTCAGAAGTTTACAGACTGAATGCTATGGCCATTTTTGCTAACAGGCCTTATTTTCACAGGTAGAAGAAAGAGGGGGAAAGCAGAGAGACATGAGGAGAGACTACTAGCTACACATCTTGGCTAGGAAATCGCCAGAGATTCACAACCTCAAAGAGCTCTACCCTCTTCCCCATCACTTCTCATTTTATTTTCCTATGTCAAACGGGAAACTTCAATCTCTCCCCTTTGATATTTACTCTGGAAAGTGCGATCTCTCTGAATAATTCCAGCAGGTAGTTCTGATTCCTAAAAACTCAATTTATTCAAAATGGCTTAGATAGTTAAAGAAAAAGAAGCAGAATTATACAGAAAATTTACATAAATCTCCCCCCTGCATTCTGCCCATCTGGTTTCCTTGCAAATTACTCAGGTGAACCATCTGTGCTGGTGACTCCTTTAAAAAATTTTTTTCAAACCCAATTACCAAAAAGCTTTCATTTGTAATTTATATTTTTTAACTTATTTTCCCTCCACTTTCCTTCCTGTGCATCCCATGTGAAGCAGGATCGGGGCAAGTCTAACATTTGGGGAGGAGTCACGGGGGGAAGAAAGTAAAGTTAAATCCCAAACCTACATAAATCTTGAAATGTCATTTTCCATCAGCCAATTTTTCAACAGCAATTTTAAAAGATGCCAACATCTTTTAAATGTTTTAAATGGGGAAGCCACAGAGAAAATAATGTATTTAGTCTACAAATTTACCAAAAATTGAGTAACATACCAAATACATTCCAGCTCCTTGGCCTTACGCAAGTAAGTTTTCAAAGAGTTTCAACAATGATAGTGGCGTAGAGGAAAGAAGGAGAGTCACAAATAAATAGATAAAAATTTAGGTAATGCCACTGAACAATTTATTTCATATGGTTGAGTGGAAATATCCTATGAAAATATGTTTCAGACAAAAGAACATCTACAGCAAAAAATAACTCCCAGATATTTTCAATTTTCCTTCAAATATGAACAAGTTCATCCTAGAGAGAGTTAAAACAGGCTGCTTCTTAGAGGCAAGGATTCTGAAGCTCTGACATACTTTGGACATGCTGCAAGGAGGGATCAGTCTTTGGAGAGGGACGTCATGCTTGGGAGAGTGGAGGGACAGCGCAGGAGGGGAAGGCCCTCCAGGAGGTGCATTGATTCAGTGACTGGGGTAATCAGGAAGGGTGTGTCGGAGACAGTGAGATTGGCTCAAGATAGAGAAAGACTTAGGGCTGTTGTACATAGGGTCGCTATGCAGGAGAATTGATGGTACATAACAACAACATATTCAAAGATGGACTTAAAACAATTCATGAGATCAGGGTTAAAACCAGTCTTAAGTAAAAGAATAGTTGTTAATTGACAAATAAAAGGAGACAAGAGAATCAGGAGGATATCTCCATTCTGAAATACTTTCAGAAGCCTTGGCACTTGCCATAATGTGAAAGACCCATCAGTGCTGACAACTACAGGCCCTTCAGTAAAATGTTACCTTTAGAAACCAGTGGAATTAGAAGCAATTACTTACTAGAGCCAGCAGGGTTAAGGAAAAGACTTGGATTCTATTCCACATTTGTCAAGCACTATAGTGACTGGTCAATAGCAACCCTGCCCACATGCATATGATCAAGAAATTATGAATCAGTTCTCTAAATTTAGTAGAGGGACTCACTTCTGTTTAACTTTTCAAGCCAGTTTGGCCCAAATTATCAGGTGTAGTATATGACAACTTCTAAAGCAGAAAGGGCTCAGAACAGTATCCAGCCAAACTCTAGTTTTTCCAATGTGGAAATACTTAGGAATGGCTGTTCAAATGCTCAGTCGAGATCCAAGATACTAGCACAAGTGAGAGAAGTGGACCCAGGAGGTGATTCTGCAGAAAGACCATAATTACACAGCAAGGATTACATTTACAGAACCATATGAAGCCTTCAGAATCCTCTGCACAGTCCATTTACTCTCTGTAGTGACAAATATGCTTAAGTAAAGATTTTCTTACTTGAAAGACAGCAACACTTTAAAACCATTAAAACAAAACGAAAGATTCCACATGACTGTTTTGCTTTCACATTAAAGGGGGGAAAACAAAGCAAAACAAAAACACATTTCTTTGCTTCCCAAATTCATTTATACTATTCTTCTCACAGTTGGGTCTTTGGCTGAAGCATATTTGCAAGCAGAGGACAAACCCTAGCCAGCCATCCACAGAGCAGTCTTTCATTACAGCTTTATAAAGTAAATTTAATTTACAAAAAGGAATTCAAGGCGATTTCCACAATGTCTCTGGTTTCATGTGAGCCTGATGACTCTTTTATGATTCTTATTTTGATATAAACTCATATTGGGCAGAAAAGTTAAACAAAAATCCAACACCTGTCATTGTAGCCTAGTTAAACACAGGCCTAAGTGTAATGTTTCAAATCTAAGGATCACTTCTAATTTAACTTTCAAGAAAATAAGGCCGGACAGTAGCTGAGGACACTTGCCGAGACAATAAAATTGGAACTAATCTCCTAAAGTAAACTAGCAGTCCACTTGGGACATAATCAATTCTGAATCAAATCCTACAGAATTTCATCCAAACCTAGGGCACCCTGAGATGTATGCAGTTTCTCCTCTTTGGATTAAGATAGTTGGGTCAACCTCTTGCCTAGAAGTTGTTGGCAAAGTATCCTTCTACAATCTGTACCCTAAACCCTGCTCTCTAACTCTTGTGTGGGGTTTGGCACTTCATGTCCCATAGCCCCATATCAATCTAACATACAGACACAGACATTCTGGAGTCCGCAAGAACACCAACTACAAATACTGACCACTGGAGGGCTTCTACAGCAGAATTTTTAGAAATCATTTAAGAATCCTGGGATTTTTTTAAAAAAATGTTTATAGATTTTAAAAAAAAATAAACCAAGGCCATCAATGAGGGAGCTCTGGTGGCACAGTGATAAGGAACTGGGCTGGCAACTCAAAGATACACGGTTCTCTGTTCATGGTTCTCTAACCCACCAGCTGCTCCGGTAGGAGCAAGATGGGCAATTTCCTCCATGAGATTCAATGCCTCTGAAAACCTGCTTGAGTTTTCAGAGCTATGAATCAGTTCTGACTCAAAGGCACATAACAAGTGTGAAACATTATACTGTCATCCTTTCCTAAAAAGATACATATATATATAAACTCTTTGAATAACATTTGGTGTTGATGTGTACCATCAAGTCTCAAATGACCCTCCAGCAAGTTTTCAGAGGCAGTAAGTTGCAATGGAGAGAGGGACCTGATTTCTCTCGTGGAACAGCTGGGGGGTTTGAACCACATGCCTTTGGGATTGCAACACAGCTTCTTCCCAGCAAAGCCCCCACACCAAGCTCTCTAACAATAACTATTTCTACATACCTATTTGATCTGTTTGCTGAGCAAATTATTTAAGAAGCTGGACTCTATGAAGTAGAAATGTGGTATCAGGGCCTACATTAAGCAGGAAACACAATCTTGCTCACTGAAAGTGAAGAGAACTTGAAGCACTTGCTGCAGAAGACCAAAGAATACAAGTTTCAATATGGATTGCAACTTAATGTCAAGAAAACAAAACTTTTCACCACTGGACTAATGGGCAAAAACATGACAGATGAAGGGAAGACTCAAACTGTCAACAACTTCACCTTACTTGGATCCACAATCCACACTGTGGGTTCCAACAGTCAGGAGATCAAGAGATAGACTGCACTGGGGAAAGTCTGCAGTT
This sequence comes from Elephantulus edwardii, assembly GCF_000299155.1. Classification (NCBI taxonomy): domain Eukaryota; kingdom Metazoa; phylum Chordata; class Mammalia; order Macroscelidea; family Macroscelididae; genus Elephantulus; species Elephantulus edwardii. The sequence goes on along the minus strand of NW_006399760.1, from coordinate 23,974,884 downwards.
AGGGACCTCTCTAAATTATTGAGGAGCAATAATGTCAGTTTGTGGACTAAGGTGCTTCTGATTCAGGTCATGGTCTTCAATTACTTGCTAAGCATCTGAGAGATGAACAATGAATAAAAGTAACAGAAGAAAAACTGATGCCTTTGAGCTATGATGCTAGACAGGATTACAGACTATCCCATGAATTAATAAAAGAACAAATAGATATGTCTTGGAGAAAGTGTAGTAAGAATGTTCTTGAAGGCAAAAATAACAAAGGTTTGTCCCACATACTTGGACATCTTGCTAGTAGAGGTTATTTCTTGTTGAGGTCAGCAAAAGAGATGGAGACTCAAAACAACTATGAGATATTGTGTCACCCCAGAAACAATAGCAAATTCAACAGGGCAGCAAACAACAAATGCTGGAGAGGCTGGGGAGACACTGGAACTCTTGTTCACTGCTGGTGGGAATGTAAAATGGAACAACCACTATGGAAAGTGGTCTGGGGCTTTCTCAAAAAGTTGGAAATAGAAATACCATTTGGTACAGCTAAAGCTATCCAGCAATGAAAGGAGCCATCTTCAGAAAAAAAAAAAAAAAAGAAATACCATTTGGCTCAGCAATTCCACTACTGGTAATATATTCTAAAAAAGCCAGAGACATGACTCAAACAGATGTATGCACATCCATATTTATTGCTGCATTAGTCACAATAGCAAAGAGATGGAAGCAATGTAAGTATCCATCAGCAAACAAATGGATAGAAAAACCATGGTACATTCACACAATGAAATATTATGCAGCACTGAAAAACAATGAACTTGTAAAACATTACACAACATGGGATAGCCTGGAGGACACTATACTGAGTGAAATATCTCAGTCACAAAAGGACAAACATTGCTTAACACTGCTGTTATAAAATAGGACAGACATGGGGGACTGGGAGAGAATCGGTAAAGAGTGGAAGGATAATGACCACTGCATCCGGATAGACGAGGGGAAGAAGTGTCTGAAAGAAATATTAGATATTATATGTATGACAACTATCTGAAACAAGAGGTTCACTGGTGGATTGGGGAAAAGATTAAGGGTGGAAGAAAATGTTCAACAATGAAAAAATTATTATTATTTATTATTATTATTATTAAAAAAATAAAAAAGAAAGGAAGACCCTCAACCAGATGGACTGACACAGTCAGTGACTGCAGCAATCGACTCAAGTATGTCAGAGATATTCAGGATGGCACAGGACAGGACAGGGTTCAAATTTGTTGTTGACAGGGTTGCTATGGGTTGGACTCAATACATAGTAACTACAAGTATGTATTACCTGTGCTTAGAGGAGGTCTAGTTCATGTGTAAAATGTTCAAATAGCAACAGACAAGGACTTCTTTCACAGGCTGCACTTGATGGGATGGATGCATTCTTGAACAAAAACTAAAAGAAGGGAAATATTCATGGTGCATGACTTAAGATCTACAACATCCAAAACACAGCTAGGGAATACAACTCGAATGGTCCCTTCTCCAAAATGATCTATAATTGGTTCATTATTTGGAAAAAATGTTAAAAATTTAGACCTCCAAATCACACTGTACACTAAAATAAATTCCAGATGGATAAAATGGTTAATTCATTTAAAAATAATCTTCTGAAGCTAAAATTAAGTCATATGTGTTTTGTTTCAATTGATAATAAAGTTTCAAATTAATGACAGAAATGATCACTTTAAATTTTAACTATATAAAAATTTCAAATTCTACTTGTTTCTGAAAAGAGAAACAGGAAGCCAGCAACATAAATTAAAGCAATTCTAATTCAACCCATGATCAGGAAACAACAGCCCATGGGCCAAGCCAGATTGCTTTTTCTTTTCTATTTTTATATGGTTCAAAAGCTAAGAATGCTTTTAACATTTTTTTTAATTGTTGGGGAAATAATATTACACAGCAAGTAAAAATAATAAGAAATTCAAATTTCAGTGTTCGTAAGTAAAATTTTATTAGAATACAGCTATCCTTGCCTATTGTCTAGAAAATTTGAAATTTACAAATGATTATCAATAGCAGAGTGGTTGGTAATACAGCAAATGTAAACAAAATGCAGGATGTGAGTGGATGGTTTTCTAAACTCAAAGCGGCTGGGGGTGGCGTTTTCTAACTGTCAGTCTTCTGTATCTTTTACATTAACTAAGAAGATGACACTCAATAAAATGGAGTGACACTATGACTGTAGCAGTGGGATCAATCATAGCAATAATTGTGTGAATGGCTCAAGACTGAGTCGTTCTACACAGGGGTTACTATGAGTCAGGATGCGCAGAGAGCAGGGAACTTCACTACCTTCAGGACAGAACTGCCAGGAGTGGAATGCATCATTTTGAACACAGGCCCTGCCTGAGGAGGCTCCCTGTCACTGGGGAAGGTCAGGGAACATGGGAATTTCCAAGGAACACCTGGCCTACACATGCTGATGGAAACAAGAACTTTCTTCCATGGCTGACAGAAAAAAGAATAGGCCTTTTACTGGACCTGGTGGCATCCTGGATTTGGACTTCTAAATGACAAAAGAATAAACTTCTGTTTGTTAGAGCCATTGATTTGTGTCATCTCTATCACAGAAATCCTAGCTTAACTAAAAACTGACTCAAGTAAGTCAGGTGCAACAGGACTAATATTCTGAATCCACTATTATAAAAAGTTAAAGAAGCTCCCAGGGCACAAAGATTGACAATTACAGCCTCCAAAACCCCCTGAAGGATCAACTGTGTTGGATCCAAGTGGACTGCAATGAGTTGAGTTTGTTGATTATCTAATTGTCGCTGTTGTTATGTGCCATCAAGTTGCTTGCGACTCACAGCGACCCTATGTACAAGAGCCCTAAACTCCATTATATCCTGTGCCAACCTCACGTGGACAAACAATAATTCCCATCACTCCAGTCACAGAATCAATCCATCTCATTGAGGGTCTTCCTCTCGTGTGCCATCCCTCCACTCTCCAAATATGATGTCCCTCTCCAAGGACCAGTCCCTCCTTGTAACATGCCCAAAATATGTCAGACAAAGCTTCAGAATCCTTGACTCCAAGGTGCATTCTGGCTTCACCTTCTCCAGGACAAACCTGTTTATTCTCCTAGCAGTCCATGGCATATTCAACACTGTTCTCCAGCACCACAGCTCAAAGGCATCAATTCTCTATCATCCCTATTCACTGTCCAACTCTCCAATGCATAGCACGTAATTGCGAAGACCACAGCCTAGATTAGGAGCACCTTAGTCTCCAGCCTGACGTCATTGCTCTTCGGTACTCTGGAGCGGTCCCTCACAGCTGACTTTCCCAATGCAGTTCGTCTCTTGATTTCCTGGCTGCTGTTACCAAGACTGTTGACTGTGGAGCCAAGTAAACTAAAACTGTTAACTATCTCAATCTCTTCACCAGCCATACTGATGCTGCCAATTGGCCCAGTGGTGAGAATCTGTTTTCTTGATGTTGCGCTTCAATCCATATTGAAGGCTGCACTCCTTGGCCTTCTGCAGTAAGCACATCAGGACTTCCTCAGTTTCAGCAAACTGGGTTGTGTCATCTGCATAAGGCATGTTTTTGATGACTTTTCCACCAATCCTGATGCCACAATCCTCCTTGTGCAGCCCAGTGTCTTGGATGATCTGTTCTGTATACAGACTGAAAAGGTATGGAAACAAAATACATCCCTGATGGACCCTTTTCTTGATTTTGAACCATCCAGTGTCTCCCTGCTCTGTTCTTACAACTGCCTCTTGGTCCAAATATAGGTTTTGCATTAGCATGATCAAATGTTCTGGGATTCCTATTCTTCTCAGAGTTAGCCATAGCTTGTTGTGATCCACACAGTCAAAAGCCTTTGCACAGTCAATGAAGCACAGAAAGACATTCTTCTGGTATTCTCTGCTTTCTGCCAAGATCCATGATTATCTAATTACTGATTTTTATTCCTCTCCCACCCCTGCAGCTGCTGGTGAATTCAAACTGCCAGAGCCCCAACCTAGAGTCTAGAATAGACACAGTGAAGGGAAAGAGAATATAAAATAAAGAGACATTCAGCATAGTATTATTTAAGAAATTTGTGGAGAAGCAGGGAAAATATATGAGAACGCAAATGTCTAATTCAGAATAAAACTTCTTCAGCTCCTCCCAGAGGAAAACACATGGCTACCACACAGCCTGAACCAGGCCTCCTGACATGCTTGCCCTTCTCAGGTCTGACCACATCTCACAAGAAACACCCCCATCAAAACAACTATAAGATATCATCTCATCCCAGTGAGAATAGCAAAATTTAACAGAACAGCAAACAACAAATGTTGGCGAGTTTGCAGAGAAATCGGAACCCTTATTCACTGTTGGTGGAAGTGTAAAATGGTGCAACCACTGTGGAAGTTACAAAACAGAAATCTCATCCGACCCAGCAATTCCATTACTGTGAATATACCCTAAAGAAACCATAACCGCTACCCAAGCAGATATATGCACACCCATGTTTACTGCTGCTTTGTTCACAACAGCAAAGAGTTGGAAACAACCCAAATGCCCATCAACAAACGAATGGATAGAGAAGCTGTGGTATATTCACACAATGGAATACTATGCAGCATTGAAAAACAAAGAACTCATGAAATAATTATACAAAATGGGTGACACTGGAGGACATTATGTTGAGTGAAATATCTCAGTCACAAAAGGACAAATATTGAATAGGGCCACTATTGTAAAACGGGACTGACACTGGGGTTGAGGGAAGACTGAGAAAGAGGAAAATAAATAATGTATACTGCACTGAAACCGATGAGGGAGAGAACTGTTTAAAAGGAATATGTGATTAGGTATTATTGTCATGACAGGAGTCCAGAATGAAGGCTGAACTGTGGAGCAGACTTGGGGGGAGGGATTGTATAACAAGGAAAGAATTTTTCTTTTACTTTTGAAAGAGAAGAGCAAATTGGGGTGGAAGGGGGTAGGCAGGGAGAAAAGTGCAATAATGAATGATTAGAAACCCTAAGTCTCTGTAAACTTTCATTAAAATTAATTTAAAAAAGAAAGAAACACCACCTGATGAACTCCATATTCCTGCATTCTAGGTCTTCACAAATGTCTATTCAATCACTTCCACTCCCTTCACAGATAGTCTGCACTTAATCAATTCTTGGTGATGGCTTTCTGAAAAATCACATTTTTAATTGTCTGTTGTCATCCCTTAATGACCTAAGTATCTTCCAGAAGGGCTCTCGGTTTCCAGTGCTTTCATTAGGCATTCTTTAAATGATATTTTGAGATTAAACATGAAAATATCAAAAAGGTATGAATGATTCCATCAAATGTAGACAGTTACTAACGTCTACCACAATCAGTAAGACACAGTGTTGTCTGAGGCTAAGCTTAGGGATGTGGCCTTAGCTAATGCTTCCCCAACAGCTGGAACACTGAAGAAACAAAGCCCAACAAGGGTGCGGTTCTCATTGCTACATATTTATTCATGCCTCAGACTAGCCAAAAAGAACAGTAACAACCCATCAAACCAGGGTATGAACATTCCAAGTATTTATTTGCTTTTGCCTCATGGATGTAATGTATTTTTTCCTTTCTTAGCTAAAAAATTAACCATTTTAATTTGGTATCAACAATGAGGCACTAAATCTGTCCAAATTTCCAAGAAATATTTAAGAACCCAGATATGGTAAGGACCTCTTTCTATATGAACCTTTGTGGATGAAATGTTCCCTTCTCTAGCATCACCATGGCAGTCCAATCGAGGCCAGAGAACTGCATTGAGACCCTAACCAAAGAAGCCCTCTTAATACCTTTATTTCACTCATGACTCATTTAATATTTGTATCATTTCCTAGAGGTGCTACAACAAAGTGCCTTAATGTAGATGATTTTGGGAAACAAAAATTTACTGTCTCACCGTTCTAAAGGTTAGATGTCCAAATTCAGGTGATGTGTGGGACAATATTCCCTCCTCGAGTCTGGAAAGACACTTCCTTAGAATCCAGTAGCTCAGGATTCTTGGGTTTGTAGATGCGTCTTCCCATGGTGTGTTTCCTTGTCTCTCTGGGTCTCTGCTCTTTCCTGAGACCACCACTTGGACTGAATTAGTACTCAGCCTACTTCAGGATAAACTGGAGTTACTTGTGGTGGTGGTGATGTTGACTGCCATCAAGTCGAGCACAACTCATAGCGATCCTATGTACAAAAGACCTGAAGCCTTTCTATACCTATCATTTCTCAAAGTTCATAGTGTTTCCAGAGGCATGGACTATAACCGACATTATTTTTAAAGATCCTGTTTACAAACACTGTCACATTAACAGGTAAAAGACGTTCTTGTTGTTGCTAGGTGCCATCCAGTAAACGACGACCATTAATGACGCTATAAACAACATATCTGAACTCGGTCCTATCCTGCACCATCCTCATGATGTTTGTTATGTTCAAGCCCACTGTTACAGTTTCAGGGAAGAGACAACTCAATCCATAACAGTACTTCACTGTTTCATGCCACTGGCTATCACTAACTCAGATACACTTAGTAATCTCAATCTTTTTCTTTTCTTTTCTTTTTTTTAAGGGAGTTGAAGAGATTATTTCCTGTAAAGAAAAACAAATATATATAAATACGTACATTTATTGATTTATCTATATGGCCACTGAATCCGTCCATTCGGACTCTATCAATCCTACAGAGTAAGAACCACAGATTTCTAAGGCTTTACCTCTACACCTATCTCCTGCAGAGCAGCTAGTAAATTCAAACCTTTTCATTTGCTCCATTCTGACAGCAGGGCTGACAGTAGAGCCAAGTCATTTATGGAGGAAAATGATAATATCTGTTTAGCACTAAACTGTTTTCACCACAGTAGGCCAAATACTGGAATCAGTCTGCAGCTCAGATTTAATACTTAAAACCTCATTGCCCTCAAGTTGGAATCCACTTACTGTTGAACCTCGACCAGGTTTTCAGAGGCTGCAAATCACACAAGAGGGAGAAGACTGCCCACCTTTCTCCCTTATAGTCGCTGGTAGATTCAAACTTCCAGAGAGGCGTGCCCTGTGGGTAAGCAATACAACTTTCCACAGATTATGCTACCACATCTCCCTCCAGATAGAATAAAAGGTTAAAAATCCTAGTAGACTGCTCTCCCCAGAAGGGAGAAAGAGGACAGACCAGGAGAAAAGCAGTAAATCTGCTTCAGGACTAGCCCAAGAGGTTAGCTCCTAAAGATCAAACCCACCAAAAAACTTGCTACTCTTTCCACATGAAAGTAGAATGCCCAACACTAGAAGTCCTAATCCACAACATAAACAGTCTTCCCAGTATCCTGGAAAACCTACAACCAGGAGAAGATAACATAGATGAATGGGATCT
>NW_006399760.1:23924388-23965699 GCF_000299155.1 Elephantulus edwardii | reverse complement strand
CATAACAACAACAACAACTAAATGTAATATAAACATGACATTCCAGTGTCCCCGGGTAGGTCATATAATCTTTTTCCATTAAACTAACCTTCTGTCTTTATATATAAGTGGGGACTGTGATTCAGCTTTTATTTGTGTGATTAAAACATATATAACAAAAAACTACCTGAATAAAAAATTTTTTACATGTACGACTAAGTGACACTATCATCTTTGTTTTATTCAAAGTTATATCTGTACAAATATATCTTTATTTACAAATAAATTTATTTATACAAAACTTTTTTTACCTAACAACATTTTCTATTTTGTGACTGAATAGTAATTCTTAATTAAAACATATTAAGACTCTCCCAGGAAAGTCTCCTAAACCTAATGCTTTCTCTATGTTGTTGGAAGAAATGAAACAACATTCTGAAACTGGAAGTCACTTCAGGATGTACTGCTACTACTTAATGTATTTAGGGAGCTGTGATGGTTTAGTGGCACTGTCAACTCAAAGGTACGCAGTTCAAATCCATCAGCTATTCCAACTCACTGGTTCTTCACCACAGCAAGGTATTAAATTTGACAAGGGTTAATAATTAAGAAAGAAAAGAGAGTGGAATGTCTGTGATTTACAGTAACTTGCTTCAGAGTTTATCCAGGTCAATGAAAAATATTTCTCTGTAATAAGCTCCCAGAAATAACATTAATATTAAAACAGACATATAATTAGGAATTAGAAGGAGGAGTGGCATATTCTTCCTAAACAACATGCGTCCAGAAACTCTATGAACTTTGATAAAAGTCGATAGTTGTAGAGGGGCTTCAGGTCTTTTGTTCATAGAGTCGCTATGAGTCGTGTTTGACTCAAATGCAATCAACACCAACAACATAATTAGGAAAATGCAGAGATGTAAAAATCTGAAGAGAAAAATGCCAAGTATGTTTAAAGTCAATATCCTGAAGATCAAAGTAAGATAAATAGCAACTATTGTTATATAGTATTGACTAGTATATAATGAAGGATAATGACCAACTAATCAAATAAAGTTTAGTTTCTTGAATGAGTAATGAATGAATGAATGGCCAAACCATAAGCAATGAGCGATCCCACCAAGTAAAAAGCTACTAAAACCAATTAACTTGTTAATTACTATGGTATAACATTCTCAGGAAGATTAAGAGTAGCAACAGCAGAGATACTCTTATGAAGATCAATCAGATACAGAAGGAATGAGGGTGAGTAAGCTCTACATAGACCACATTCAGGGTCCTTAGAAAATCTTCACAGTGAGTGAGGCCAGTACAGCTCCCATCTGCCAGGCAAAGATGGAAGCATTCGCCCCGGATTACTAACACCAATGCAGAATTTCAGACCCTACTTCATCCGCTTCTTTTATAAGACCAGGAGAGAATCCCTTCCAATATAATCATACAAGATGGAATGAGAACAAATCTCAGCAAGGCGATACAGAAGGCCAACCTCATCTCATTTCCTTGTTTCCCTAAAACCTTCTAACTTCTAGTGCCACCAACTAGAAAAAAATTTCTTGATATTTGAAATGTCTAAGTTCTTTTATCTAGCTACTTGCTATTGGCTCAGAAAGAAAGCAATACAGCATACCGGAGCAGTGAAAAAAAGATAAACGGAGACACTCCTGATTCTTTTGATTATTACAATCTGGCAGCTATCTTGGTGAGGTATTTCCCACCTGGTCAAATCCGTTATCTACTGAAAAGCATATAACGTAAGTTAGCTGTCAGAGCTTTTTTTTAATATACTTTTCATAAATAGTTTAACTAAAAGCAAGCAAAACAAAAAGCCAAATTAATAGTGAGAGGCAATAAATACTGACAGATGTTGACAGTAAACATTGCAGAGGCCATATCAGTTAAATGGTACTTTGTCCCTGAAAAATATCACTCCATCAGTTCTAGACAACATCGGTCAATCTCAAAGATATGCCTCTGAGTTACCCTATCTTTCCTTAGCCAAAGCTTGTTTGGGAGGCTGAGGGTGGGACGGTACAGAAGGGAATGACTCTTCTTAATTCAATATTACAAGGACAATGAGCATTTATATTACCATCTGTTCAGGCAACACATTACACATTCACAGGGTATGGTTCTAATCATTGCACAGTTTAAGCAATAGCCATAGATCTCAGCAAGGTGCTTTTAAAGAGAAGAATCTTATATACTTTGCCTTTCAAATTGTTTTTATTGGAAGCATACTTGTGAGAACACTATGAGATGTAAAAGGTCTCAGCCTGAGTTTCCAAACCACAAGTTTTCCAAACCCACCAACCTTACTTTCCCATCATCAGTCTCTCTCCCTACGAAAAGCCTTCAAGGGATTTCATCTTTACTCTCTGGAGGAAGATGGACCCTCTAACCAACAAATAACTTCAAATAACTTCATCACCAAATTGGATGCTGCTTGTTAGGCATTTGGGTAATTTTAGCACCAAAAGCAGAGAGCTATGATGAAGTCAACTGACAATTACAAAGGTAACCGAAAGGCGAGTGCCTCCCTGGCAGTTCACATTCATCAGCAGTGGCCTCATCATCAGCCTCATCTGGTGGTTCAAATCCACCACAGTACATTCAAAAACTTCTCCAACAGAGTAAAAAGCAAAGCCACAGACTGGGGAAGAATATTTGGTAATGACATGTCTGATAAAGGACTTATATCTAGAATTTACAGAATACTCAAACACTACAACAAGATAAAGGTAAACAACCCAATTTCAAAATGGGCACAGGATATGAACAGACACTTCACCAAAGAAGACAGTCAGATGGCAAACACACACACATGAGGAAATGTTCAGGATCCCTAGCCCTAAGAGAGATGCAAATCAAAACAACTATACGATATCACCTCATCCCAGTAAGAATAGCAAAATGTAACAGAACAGCAAACAACAAATGTTGTGAAGAGATTGGAACACTTATTCATTGTTGGTGGGAGTGTAAAATGGTGCAACCAGTATGGAAGACAGCATGGTGCTTTCTCAAAAAGTTGGAAATAGAAATATCATTTGACCCAGCAATTCCAATACTGGCAATATACCCTAAAGAAACTAAAACTGCCACCCAAGTATATATATATACACACACCCATGTTTATTGCTGCTTCGTTCACAACAGCAAAGAGTTGGAAACAACTCAAGTGTCCATCAACAAACGAATGGATAGAGAAACTCTGGTATATTTACACAATGGAATATTATGCAGCACTGAAAAACAAAGAACTCAAGAAATACTCTACAAAAAGAGTGACCATGGAGAACATTATGCTGAGTAAAATATCTCAGTCACAAAAAGACAAATATTTCATAATGCCACTTTTATAGAACAGGACTGACATGGGAGTTGGGGAGAAACTAGGAAAAGGGGATAAAAAATGTACACGGCATTGAAACAGATGAAGGAGAGTACTGTATAAAAAAAAAACAAACATATGATTGGCATGACAAGAGTCCAGAATAAGAGCTGCATAGGAAAGTAGGGGGCGGGGGGGGAGGGGAGGCAGGGGACTGCATAACAATGAAAGAACTTTTTTTCCCAATAAAAAAGTGAACTGGGGGGAGGACAGACAGGGACAAAAATGTGCAACAATGAATGAATGGAAATCCAAGTTCATTATAAACTTTCATGAAAATCTAAAAAGAAAATAAATAAAAATCCACCACAGAGGCTCCTCAGGAGAAAATGGGCAATCTCCTCCTGTATAATTTACACCCTCAGAAACTCAATGGAGGGTCCACCATGGGTCAATTCCTACTGACAATTAATTTGAGTCAGTGAGTTTGGCACAAGCAGCCACTGATTCATTGTTCAAAGCTCTTGTGTGTCAGGAAGCGTGAGGATGGTGCAGGATGAGCACAGAGTTCAGATCTTTTGTTCATAGGGTAACTATGAATTATACTTCAGTTGACAGCACCTAACAACAACAAGAAGTCAATTCCAAATTGTACAGGTCCTGCAAATCCAAGGAGAACAACCCATAGGCTTTCTGAAATTGTGAAAACCTTTATGCAAGCAGATCGCCACATTTTTCTCCCAAAGAGTATCTGGTATGTTCAAAAGCACTTAACCACTAGGACATTAAAGTTCCATTTTGAGTCAAAGTTAAGGAGAAAACTTGTTTTCCATTCAATAATTCATACAGATTTTGCTTTATTACCTTAATTACAGTCCTCACATTTCTAAAAGCACTGTCCTCAGTTCCTCCATGTGATTCTCATTTCTATTCTTCCTTCTATCCTATCCCTTCCTACCCTCAGAGCTTCGTTGGTGTTGGTGGTGGTGGTGGTGCATATCACTGATTCAGTACCAACCCATAGCTGATGTTCCAGAGGGTTTTCAGGGTCAGTAATCTCATGGAAAGAAACTGTCCATCTTTTTTCCATGGAGCAGCTGGTGGATTCAAACCACATGTCTTCAGGATTGCAGCGCAGCTATTATACCACTCTGTCACCAGAGCTCCATATTTCAGAGCTTAATCCCTGGGCAAATATTGTCCTTTTGACCTCGTGTCCTTTTGACTGTTCTACAGGTGTGTACCTCCTTCTTGCTACTGCTTACCTTATAAGCATGTCCATAGTTTGGCTAAAAATTGAGCCACAAAAATTAGTTTTGCTAGTGGCAAGGAGCTGCAACTACAATCCCAGAGGGGCACGGTTTGAATCCACCAGATGCTCTGCCGGGGAAGGAGGGGCAATCTCTTCCTGTACCAGTCAGATCTGATTTGATGGTACACGCACACAAAAATAATAAAAAATTTAAAAACAAAGACAAAAATTAGTTTTGCTCCAGGCTCAGAAGGTGATTAAAATCAATAATCTCAAAATTTCACCAGCAGCAGCTAATTCTTAGGGATTATTTACCACATTCAGAGCTTTTTACATCCTGCCAGTAAATAATTACCACTACCAGATATTTTAACAATATAAAAGAGAAAAATAAAATTCCTTTCTAATAGGAAGATGCCCCTATAACAGCTGCCATACAATCAATGCTGACTCCTAGAAGACTCATGTACGTCAAGGGAGAACTGGGCTCCGAAAAGTTCTCAATGGCTCTATTTTTGTTTGTTTGTGTTTTGTTTTGTTTTTTTAATTAACAGGTTTGGTGGTGTTTTGTATTTTGGGTGTTTTTATAATATTAGTTTATTTATAAAATTTGAATACACTGTTTTTCAGACTAGATTCTTCCAATTTCCCTCACCCCAGCCATCAAATTGTATAACCCCATGATTAATCCTCCCTCCCAATGGTTCCGTTTTTGAAAGCAGACTGCCAGGGCATTCTCTCAAGACCCATCCTGGTGAACTCAGACCTCTAACCTTTGGCTAGCAACTGAAAGTGCTAAACATTTACATCCAGGGACTCCAAAGGGAAGATACAAAACCCAAATAGCATTCATTACAAATGTAGTCTCACAAACATATATACATATATACATATCACTGTTGTTACTGTTATGGGCCCTCGAGTCAGAACTGTCTCATAGCTGAAAATGGGTTTTCAAAGGCTGGAAATAAATACAAACAACACAGAAGGAGATCGACCATCTTTCTTCCTCCAAGCAGTTGGTGGATTCAAACTGCCTGTCTTTAGGTTGGTTATGCAATGTCTTACCCACTAGGCCACCAGAGCTCTCCGTAGAGACTGGAATATGTTTAAAAAATAAAATAAAATAAATAAAAGTTTCCTTCTACACATTCCCAAAGTTTATCTAATTTATTTCCTTTTCCTGAGTGTCTAAAAAAGACAAATGTATTATTAGCATTTCTCTCTTGGAAATTAAGTATATTACCTCTCTCTCCCTTATCCACTCCTTTCACCACACTTGTCTCATATACTTCAGGCATCTTGTCAGGAAGAGCCAGTCCTCAGAAAAGGATCTTTGGGAAGGTAGAGGAGGATCAACAAAAAGAGGAAGACCCTCAACAACACTGATCGACACATTGACTGTAGCAACGGGCTTGAGTATATTAGAGATGATGAGGATGACATAGAGCACGATTCAGATCTGTTGTTCATTGGGTCACCATGAGTCACAGTTGACAGCACCTATCAAGAGTACTGTCGCAATGCAGTCAGAATCTGACAACTAAAGCCAGCCTCCGCTGCACCAGACTGCAAGGATAAATGAACTCCCATCCAGCCTTTCCTTTGTTCTGCTTTTTCTATCAAGGCCTCAAAAGCACTAACTAGGCTCAGAAAACTCTCTGACATACTATTTCAATAGAAGCCTTCCAGTAGCTGTTACTGGACAACACAAATTCATGACAGTATATCCAAAGGAATGCAAAGCAACGTTTTCCTTAATAGTAACCTCCTCTTTCACGCTTATTAAACCAAGCCTCCTGCAGAACTTAATGGGAGCATCTCTAAACAAAACTGGAACCCAGTTTTAAGTGTTTGTCAACTTTTTGGTTACTATGTGTTTGCATGCGTGTGTTTTGCATCAAGTATATAATTTCCAGAAGTATGTTTACCAAGTTGTGCCAAAAAATCTGGAGAACAACCACTTGCCCAACTGACTGGAAGAGATCTACATTTGTTCCCATCCCCAAGAAGGGTGACCCAGCAGAGTGTGGAAACTATAGAACAATGTCTTTAATTTCACATGCAAGCAAGATTCTACTGAAGATTATCCAAAAACGACTGGAACAGTACATCAGCAGAGAACTGCCAGAAGTCCAGGCTGGGTTTAGAAGGGGTCGTGGTACTAGGGATATTGTAGCTAATGTTAGATGGCTCTTAGCTGAAAGCAGGGAATACCAGAGGAATATATATCTGTGTTTCATTGATTACGCAAAGGCGTTTGACTGTGTGGATCATAACAAACTGAGGCTAACTCTGAGAAGAATGGGAATCCCAGAACACTTGATCGTGCTAATGAGAAACCTATACTTGGACCAAGAGGCAATCATCAGAACAGAGCAAAGAAACACTGCATGGTTCAAAATTAGGAAGGGCGTACGCCAGGGATGTGTCCTATCTCCATACCTTTTCAACCTGTATGCAGAACAGATTTTCCAGGAGGCTGAGCTCTATGAGGAGAAATGTGGGGTCAAGATTGGTGGAAGATCTATCAACAATCTGCAGATGATACAACCCTGCTTGCTGAAACTGAGGAGGACCTGAAGCGCTTGCTGCAGGGGGTCAAGGACTGCAGCCTACAATATGGATTGAGGCTCAATGTCAAGAAGACAAAGATTCTCACCACTGGGCCAATTGGCAGCATCAGGATGGATGGTGAAAAGACTGAGATTGTTCACAGCTTCAGTTTGCTTGGCTCCACAGTCAACACTCTTGGTACCAGTAGCCAGGAAATTAGAAGACGTATTGCCATGGGAAAGTCTGCTGTTAGGGACCTCTCCAAACTACTGAAGAGCAATGGTCTCTTTGGAGACTAAGGTGCATCTGATACAGGCCATGGTCTTTGCTATCACTTGTTATGCATCAGAGAGTTGGACAATGACCAAGGAGGATAGAAAGAGAATTGATGCCTTTGAGCTGTGGTGCTGGAGAAGAGTATTGAGGGTTCCATGGACTGCTAGGAAAACAAACAGATTCATCCTGGAAAGGGTCAAACCGGGCTGCTCCTTGGAGGCAAGGATTCTAAGGCTCCGTCTAACTTACTGTGGATATGTTGCAAGGAGGGACAGGTCCTTGGAGAGGGACATCATGCTTGGTAGGGTGGAGGGACAGTGCAGAAGGGGAAGGCCTCCTATGAGATGGATTGATTCAGTGATTGGGGTAATCATGATGGGTGTTTCGGAGACAGTGCGATTGGCACAGAACAGAGCAGAGGTTAGGGATGTTGTACACAGGGTCGCTATGAGTCGCAGGTGACTCGACGGCACATAACAACAACATGTTTACTTATGGAATTCTTAAAACAAGAGGAATAAAGGGGTTAAAACTAGTGTATGAAGATGTGTCTTAGGATTTCTTCAGCTAATTAATCAAGAGGTACATGGTTTCTCCAAATGGTACTGTTATAGCATTCTATATGTTATATGTTTTTTTAGAAACTGTCACAGCAATGGTGTCAAGTAGTGTAGTCAGGAAGTTCACAGAATCTGTTCTCACTTTCTGAAAACTGTGAGATGCATTTTTAAAAATAAAACAACTGTCACTTCAGAATAAAAGCTGTGATCCTCATGACCCGGATAGAGAGCAGGAACCCCAAAGGCAAAAACACTCAACCATTTCCCAATCTGCTTCTTTTCTGCTGACGAGAACTTCAAATAAGATTTCTGCTGTGAACAAAGATATTCAAACAAGAAGCTCCTCTCACTGTTTTGCCCCACAGTGAGCATTCCTGGAGATCGGTCTTCCCCTTCTGGAAGGGAGCATGAGGGAAAGGATTTGCATGAGCTCATGTATCACAAAGCTTCTGTTCTCAGTGAAGACTAGGGTGCCATTCCAAGAATTATGGACTATACCACAGTGGACATTTTCGAAGTCTTACTCTCATGATCCTCTCTACTTTTCAGTCAATGTCTTTTGGTAATGTCAGTGTCATACAGTATTAAAAAAAAATCCTAAAGTCAATCAGAAAATGAGGAAAGTTCATCAAATCGTGACAACAAATACACGGCAAATACCCTTTGTGGAGTAATAACTGGAAGGTTCCTGTTATACCATTTAAAATAAAGAGAAGGCGGGGATCTGCCAAGAACTATTCCTAAGAGCCTGGGTGATGCAAACTATTAGCATGCTCAGTTGCTAATCAAAAGACTAAAGATTGCTTACCATTCAGAGGAACCCAGGAAGAAAGCCCAGGCAATTTATTTCCAGAAACAATCTGCAATTAAAAATGCTACGGAGCACAATTCTACTAAGACATGTATGGGATCTCCCTGAACAGAGTCAGCCACTGAACAGCTAGGAAGACGGCATATTCTCTAGTACTCTGTACAGTCCCCTACTTCATTAAGCTAAGTTCCCACTTGTATAAAAGCAAACTAAGGTTCAGTTTAAGTAAACTGGCATTAAACAAAGAAAACTCTGCAGAGTCAGCAGCCGATACCATTGACGTTGTCACACAGCTTCTACTCTCACAGACACTATGGAAAATGCCGTGGGCCAGCAAAAGAACAAACCAATCTGTCTCTCAAAAAGTGCAGCCAGGCGCTCCTTGAAGAGCGGTGAAGCTTCATCTCATATTTTGAGTATGTTGTTAGGAGGAGCGAGTCATGCTTGGAAAGGCAGAAGGTCAGAGTAAAGGAGGAAAACCCTCAACAAGATGAATTAAACAAGGTGACTATAACAACAGGTTCACGTGTATCAGAGATGGCAAAGATAGCACAGGACACATTTACTTCAGAGACATTGTTCATAGGCTCACTATTAGCCGTAATAGATATGGCTGCATCTATTTCTAGTTTACCTGTATGTTGACAATTACATAAAGCCTACTCAATTCCCCCCTACCTCTCCATTTCCTGAGATGTCAATACTATTTCCCATGATGAGAACATCGAGGGCCAATACAAAAACAACAACTGAAGAGCCTTAATGCAACAGTTCTACATGGAACAAAACACACACAACTGCAAACTCAATGGTTTAAGTGAGAGGGGGAAAGGTTGGGCTTTCCCTCCAACTTAAAAAAAAAAAGCTAGCCTTCTCACAAAAATTAAGATTAGAGTTCACCTACAAGGATGGCTCAAGAGAAATCACTGAGACAACAGCCACAGGACAAGGAGAGGAAGACTCTTCCGAGCACCAAGGGAGACCTCAGCAAAGGTGCAGCAGTGGGACAAACAAGGGCGTATGCAGCGGGATAGCAAACCCTTCAATGCCACCCACACCACTCTGACTTCTTGATGCCAGAACTGGTAAATATTTTAAGACTAAAATTATCTCACTAACTGAGAGAAGCTAGTCCGTGCAATTAGGGGAATGTGAGTGTATTAATTTATTTTCTTCCTTAAAAATAGATTGGAAAGAGATGAATTATTTGAAGGTGTTTTCACTTTTTACAAAGAGTTTCACTGCAAGAGCACCACATGAGCAAAAAGCTTCCTAAGCAGTGTGCTGGCCAAAGTTAACAATGGGCTGCCTTTGGCTCAAGCACAGAGATCCAATTTTGCATGTACAAGCAGTTTATTCATGAAATCACTATTTACTGTAGGCCTCCTATGTGCCAGGCACCATGCTAGATGCTAGGGGTACAAAGATGAACTGAGCATCTCCTTGGCTTCTCAAAGCCCAGAGGGAAATGTTGCAAATCAAGTGAAAAGTGATGTGTGCTATAAAAACAGCAAATGTGGCATAATGCGCATCAATTAATTAAATCCATGTTAACAGAGCAATGAGAAATTTTTTAGATTTAGCTTTTCCCCATATGTTGGACTACCTTTGATATGGCTGCATCTACTTCTAGTTTACCTATATGTTGACAATTACATAAAGCCCATTCCATTTCCCCTTACCTCTCCATTTCCTCAGATTTCAATACTATTTCCCATGATGAGAACATCAAGGACCAACAGTCAATAATAGAAGATAAGGGACATTCCCTCAAATAAATGCTTTTATATCATTCATCACATCCCGTGTCCCATTAGCTACAAGAGAGTTGACTCAAAATCCTTCAGTCAGAATGGAAATAGAATCTCCTTCTTCCCAAACATTTAAGACTCCCATTCCCCATGAAGCTTTCCTAGCAGTCCATTCACCATGGTAAAACCAGTTACCTCACACTCTCCTGATCCTGAATAGCGAATTATTTCTTAAATCTGACGGTAAGTACTAAAACCTAGTACTTTAGAAGTATTGGAAAAATTGTGTTTTAAAAGGAAAACTAAGTCAATACATTAACCTTATAGCATTGTTATTATGTTCCATGAAGAACCAACTCATAGCTCACCCTCCAGAAGGTTTTTAGAGGCAGTAAACAGCACAGGCAGAGAATGCCATCTTTCTCCAATAGAGCAGCTGATGGTTTTGAACTGAGTACCTTTGGGTTGACGGCGCAACTTTTTCCCACTAAGCCACTAGAATAACCTTTAAGTATATTAAGTATTTACAAGGTTGAAAGAAAAATTAGAAAATGAAGAACTAAACAAACACTGGAATATTAGCAATATTTGGTTATGATGTCTCATCTGGTTAAGCACTAGTTTGCGTCAAAAAGTTTATATCAAGATAGTCCAGGTGTCTAATGTTCAGTTTTGGTAAGTAAAAGGATTTCATTTCTAAATAAACTTGCCTCACCACAAACCATCACAGTTTTAAAGGAAGTTAGTGCAACTAGATTATCCAAGGGTCACATAAGAGTTCACTAATGATATAGAAGCAAGCTTGAGCACGGTGGAGACTCTGTGCACAGCACAAGATAAAACAAGACTTGGATCTGTTGTTCAGTGGGTTCGTGAGCCGCAGTTGACTCAAGACAACTAACAACAATAACTGCATTGAGTTTAAGCCTCTCCGGTGGTATAGTCTGTAGAATGTTGCACCAAGAAGCTGTGTGCATCTCTGTGGGTTCAAATCCAACAGCACCTCTTCGTGTGAAAGATGGGCAGTTTCCTCCCATTAGCCTCAGAAACCTGATTTGGGGGGGGGCGTCACTGAGTCAGAGCCAACTCAATGGCAATGAGTTTTTGGGGTTTGGGTTTTTTGTTTGTTTTGGGAGTTTTGGGGGATTTCTTTTTCATTTTAAAATTGGGTTGCCAATAAGGCAGCACAATGCTGTAACTGTGTGCCCCTGCTTTTTCATAATAGGGAGTCTTGATTGTACAATGAATGAATGAAGTACTTTGCTGCTAACCGAAAGGTCCTCAGTTCAAAACCATAACTGGGAGAAAGTCTGGCAGCCTGCTTCCACACAGATTTACAATGCTGGAAGCCCTGTGAAGCACTTCTACTCTGCCCCATGGGTTTGCCACAAGTTGGAACTGACTCTATGATGGTGGTCTGAACTGGATTTTCTCTATCTCAGTAGCAGTCCTAAAACAGAATAAGTTCTGCTTTGCATCGTTCCATTTCTAATGTAAAGGATGACTGATATCAGCCTGAGAATACACTGCACCTTGTTGTTGTTGTTGTTGTTTGTTGTTGTTGTTGTTGTTGTTGTTAGGTGCCGTCTCACAGTGACCCTATGTACAAGAACGCTAAACCCTGCTCTATCCTGTGCCAACCTGTCTCAGACACACCTACTCCTATTACCCCAAACACTAAACTGATCCATCTCATCAAAGGTCTTCCTCTCTTGCGCTGTTCCTCCACCCTCCCAAATATGATGTCCCTCTCCAAGGACTGGCCCTTCCTTGCAAAATGCCTAAAGCACCTAGTCTTTAAAGTTATCATTATCAGCCTTGAAACAAACCTCCTTTCTTTCTGAGTAGTACTGACCATGATTCTGCAGACCTCCAAGTCCCCTCTTCTAGATGAGACTGTCAGGATACACACGGATACAGACAACACAAGGACTGATGGCAGCACTCCACTTCTTTCCTCGGCTCTGGCCTGATTCACAGTTACACCATTCAGTCCTTCCTTAATCATCCCATTCAATACCTGAAACACATTTTCATGCCTCCCTGGCTTCAAGGTACACTTTTTCCACTCGTGAAGAGCTTTCCAGAGACCTCATGTCATGAAGAATTTCACTAGAACCCCATACTTCCACCTAACTCATAAAAAGATGCTTAAAATATGATGTTTATGTAATGGTTAGCAGTCTACACAATATTTCTCATGTAAGCTTTCATTAGCTCCACCAGCAAAGCAGGAAGGCAGATGGAACACAGAACATCATAATCCCACATCACAGATAAGAGAACTGAGAGTCCCTCCAGAGCAAAAGCCACAGTGGGATCATATTCACGTTCTCAGCAACTCACACAGACAATGTTTAATAAATAAGAAAAGGATTCAGGGTGTGTGTAATAGAATAAACACTAGGTCTTCTTATCATGAACCATGTACTTGAAAGAAAAACCAGTTACACTTTCCATTGATGAGAAATGACTAGGGACTTAAAAACCTGCAAGCAGGTAGCTATCTAAAGGATACTACTGGTCTTTCCTTATCAGAAGCAAAGAAGAATAAAGAAAATAAAAGATGCACAAAACCAACTAGTGCACATCACTAACAGACCTCAGAAACCTCAACTTTCATGAGCCTAAGAAAAGAAGAGCAAGATGGTGCTCAGTTACTACTGCTGATTGCTCTGAAAGGGATTACTATAGAGGGCATTGGGATTGGGGAATGAACGTAGAAGAAACGTCAAATTGATAAAAATGCAGATTTCCTGGTCTAACAGACAGGTATAAATATCCTCTACCTCCGCTCAAGAGCATGGCCTTCATGCTTTAAGCCCAGACCCAAACTCACCTCAGACTTTCTGACAAATAATGGACACATCTTCAGCATGAACAATAACACTAAAGAGGTACCCAGTTATTAACAGCATCAACTGTACCATACAGTATCACAAGGCTAGAATTTGCTCATGGATAAAACTCCAAAGGCAGGAAGAAAAATCGAAGGATGAATGGAATTCAGAACTACAGGGAGACAGAGCTGATACAATGTGAGGATTGTAATCAATGTCAGGAAACAAAATAGGCATGAATGGTTCAATGGAATACCAATCCTTCCTGAGAACACAAATCACAAGACAAAGTTATAAAAGTAAAAATCACTTTAAATCAAGCTCAAGAAACAAAACACAGAGAGGAAAACAGTGGTTCAACATGATAGCTAACATATGTTATAAATACACATATAGCTACTTATATCAAAAGTGACCAATCTAACAAATTTAATAAGATGAGGATATAGACATTCAATCATTCCAGTGCTAAGAAAAAAAAACTGACATTCGGAAAATGATGTGCAAATGCTGTTAGTTTAGATATTTCCAAAAATGGGAAGGACATTAAAGTGTTAAGGATTAGTCTATTTAGATCAAACTCAATTCAAACACATTCTTTCTAAATGATCCTACTTGAAAATGTGCTTGTATATACATACAATATTCCATGATCTAAGTGCTTATTCCTCAAAACTTTCCCCTAACCCCTATGATTTGGTAAAGTCCTAGAAAGCTGGTGAAGCTGTTTACTGAGGACAGTAAATATAGGCTGAATTTGTCTTCAATCTAGAATGCTAGACATCAATTGCCACATTAAGAAGCACACGATCTATTTCCGTTTCCCATAAAGCAACTTTCTTTCCTATTAGGGGAGTATCTAGCTATCCTCTCTTTAAATCTGATTCCCACACCTTCATCTCTGCACTAGGAGCTTTCACAGTATTCAAAGGAAGAAGATGAACACAGTCAACATTTACTAATTAATCTTCACTGTAGTGTCTGGGAAAGACCACAGATTTCAGTAATAACACTACTCTTTGCCTACAGATAAGGCAGCTGGTGACTTGATCCCTCAAGGCCACACAGGAATGCTTAAAGGCTCTCCACTCCTTAGATCTTCCTGGCTCAAGGCTGCTTCCTCATCATGCCTATAAGCGCATGTGACTCCCTGTATAACTCCACAGGAAGGTCCTTTCGACTTCACAGGAGCTCTGTGCTCGTCTGACGGTATCAGAAGAACACACACAGTTGAATGGTCCTGCATTGGAAGCTTTAGGTAGAAACAAAGCAAAAACCATTCTTGATAAGACACAAAAACTACACAAAATGGGTAAACAAAAACAACAAAAATCAGTAAAATGGAGTATTATTCAGCCTTATAAAGACATACTAAAACATATTACAACATGCAAGAACCTTGAAAACACAACGCTAAGAAAAGCAGCTAGTTACAAACACTATATATTGTGTTCTTTCATTTACATGAAATATTATATTCAGAACAGGCAAATCTCCAGAGGCAGAAGGTAACATTTATCATTGCCTGGATTTAAGGGAGACAGGAACTGGGGAATGAGCGCAGCTTTTCTTTTTGGGGTGTTGAAAATGTTCTAAAGTAAAGACACTAGTGATGATCATACAATTTTGAATATAGAAATACGTAAAAACCCACTAAACTATACATTTTTAAAAGATGGATTTAGAATAAATTAAACCTATCTCAAAGCTTTAAAAAAAAAAGCTCCTAAAATAACTGTAGTAGAACAATGTCAGGAGCCCATAGCAGATACAATCCAGGAAGGTGCATTTCAACCACTAATAAAAGCACAACTAGTAGTGTTTTAAACAAATCTTTTTTTAAATTCAGCATATAATTGTCTGAAATATCTTTTCTTATACCCTAAAATCACTTTTTAAAAACTCCAAGATTTCTCGAATTTAGAATAGTGCCTGATGTAACATGACCCACCTAGTTCAGAGTACACATCTGTTCATGCATGTGTGCGTGAGCGCGCGCACGCACACACACACACACACACAATCTTGTCTGAATTAAACTGGACAATGCCAGCTACCATTTCATTAATTTAAAGAATGAATGGACTAGGCCAGTGACTTCACAGATAATACTCATTGCATATATGTTCTAACCAACCTACACTTATAACTTCACCCAACTTACTCCTCCTAATCTTCACACATGAGCATTTAGGGGTTAAATGACTTGTCCATTCCTTCAATATATAAAAATACACTGCCAGTAGAGAAACTGGTCAACACTGAACGAAAGAAAAGATTCTGGAGCCACAGTAGATAGGTAAGTATTCTTGGACACTGGAAAATAATAAAAATCCATCCTTTAAGGATTTAATTTATGGGAGAAATATGTATATATGTATATGAGCATGTGTCTATACATTTATGTGATAGATATAGCATACATGATAACATCTCATATTCACCAATGAAAAACTAGAGTTTAATAGCAGCATAAATGAACTGCAGGGAGCCAAGACCGGAAGCCTTAGGAAGCAAAGACAGAATAAATATCAAACCATTTCTACCCTCTGATCTCCACCAACTGAACTCAACTCGAAGCAAAAGTTAGAGGGCTCTCTCCTAACAGGTGCTACAGATCAGTCTCCTGGGGCATAAAGCAGGGTGGACAGGATATGAGGTGAAGCACTGGCGGCACAAGCCCACTAGAAAATAAGGAGGCATCTAACTGAAACCAAAAATCCAAACGAATCACTGACCTGTCAATCGCAACTCACAGTGACTCCCCTTCATCTAAATCCAGATTTGAACTGTAGAAGCAGCCAAGTTTCATCTGACAGCAGAGGCGGGGCTCCATAGAAAACCAATTGTGAGGCATGTTTTTAAAATCCCTTACCTTCCCCTGGCCTAGGCTTTAAATTATTTGGGTTTAATTTGGGACTTCAAACAACTGTAAAACATGAAAACCAAGGCATTTTGATGATGTATCTCTCATTTTCTTTTCCATTTTCTAACTGGCTTCCAAACACTGGGACTGAACTCACCACGAGGATAACAGAATCTTCCCATTCACATATTTAATACTGGCAAAACCAGAACTCATAATGTTGCACAAGAAAAAACTAACAATTTTAGAAGCAAGAGACACAATAAAAAAGTATTTCATTTAAGCCCTTTATAGTTTAGAAAACTGACTAGAGAAAGGAAATTATATGTTCCAAGTTAAACAAGGCTGGAACCAGAGCCCCGATCCATGGGTCAGGGCAATTTCACTTCACAGAGTTCTCTTATGATCTGATCAAGTGATTCCTAAACACGCTCACAATAAGTCAGAGGGAGTGGGAAGAAAAGAGCCCATAGCCTCTGATTCCCAAACACCTCTCTTTGAAGTTAGAATACTCTTCCTATTCTCAAATGAGCATTTACCTCTTAGATTTCAAAAGCTAACAATGAAGAAAAAGGAGCTAAAACAGTTTTCAATGAAACCAGAGGAAGCAGCTCTGTCTCAAATGACCGGAACATGGGCTATAATTAATAACAATCCACTGAGACGAATAGTCCTTCCCTTCAATTGGAATTAAGCAGCCATTGTTCAGGCTGCCCAGAGGAAACTGCAGAGTGGTTCTCAAAAGTGCAAGGTCAACTATACAGATATTGCCAAGGTTAAGGCACAATGGGGGAGTTCAGGACCTTTACCACCGTGGAAGCAAGGTTCAGTGAAAACCATCCTTTGTCACAGGTAGTAATGAGCTTTCTCTCTCCTAAGACCCATGCCAAACTGGAAACCTAATATTAAAACAAAAAGCTGTGCCTAACTTAAAAAGTAACTGTCAATCCAGGATGGCTGCTGGGTAGACTTGATGCAATTTCTGAAAAAACTTTTCCTATGAAAAACATTCTGAGCCCTAAATCTCCTTCAAAAGCTAAACTCAATATCCTTTTAGAAGAATTATAACCCATCTCTCTAGAGGGTAATCTTGAGGACTCAACAAATGCAGCAGGCAAATAAGGCATTTAAATTGGTACAGACATCAGTAATACTTTTACTTCCATTGTTGTTATTGTTGTGTACTGTCGAGTCAGAACTGACCCACAGTTGACCCTGCAGCAGGTTTTCACAGGCAGTTACGGGAGGAGATTGCCCATCCTTCTCCCCTGGAGAAGCTGGTGGCCTTGAACCATATGCCTTTGGGATTACACCACAGCTTGTTGCCACTAGGCCACCAGAGCTCCCTGTTTCTACTGTTCTTCTTGTTGTTATGTGCTGTCGTCAAGTCGCTTATGACTCATACCGACCCTATACTTCTATTAGCAATAGAAAAACCCTTACCATATGGTCTGTAATTTCGCCTGACTTTGACAGAGGTCTCCTGTCTGCCATATGAGAAGCCCCAGTGGCATTCTTCATTACGGGCTGCTAACCAAAAGACTGTTGGTTCAAATTCAGGGAAAGAAAAGCTAGGGAGTCTCCACACACAAAGATTTACAGCCTGAGAGCCCCTATGGAGGGTGGAACAAGTCAGAACAGATTCAACAGCAATGCAAGATGGGCAGGCCAGTGGCACAGAGGAGTAAGCATTGGGCTGCTAGTAAAAAAGTCAAATGTTTGATTGTTAGCTGCTCTGAAGGAGGAAAAATGAGGCAGTCTGCATCCATAAGCATCGCTGTCATTGTTATTGTTGATATTAGGTGCCATCGAGTTGAGTATGACACACAGGAACCCTATGAAGATCAGATCTGAACCCTGTCCTATCCTATGCCATCACTGGAGC
The DNA here is from genome assembly GCF_000299155.1 of Elephantulus edwardii. Taxonomy (NCBI): domain Eukaryota; kingdom Metazoa; phylum Chordata; class Mammalia; order Macroscelidea; family Macroscelididae; genus Elephantulus; species Elephantulus edwardii. The sequence goes on along the minus strand of NW_006399760.1, from coordinate 23,947,589 downwards.
CCACAGCTGCAGTCACTGTGTCAATCCATCTCACTCTTCTCTTTCTTCACTGATCCTCCACAAACAATGAGAAACTTTTCAAGCATGATAGCCCCTTTCCAAGAAACAGTCTTTTCTAGCAACATGTACAAAGTAAGTAGGATGAAGCTTCACCATTCAAGCCTCCAAGGACCATTCTGGCTGCACTTTTCCCAAGATATAAATATTACAGCCTTGGAAATCCTAAGGGACGATTTGATTCTGTCGTACGTTTCTGAAACAACTCCACTGCAGTGGGTTGAGTTTGGATCTTACATATACTACACTTTACATGTGAACATAAAGAAGTTGTAAGATAGTGGTGTGTGCGCTCTGGTTAGCCTAGTGGTAAAAATCTGCACTGCAATCATGAAGGCACAGGGTTCAAAGGATGGGTAATATCCTCCCATGGGATTACCTGCCTCTGAAAACCCCCTGGGGGGGTCAGCTATAGGTCTCACCCGTATACAACAACAACAACATAAGATAGTGTTAGCAATTTATCATCAAGAGAGGGGGAAAGTATCTAAGATAAAAACAAAATAAAATAAAAAATTCATACTAAGATTCCTTCTCTAATAGGCAGTCTTCAAGATAGCTCCCAAAGATCCTTACCCCCTAGTCACTCATACTGGATAAAAGAGCTGTCCTGTGTAATCAACAGAATACTGCAGAGTCCTGTCTTCCAAGAACAAGTCATAAAGATCACTGCCATTTGCATCTTGCTCAATCGGAGGGAACCCAGCAGTCGCGTCAGAAGAAGACTGAGGTGTCTATCTCTAAGGTCTCCTGCCAACAGCCTGTAACAACTTGTCAACCATGAGTAACAGACAGAGTGAATCCTCTGGACCCAATCAAGTCTTCATGTGACTGCAGCCCTTTCATATGCTTGCAAACTCAAGCTAGAAAAACCCAGCTAAGTCCTTCTTAAATTCCTGACTTACAGAAATGGAGATAGGATGTGTATACTATTGTATCAAGCTTCTTGGTTTTTCAAGTAATCTGTTACACTGCATTAGATAATTAATATACTTTGTTGATCAACTAAACCCTCAGGACATCAAAGTGTAGCATCTCCTATTTTTAAATGATCCTTCTAATCTTAACCTTTCCAATATTTCAAGTGTCCTGAACTACTTATTGCTCAACTCTTTTTCACCAAGAATATATCTTTTCTAAGGGACCAATAATACAGGCTCTAGTCATTCCCCACCACAGCAGCAACAGATATCAGAAGTAATTTTTTAAAATCTACTTCCAACCAACTCAATCAATATACTACACTCTAATGCTAATAAAAACTCCTATAATCTGAAGAAATAGAAATGGAATGTTGTTGTTAGGAGCCATCATGTCCACTACGATTCACAGCAACCCTATGGATCTGAACCTCACCCTGTCCTGTGCCTTTCTCATCATCTCTGATATACTCGAGTCCACTGTTACAGTCACTGTGTTAATCTATTCTGTTGAGGGTTTTCCTTTCTTTTGCTGAACCTTCATCTGTCCAAGAATGATGTCTTTTTCCAAGGCCTGACTCCTCCTGACACCATGCCCAAAGTAAGTGAGATGAAATTTCACCACCCTTGCCTCAAAGAAGCACTCAAGTTCCACTTCCTCACAGACATACTTGTTTGTTCTTTTGACAGACTGCTGTTGTTATGTGTCACAGAGTCACTTGTGACTTACTTATAGTGACCCCTATGTACAACAGCTCTGAACCCTGCCTTATCTTGAGCCAATCTCACTGTCTGCAACAGACTTACTCCATTACCCCACTTACTGTGTCAATCCATCTCATCCAGGGTCTTCCTCTCCTATGCTGTCCCTTCATACTTCCAAGCATGATGTCCTTCTCCAAGGACTGGTCCCTCCTAGACACGTGCCCAAGGTATGTGAGTAGCTTCAAAACCATTGTCTCCAAGGAACAATTTGGTTTCACCCTCTCCAGAACAAATCTGTATGTTCTCCTGGTAATCTAAGGAATGTTCAATATTCTTTTCCAACACCGCATCTCAAAGGCATCGATCCTTCTTGTCATCTTTATTCACTGTCCAGCTCTGATGCACAGCAAGTAACTGCAAAAACCATGGCCTGGACCAGGCACACCTTTGTCTCTAGACTGACATCGTTGTTCTTTAGCACTCTGAAGAGGTCCCTGAAAGCAGATTTTCCCAATGCAATTTGTCTTTTCATTTCCTGACTACTGGTGACAAGAGTGTTGACTGTGGAGCTGAGCAATGCACCTTATTCAAATCATGGTCTTTTTAATTACTTGCTAGGCATCTAAAAATTGGACAATGAATAAAGATGACAGAAGAAGATGTGATGACTTTGATCTATCGTTTTGGAGAAGAGTAATGAATATCTCAAGATTTCCACTATGGTTTTGCAAATAATCTTTATTCATATGAACTTTTCTTTTTAAAAAACAAAGCAAATATCTGTACTTCTAATGCCTCTACACCCACCCTTCTTCCCCACTGGCTCCATTCTGTACTCCTCATTCACAACAGAGTGAAAAAGGAACAAAAGAACTACAAAAAGAACAAGGAAACTAGATTAACAGAAAGGGAACAACCAGAACATAAATAATAGGAATGTTTAGCCACCATGAAAAATAATGTCATTAAACAATTTTTGAACTGTAGACATTTTTTAATGAGAACCTGCTGTTCTGCAAACCTTAGTGGAAAACAATATTACTGTTTGCTTAAAATATAAAAAGGTAAACACATAAATAGTTTAAACAAGAGCCTATCTTGTTTTATAAAGTCCTCTCATCATAAGGCATTTCTTATTCTTGATTCTTCTAATGTCCCTGGGAAATAAGCTTGTTCCCACTCTCCTCCTCACTTTAAAGAAAAATGGAAAGAAAAGAATGCAGTAACTGTTTCCGGGGGAACAGAGAAGCTACAGGAGTAACCCTGAGGTTTGAATTTCCACATCCCTACATTCTTTTACACTAACTCAGACTCCATGCACCTCCTAGGGAAATGCTTTAATGCTACCTGCATACAAGTCCAGTCATGGAAGGCTAAACTGGATGCCTTAGTGGCTGAGATAATTGGCGTGCAGTTTTGTACCAATGAACTCCAATCCACTTCACATTAGCTTACCAAACCCACAAATTTTAAGGATTAACAGGACATAAACTCAGTAAAATGAAATCTCAAAGGCAGGACATCAAACAAATGGACACTACCCTGCAATGAAAGCCACACTTAGGAGGTGAGTAGTCTGTAATTCAACTGCACAGTACTCATTTATCCAAGTCTTTTCTGCCAATCAGTCACACAGCTTTCTTAAGTACTAACCTGGACTTTGGTAAATTAGAGAAATCTTTATTAAATTACTACCCAACAAAGTAACCCTGGACCTATAACATTATGTATAATGTTAAATGATAGGTAGCAATTAATGAATTAACTATTAATTTCCTTCTCCCTTAGATAAACCCAGAATATGTTATCTTTGCCTCCTATGTTTTGAAATTACACACATAAAATCCCTGAAAAGAGAAATAAAATTAAATTTGACGTAAACAATGACATTAAAAGACATTCCCTAAAAAAAAAAAACAAAAAAAACCCACCAAACTTAAAAACCAAAAACACCATATTCCGTTTCTCAGTCTGATGTTAGGGAAAATCAGAACAGCATCCCATTCAGATATAACAACTTTCACTAAATTTAAACACTCATCCTCAAAACATAGCAAAAAATAAAAAAAGATATTATGAGGATGACTATAAAAATTCACAAATGTTTCAGATTTAGCCTTGAATTTTTTTTTTGGCGGGGGGGAGTGGAGGGAGTTGTAGAAGAAGTTATCACATATGTAAATTTAATTAATCTAGGAGTTAAAATTTTTAATTCTTCAAGTAAATTTCTTTATATGCACAAAGGACCCATGAAACAAAAAAAGCCAATTTTTCATTTGCTATTGAACCAATGTTGTGTGACAAGTCTTCTCCTTTGCTTTATCAATCTGGTTGCTTCTCTTTATCCATCCATTCATCTATATATATCTATCTATATATCTCTCAATATCGCTCCCTTCTCACTTTCCTTTTAAATCAGCCTGAAAAATTAACTTAAAAAAGACACCAAAGATAATTGGTCCTCTTCCTGTATCCTTCACAAGTAAAATGACAAGCAAGTACTCTTAGGATTTAAAATTGCAAAAAAAGGAAGAATTATTAGTTTTACTATTTAAAAATACAATCTTCAAAAAAAATTAAAATACGGAACAAAATACATGGGTCTATTGTAATGTGTTCAGTGTCTGTCTGTCAGTTTCTGTACTAAATGGAGCTTCCAGATTAAGGAAGAAAGACTGGCCATCCACTTCTGAAACAACAGGCCTTCCAAAACCCTATGAACAATAGAGGAACACTGTTAAACACAGCATGGGAGGTAGAACCTTTAGGTTGGAAGACACTGATTCTCAACAAGATGGACTGTCACAGTGGTTGTAGCAATGAGCTTAAGTGTGTCAGGGTCAGTGAGGATGGCACAGGATAGGGCAGGATTCAAATCTATTAATCAGAAGGTCACTATGATTTTGTGCAAGCCTGTTTTGTTGTCCTATGTCTTCTCATAAGACTTTGAGGATTAAGGGATTCCTGGAAAGGAAACAAAAGCAGAACCATCTCATTCCTCAATGGATTCAAATGAAAACTGGCAATAAAATCAGGAACAACTCCAAGAGGAGACACCAGAGAAGAGCCAAGCTGGTCTCTAAGAAGATGCACAGGATGACAGCCAGCACACTAACCAACATTCATTAGCATAACACTGTATCAAGTAGATTGACACACTACCATATGAAGCTTAGATTATATCACGATCTGATCACTTCCCACGTTTTTAAATGTACCCACGTTTTAAATAAATTTATAAGACTTAGAAAGGTCAGTAAGAGTTGCAGCGAACTTGATGGCCCCTCACAAAATCATCACCACCGCCCTAGAATGTGTATATGACCATTTTCAGAAATTATTGTTGCTGTTGTTGGGCAACCTCAAGTTGAGTACCACTCACAGCCACCCTATGAACAACAGATCTGAACCCTGTCCTAGCCTGTGCCGTCCTCACCATCTTGGACACACTTGAGCCCACTGCTACAAGTCACTGTGTCACTCCATCTCTTGGAGACCCGTCTCCTGTTCGCTGACCTTCCAACTTTTTGAAGCACGATACCCTTCTCTGAAGAATAGCCTCTCCTAGCAACATGCCCAAAGCATGTGGCACAAAGCTTTGTCATCTTTGCCTCCAAGGAACCCTCTGGCTGCACTTTTTCCAAGACCTGTTTATTTTTTTGGCAGTCCACGGGATATTCAGTACTCTTCTCCAACACCACAGTCTTAAAGTCATTAATTCTTCTTCTTCTTCCATTCTTATTCACTGTCTAGGTCTCAGATGTTTAGTAAGTGACTGAAAAGGCTATGGCCCAAATCAAATATACTTTTGTTTCCAGGATGACATCATTCCTCTTCAGTATTTGAGAGATCCCTCACAGCCAACTTGTCTAATTCAATACATCTCCTGATCTCACTTATTAAAAAAAAAAGTATAGAATAAAAAATTATAAAATAATCTGTTCTATGAGGAAAACTATGCTATAAAATTCAGTTGACATACTTGAAAAACAAAAGGCTAAGAATCTAACATACTTTGAGCATGTGGCAGGAGGGACCAGTCTTTGGACAGGACATCATGCTTAGAAGAGTGGAGGGACAGTGCAAGAGAGGAAGACCACAGATGAGATGGACTGACTCAGTGACTGGGGTAATGGCCATAGGTGTGTCAGAGTCAGTGAGGTTGGCTCAGGACAGGGCAAGATTTGGAGATACAGGGCACAGGTTTGCTATGAGTGGCAGTGACTCGATGGCACATGACAACAAGAGACCCCTACTGACATCACCATTCTATGAAAATTTACATAAGAAAGATGGTGACCAGATGATCACCCATCTCCTCACAGTATAAAATAAAGTCTTTAAGTTTAGCATAAGGATTCTGAGGACTTGTGTTCTTATAGAAGGTGAATGAGCAAGTCAGTCACAAACTTTGAAGCACACAGAAATCACCTGTGGGGTTTTGTTAAATGTAGATTCATTCAGGAACCAAACCTGAAATTCTGTATTTCTAACAAGTTCCCAGGTGATGCTTTCTCTTTGTCCACTCTAAACCATTACGGGATTTTGCTCCCAAACTAATATTCTTGAAACAAACTTTAATTACCACGTCTCTTGTCACTCCCAAAGGTAGTTCTGGTAGCCGTATCAACTACACGCAATTCCTCAAAATATCATTCCTCCATGCCTCCATGCCTTTGTCTAGGATATTTTCCCCCAAGATTTCCCACCTGTTATAACATCAAACCATTCTAGTTTTCTTTCAATCTCTAATTCGTAAGTCAATTCTTTTTCAGTTTCTTTTCAAATTCCTTGCCAATCTTTATGCCCCCAAAGCATCATCACTCTGGGTTCCCACGTAATACAGATTTCCATTAAAATATTTACTATACACAAACACCTTGATTTCTCTTCTATGGTGCTCTAACACAGTATCCATCACAATGCAATCATCCATAATGAATGAGGAAATCACAAATTAAACTATAGGTTTTTTATATGATAGGAATGGATAAATGAATCATATATTAAATTACAGTTAATTACACATTGGGAATGTAACAGGTGTGCAATTATGTGGATTTTTTAAAAAATGTCTTCAGACTTCCGGCCGCATCCCAGCGAGCGCGCCCCACCTCTCTGACCACGGGAGCAAAGCAGCCAGCATGGCACCCCGGAGTCAGCGTGGGAATAGTGGTGACCAGTCCTAAGCATCCTCGTTATGTCCTCTTGGGGAAGAGAAAAGGCTCACTGGGAGCCAGCAGCTTCCAACTTCCTGGAGGTCCTCTGGAATTCGGTGAAAGATGGGAAGAATGTGCTCAACAAGAAACCGTGGAAGCAGCAGCTCTTCACCTGAAAAATGTTCACTTTGTCTCAGTAGTGAACTCTTCGACTGAGAAAGAAAATTCCCATTATGTTACTATATTAATGAAAGGGGAAGTGGACTTGACTTATTATTCAGAACCAACAATTGTAGAGCCTGAGGAAAAATGAAGGTTGAGAGTGGGTTCCACGGGAAGAATTCCCTCCAGTAGACCAGCTTTCCTGGGCACTCCATTGATTAAAGAAACAAGGCTATGATCCTTTTAAAGACTTGAAGCATCTGGTGGGATACAAAGTTAATCATATCTAGAGAACCAAGAGAATTCATGGGTTTTTTTAGAAAGGCAAAATAAGATCTAACCAGAGAATTAGTATCACCTAATTAATACTGCATTTCTTCCCTTTACCTAAAAAGGTCCATTTGATTCCTATTTTATTTGCAATTTCTTAAACTTGGTCACTTTTCAGGCAGTAATTTTTGAGGCTGATGTCACTGACTTGTATTTCAGCCACTGCATATGTAATAAATGAGGATATTATGTAAATGTGCTTCCCAGATTTCCAGGATCTGTACTGTGCAGTTTGTCATTACTGGTTTGCATGGACTAGAGTGCAATAAAATTTCTCTTTAACATTTCATTCCAACTACAGTTCTAATTCAGCTATAACAAGATCACTGTTGTGGAACTTATCATGTTTATTGGTTTTCTTCTTCTCTCTCATTTAAAAACATTTTCTTAGGAGTATTTGGTGGCCAAACTGCCAAGTAATAGAGAAAAAGGACAGAAAATTAGAGACTATTTTCTGTTTCTGATTGACTATATAAACCATAGGAAGTCTGGTGCTGTTACAAAGAAGGCTGCCATCAAACACTGGGGGGGAAAGTCTTTAAAAATATTAGCACTTGATTTTATATTCCAGCTTTGAGTCCTCACAACTTAAAAATTTCATCTGGTTTTCTGAAGATATGTGCCACATGAGAGGAGAAGGCCTCTCAATTTCTCAAAACTCTGTTTTTAACAATTTCCCTCATCACAGGAAACAACTCTGAACTGATAACAACAAAGTAAAGAGTCCAACTAAATAAAGCCATATTTATTTCAGATACAAAAAACAAACAGCACTGAAGAAACCCATTTATGGAAGATGAAAACTACAAATTTACTCCAAGACCTATGTTATCTTTCCCTGGTTGCATAGTTAACCATTGTGCCAAGAAATCTATCCGATCCACTCCTAAATAAATTCATTTATTAAGATACTGTAGTTAGGGCCCTATTTCAGAGATTTTGCCACATTTACTCTTGCTGCATTAGATTGCCTCAGGATATGTTTTATGATTTACGCTGGTTTTGGTTTCTAAGCCTGGCTCTCTGGGCTGGTATCATGACAATGTACAAAGGCAGACAAATGAGACTTAAGACTAACAGCCAACATTTCCTTTCATTCACCCTTTAAGTATTATTGCTTAATAACTCCATATAAATAGGCTTTATATCAAAACAAAAATTGGAATTTTAGACATTGGTTTTAAGGAACAATTCACTGAAGAGGAATTATTAAGTATAGCCTGGATGTTCAAGTCTTTCTTCTCCTTTCCCTAGCCAGATTTACTTTTCAAGAATTAGTGGTGCAATGAATTCTGTGTTCGGCCCTAGTCAAAAGGTCAGTGATTCAGGGGAGCTCTGGTGGCCTAGTGGCAAGAAGCTGCACTGCAATCCCAGAGGAACACGGTTCGAATCCACCAGATGCTCTGCCAGAGAAGGAGGCGCAATATCCTCCCGTACCTGTCAGATCTGATTTGACGGTACACGCACACAAAATAAAAAAAATTTAAAAAATTTTAAAAAAAAAAGGTCAGTGATTCAAAGCTCCTAGCCGCTTCAGAGGAGGACAATGAATCAGTCTCCTCCCATAACATTCACAGCCTCAGAAAGTCAACAGAAGCATGTTATGAGTTAGAAGAGACTCAAAGACAGTGGATTAAGGGGAAGAAGGAAGAGTCCTGTTGACACAATGGACTAAGTAAGCATTAAGAGACTAACTGGCTCCCAGAGGTGCGTGGTTCAAATCCACCAGATGTTCTGCTAGAGAAGAAGGAACAATCTCCTCCTGTACCAGTCAGATCTGATTTGATGGCACATACAAAAAATAATTAAAAAAAAAAAGATAGAGACTAACTGGCAAGTCAGCAATTCAAATCTACCAGGTGCTCTTTGAGAGAAAAGGTGAGGCAGGATGTGTCAACTGAGACAACAAGCCTTTCCATACCTATAAACGCATCCTATAAAATCTACACTGTAGAGGCATTCTGAACCCAAATGGACTTGAGGGCAGTGATCTGGGTTTGCAGAAGAGGAGGTTTTGAGAAGTGTCCCAACAAAAGTATACTACCTTGACTTCTCAGAAGTTCCTTAAGAGCAACAAATGTATACGTCAGGAAAAAAGAGCCATCAAAACTCAACACTGTGAGATTCCAAAGTAAACAACAACAAAAAAATAAATAAAGTATTAATGCTAAGCTCTGGTGACTTGGCGGTAAAGTGTTACACTGTCAATCCAAAGGCACATGGCTAGAATGCTCCATAGGAGAAGGATGGACAATCTCTTCCTGTACAGTTTGCAGCCACTGGAGGGTTGGTCACAACTGGATGATACATAACACTTTGTCTTACATACTTCGGGCATGTTCTGGGGAAAAGACATCATGCTTGGAAAGGTGGCGGGTCAGCAAATAAAGAGGAAGATTGTCAGCATAATAACAAATCTGGAAGTTTGCAATGGCAGAATGAATGAACTAGTACAGTTCTGTCAACTGGATACTCACAATGGAAGGAGAGGGGAAATTCAATCCTCTATCAAAGCAGTGGTATCTGAAAAACCTCTAGAATGATTACTCTACAAAGCACTTCAGAAACACTAAGAAACAATTGTATCTAAGGTCATGAATTGTTGAGATTGCAAAGTATCTTTACAAATTACCCCAAAGCAAATTCCAAATGGGAGTCAAAGAGCCTAGAATTCCATCATCTTAACTCAGTCTCAGTAAACAAATACATAATGAGTTTAATACACTCCACTTCTAATTAGATATGATACAAACATTTGAAACAAAACAATTTTAGGATCTGAGTTTTTACTTTTCTATAACCTCTTTGAGATCATTTGTATGCCATATGATTCACCCATTGAAAATACACAATTCAGGAGCTTTTAGTACATTCAGGGTTGTGCAAACACAACAATACATTGTAAGGCACTTTTACAACCTCAAAAAGAAACCAAACCAAAACCTCTCACTTCATTCCTCCCAGCAATCAGTAATCAGTAACTCTGATTAAATTATTAATTAGCAAACAGAAATTCTGGACATTTCATAGAAATGGAACCATGTAAGAGGGGCTCTTTTTCCCAAAATATGTATACATTGTGTTTCATTCATATTCACTGTTTCACACATTCTTTCATTCACACTGTGTTTCATTTAACCATTTCCATACACTGTGTTTTATAAAATTAAACAGATGGTGTTTTGTGCCTGCCTTCTTCACTTAGAGGAATATTTTCAGGTTCATGTATGTTACAGCATCAATTAGTATTTTATTACTTGAAACTCTATGAACTTACATAAATAACGGTAGTTACAGAAAGGCTTCAGGCCTTCTCTTCATAGGGTCATGCTCAACTCGAAAGCAATCAACAACAACATTGCCCAAATTAACATTGTGACTTTAAAAAAACAACACAAAGTTAAATCATTTACTAGCTAGGATTGTAAATAAAGTTAGAGATATACAGACTCAGATATCAATAATCAGAAATTATAACAATGGCTTTAAAGCACTCGTAGCTGCTCAGTACCTTCTGCATCACCATAACTAATGATCTGCCAAACAGAGACATCATTAAAGGAAAAGGCACAAGGATCTAGGCCAGTGTGCTAGATCCCTCAGCTAGAGATTATCTCAAATACATGACATCACAATTCAATCCCTGAGGGGGTTAGTTCATTTAAATTCTGTAGCTGAGAAGGGAGCTCTGGTAGCTTAATTGTACAGAACTGAGCTGCCAACTCAAAGGCACACAGTTCTAATCCAACGGCTGCTCCATGGGAGAAAGACTGGCAATGTCTGTGTGATTTACTACATCATATAACAAAATGCAGGGGGGGGGGGTCAGTTGTGGGCCTGTTCAGACTCAACAGTACACAACAACAACTGAGAAGGAAAATATAGCCCAAGGAAGAAAGCGAGTTTAAAGTCAAAGCTACAGTTAATGGCAAGGTTAAAATTCCTAACTTTCCCATTGATCATTTTGTTATCTTTCACCACTCTGAGCTGCCTCTCACCAAAATTTTAAGACTAAGAAAAGTACTTACAATGTGCCAAAACTTGATGGCAAAATTGCCTTTATTTAAGAAAAAGGGAGAGTACCAAACGTGCTAAATATTAAACAGTAAGTATTAGTTTCATAAAAAAACTAGCTTAATAGTGCAAATATACCCACCAATAAAAGAGTCTTTTACAAACACGCAAGCATGCTAATTAACAACCTGAGAAGATGTTCTGGATATGTACACAAAGCCACATTGGAAGAATATCCAAAAATAGTAATAGGGCTTATCTCTCAGCAGCAGAAGTAGAAATGTTTATATATTCTGTTTCCAAACTAAATCTTCCAACTTTCCATAATAAGAATAAAATTATTTTCATTTTTACAAAAAAAAAGTTCAAATACATTTATTGTACACAACAGGCATAAAATGTTATATTCTTTTCATTTGTTTTCTTTTAAATTTTTATATTCTATTTAACTTTCTGACAATAAGGTCAGCGCGTTTATTATTGTTGTTATGTGCCATCAAGTAGCCTGCGACTACATTATTAAGCTCTGAAACCTGCCCTATCCTGAGCCAATCTCATCGTCTCCAAAAGACCTAATACCCTTTCTCCAGTCACTGAGTAAATCTACCTCATCCTGGGTCTTCCTCTTCTGCCCAGTATGTTTATTAAAGTATCATTTATAATTTTTTAATCAAATATAATAAACAAGAGGTCTCTCAAATTGGATGTGGTTCCTTTTCCACACTATTATATATCAAGTGCATGCTTCTATCAGAACTAATTTTACAGGGGTCTTCCTATAAAAGCATTAGCTATTCCAGTTTCTCTAACTGAGAAGTGAGCTCTGGTGGCTAAGTGGTATCTAACTGAGCCGCATACTCAAAGGTATGCATGTATGTGTACATATATGATGTTAAAAACACAGAGACCAAAGGAAGGCGAAAGAGGAGAAGATGCCTCTGACTTGTAGTCCTGGAGAAGCCTGCCAAAAGAAGAAACAAAATTTGAGGAGTGGACGTGGACAGAAACCTAGATCCAACAAACAAGGACAGATCCAACAAACAATGACATTTATCTATTAAGTTATGAGTCAATTTTAAAAAGCACATTTGAAACTAACCAAATAAAAATATTCAAAGAAGTGATCCAAAACAATGCTCTGTGCACTTTACTTTCATTTTCATTTTAGTAGAAGCAAGTCAATGAGTAACAATCAAGTTGAAGATATCATACTATATATTAAACAGAAGTTTGTAAACATGTTTTACTATCACGTGGGGAAGGAACCCTAGTAGCACAATGACTAAGTGCTTGGTGGGTAGCTCATGGCTTCATGGAAGAAAACACTTGGTCATTTGCTCCGAGGAAGAATGTTGCTATTGTTGGGTGCCATCAAGTCAAATATGACTCAGGAAACTCTATCAAGTAGGTCCACTCTGTCACGTAAGTTCATTATGAGTCAGAATCTACTCTCATTAGCACTTACCACTATCCTGCAGGGTTAACTTTACCCAAAGAGCTGATCTTTACTCTCTGTTCCTAAACCTAATCTCTGGAATCCTAGAATTTCCTTACTAATCTTAAATGGAGGAGGTCACATTGGCTATGTTAACACAGTGGCTCTTGGGCAATGGCTGGCCAGGCCAGCAAGATCCTTGTGTGGTATCAGCTGATTGGGACTATTCTCAGTCAACAGGAACTGGAATTATGTCATTAACCATCAATTAGAACTCTGGACACAAATTCCACAACTTTCCTGTTTGATGGTAAAAGTCACTGGAAGGTTATACACCACTTTCTGGAACACAGAGGCTTTGCACTGGGAATCTTCCCAGATTTTGCCATTTGGATCTCTTTGTATGTCTCATTCTTGCTAGAACAAAACTAATTTTAAGCATGTTGTTGCACCACTGAGTTGGACCCAACTCATGGCCAGTGCTCGGGTAGGTTTTCAGAGGCTGCAAATCAGACAGAAAGAAACTGTCTTTCTCTCTGAGAGCAGCTGGAGGATTTGAACCATGTGCCTTTGAGTCAAGCAGCATAACTCCTTACTGCTAAGGTGTCAGCAGCGGTCCCTGTTGCTAGGTGTCATCAAGTCAACCACAGCTTATAACAACCCAATCTCAACTCTGAACATCGGATCTCAATTCTGTTCTGGACTGCCCCATTCTCACAAGCTCCAATGCATTTGGGCACATTGTTGCAGTCACTGTGCCAATTCATACTGCTGAGGGTCTTCCTTTATCCACCTTTTCAAGCACATCTTTTTCCAAAGACTACTGTCTTTTGAAAACATGCACAAAGTATTTTTTTTTAAAGTACAGAGATCTGTAAATTTTGTGAGTCATTTTGGGAAGTGACTGAACCTATGGGAGTGAAGGGAGCCAGCAAATCAGAAATGAGGGTTCATGGAAATTCCCATCTTCAAGGCTGGTGTGTGAAGTCTTCAGCAGAGCTGAAAGTACGAAAGTGTGTATACCCTAACCCAAGTGCTTGGGATCAGAGACGAAAACGCAGCTGGTGTGAGGGTGGAGTGAGACAATAAACTGATCTAAACTCATCACTGTCAAGAGAAATGTGGAGATTTTATATTCTAGTCATTTACTATCCAGGTTCTCACCACATGTAACTCTCATACGGTAGGCCTGAGAAGTTATAAATCAAAAGGAAAAAAATCTTTGCTCTATGGTTAGTATTTTCTAGTTATATACTTTTCTAGGGGAAAATTGGGCTATAGACCCAAATATTTTAAAATTCCTTTTACTTTAAACTCTCATCTTGATTATCTTGATTAATTCTTCAGTACTGTTCACTCTGCAGTCAAAAAAGCAAGTGTTTCCAATCTTAGCACAGTCACAAGGAACAGACTTGGCAATTAAGGAACACAGAAGAAATGGGTTTATGAACAAACTGAAAGAGTAAACAATTTCTTCAATGTGAATTTTATGAGCTAAGGGGTTTAAACAAACTCTTGACAAGGTTGTTTCAAAACTACAACATCTTCAATTTAATGACCACATACTACATCGTTTCCACGCAAAATAAGACTGATGTTCTTTAAAAGAACGGAGAGCTCTGGTGGCCTAGTACGTAAGGAGTTGTTTTGCCAACCCAAAGGCAAGGACCAGCAGTTCCAAGGGAGAAAGATGGGCTATCTTCTCCTGCACAATTTACAGCCTCTGAAAACTCAATAGAAGGTCAATTATGAGTTGGATCTGACTTGACAACAATAAACAACATACTTTCAAAGAACAGAATGGGAAAAAAAAACAAAAACCCATAGAACAGAACGGTATCATACATGCAGTACAACTTACCTAGCAAAAATAAGTACTATATGGATTTATGTACATATTTACATTGTTGTTGTTGTCGTTGTTATGTGCCGTCGAGTCGCCTGCGCCTCATAGCGACCCTATGTACAACAGCCCTAAACTCCACTCTGTCCTGTGCCAATCACACTGTCTCCGACACTCCCATCCCAATTATCCCAGTCACTGAATCAATCCACCTCACAGAGGGCCCTCCTCTCCTGCGCCGTCCCTCCACCCTCTGCAGGCAAGAAAAATTCAAAATACCCTGAAACAAAGTTGTTGTTGTTTCATGCCCTCAAGTCGCTACAACTCATAGCAAGAAGAGATCTGAAACTTGTCCTAGCCTGTGTCACCTTCAGATGTGCTGGAGCCCACTGTTACAGCACAGCACTCTGTCAATCCCAACTTGTTGAGTAAAAACATATTTATTTTCAATACTATTTTTAATAGGATATAAGTCACCAATTCTAAGCAATATTGCAAGTGTTAAGAAGCAAAGATCTCATTCACCTTATTATAAACAAGTAAGAAATGTCGATGGAACAATGAAGCCGTTTGTGGGTGGTTCTCTGAACCTTTCTTCTTACACTGTAGTTGCCCTTTTCTGGGAAATTAACATAAATAGTGGCATCTTACAGTAATCAGGAATTCTCTGGCTTTTCAGCCTATCAGCTTGTTACTGAGGGATGTCATTTCCAGGAGCAATCGCCTACTGCAGGTCTCACACCCATTCTATGCTACCCCACCCCGTAGCCTCACTGACAGGCAACAGAGCACAGTAGCTGAGTATGTGCAATGGAGTCAGAGGGCCCAATTCACATCCCACTCAAGCACTTACTAAGTAAATTATTCAAATACCAGAGTGTTGTTCTAAGAAATACACATAAAGTACTCACACAGTGTCTGGCCAGCAGAAAGCCCTCAAAAAGTAGTAAACATTATTCTCATCTTGTAGAAAGAAAGCAACCTTCCTCTGAGCAAATAAACATGACAAGCAAAACACACAGGCTGTTTCCTTCAAAACAGCCTCATGGCTTTGTAAATGCTGATGAGAAAGGGCTAGATAAAGAGACTCTCTCATCCCACACCAGCCAAAAGATCAAAGCTGGAACAGATAAAAAAATATTAAAAGCAAGATGAGCTCTGTTATAGACCCTACTCTAACTTCTACATCAGGATTTAAAAAATTAAAAAAATTTCAAAAAAAAATAAAACAATCAGCTCTGCCCTTACTACTTGTCATTCCCTAATGATGCAAGCTATGGCTGACTCTGAGAAGAATGGGAATCCCAAAACATTTGATTGTGCTAATGTAAAACCTGTATTTGGACCAAGAAGCAGTCATCAGAAAGCAGGGAGACACTACATGGTTCAAAATCAAGAAAGAAAATCAGGGATGTATTTTGTCTCCATACCATTTCAATCTGTATGCAGAACAGATCATCCGATATGTTAGGCTGTATGAGGAGGAATGTGGCATCAGGATTGGTGGAAGAATCATCAACCTGTGTTATGCAGATGACACAACCCCGCTTGCTGAAACTGAGGAGGACTTGAAGCGCTTGCTGCAGAAGGTCAAAGACTACAGTCTCCAATATGGATTGAAACTCAATATCAAGAAAACAAAGATTCTCACCACTGGGCCAATTGGCAGTATCAGTATGCATGGTGAAGATACTGAGATAATTAACAGTTTTCGTTTACTTGGTTCCACAGTGAGCACTCTTGGGAACAGCAGCCAGGAAGTCAGGAGACGAACTGCATTGGGAAAGTCAGCTGTGAGGGATCTCTCAAGAGTACTGAAGAGCAATGATGTCAGGCTGGAGACTAAGGTGCGCCTGATCCAGGCTATAGTCTTCACAATTACGTGCTGTGCATCGGAGAGTTGGACAGTGAACAGGGATGATAGAAAGAGAATTGATGTCTTTGAGCTGTGGTGCTGGAGAAGAGTGTTGAATATACCATGGACTGCTAAGTGAACAAACAAGTTTGTCCTGGAGAGGGTGAAGCCAGAATGTTCCCTGGAGTCAAGGATTCTGAAGCTTCGTCTGACATACTTTGGGCACGTTGCAAGGAGGGACTGGTCCTTGGAGAGGGACTTCATGTTTGGGAGAGTGGAGGGACAGCGCAGGAGAGGAAGACCCTCGATGAGATGGATCAATTCTGTGATTGGAGTGGTGGAAATGAATGTGTTTGAGACAGCGAGGTTGGCACAGGATAGAACGGCATTTAGGGCTCTTGTACATAGGGTCGCTATGAGTTGCAAACGACTCGATGGTACATAACAAAACAACAGTGGTGCATCCAGAAATACCATAACATTAGACTACAGAAGTAGAATCTGGTACCTTTAGGATGATGTATAATCAAATACACTGTACCCTTCCCCCTCACCACATGTTTAAAACTTTATTTTCTAAAGAAGTCTCTGGAAGAAGAAGTGGCATCCACTTCCTAAACAACATGCCTCTGGAAACTCTAGGAACTTTGAGAAACAACGATAGTTATAGAAAGGTTTCAGGTATTTTGTTCATAGGGTCGCTATGAGTTGTGTTCAATGACAATCAACAACAATGGTGCATCTGATTCGGGCCATAGTCTTTCCAATCACTTGCTATGGATCTGACAGCTAGAAAGGGAATGACAGGAAAAGAACTGATGATGCCTTTGAGCTGTGGTGGTGGTGAAGAGCTTTGAAGAGCCCATGGACAACCAAAAGAATAAACAGATTAAGTCTTGGAGAGGGTGCAGCTGGAGTGCTCTGTGGAGGCAAGAATGTTGAGGCTTTAACTCACGTACTTTAGGCATGTTGCTAGGAGGGGCTATTCCTTGAAGAAGGAGAAGATGCTAGAGGAGGGTCAGTGAAGAGGAAGACTCTCAATCAGGATTGATATGGTGACTGCTGCAGTGTTCTCTTGTGTGTCAGGAAGTGTGAGGATAGACACAGGCACAGGAAAGAGAGCTCTTTTGGTCACAGGATCGCTATGAGTTGTACCTGATGGCACTTAAAACAACAACAATGCTTAAATTGTTTTGTCTGTTCTGCAAAGACAGGTTACTCCTTAAACCCTGACTTCATGTATAAAATTAAATGGCAAACTGAGACATGTACAGAACATGGTTACAGCTGAGAGCTAAGGTGCTAGCTAGCCCAAGGTTCAAAATCTGTCTCTTTAATTGTATATGACTTTGGACAAACTGCTTAATAATTCTGCTTTCTCTTCTGTAGACAGAATTAGTAACAACAGCATCTACACCTTACAGGCTTACTGTTGTTGATAGGTGCCATCGAGTCGAGTAAGATCTGAACTCAGTCCTGTCCTGCGCCATCCTCACACTTCCTAACACACAAGAGTCCACTGTAGCAGTCACCACGTCAATCCACCTGGTTGAGGGTCTTCTCCTTCACCGATCCTCTGCCCTTACCTTCCCAACATCATTTCCCTCTCCAAGGAATAGCAGCTTCTAGCAGTATGTCCAAAATATGTGAGGCAAAGCCTCATCATTCTAGTCTCCAAAGACCACTCTGGCTGCACTCTCTCCAAGACATATCAGTTTGTTCTTCTGGCCATCCATGGGCTATGCAGTGTTCTTCCCCAACACCACAGCTCAAAGACGTCAATTCTTTCTCGGTCATCCATATTCACTGTCCAGCTCTCAGATGCATAGTGAGTGATCAGAAAGACTATGGCCTGAATCAGATGCACCTTAGTCCTCAAACTGATATCACTACTCCTCAATAATTTGGAAAAGTCCAAAGCTGCAGATTTTCCCACTGCAGTTTGTCTTCTTATTTCCTGACTGCTGATACCAAGGGTATTGTGGATCCAAGCAAGATGAAGCTGTTGACAGTTTAAATCTCCTCTCCATCCATCATGACACTGCCTGTTGGCCCAGTGGTAAGAATCTGTTTTCTTGATACTGTAATGCAATCCATATTGAAGGCTGCACTGTCTCATTACTAAGACTATATACATTGAGAGATGAAGTGCCCAACACAAAGGAAATAATCAATACTTAGCTGTTATTGTTCCATCTCTCAGTCTACACGCATCTCAATCAAAGGACGTATCACTGGAAACACTGCAAGCTTTTGGTTGACAGCTCACTGTTATTACTGCTCATTATATCTATCACCAAGCAGATACTAACAAATCTAAGTTCAGTCACTGGAATGTAGAAACAATTTGAATAGGACTACCATGATAATGTCATGAGCATCAACTGATCAGAAAAAAAAAAGTCTATTTTAGAAAATACATGAACAATAATCTGTCAAATTATGGATAAGCATACATATGCAGGACTCAGTAATTCTGCTTCCAATTATTTAATTTTATTTCTTTTCCAATTATTTAATTTTAGTGAACATATACCTCTACACTGATGATAAAGAAGTGTTTATGATTGTAAAGTTACTTAATAAACAGTGAGTGACTTAAATATCCATCAACAGTATGAGAGATAAATAATTTATGGTACAAAAGCATCCAATGAGTATGATTCAAATTAAATAACCCAGAGCTATTGGCATCAAAATATGGGCATAAAAATTTCTCTAATATAGTTTTCAAAGTACATGCAGTTTATGATAGTATTTCTGTAAATTTAAAAACAAAATAAATTTCTTTTTCATAAATGTCCACAGGACTAAGATATACTAATTTAGACTAGCTTTCCTCTGAAGAGAGAGTAAATAAAGACAAAAAGCTTGGACTGTATCTGCAGCTATTTACCTCTCTATCTTAGGGAACTCTGGTGGCCTACTTGGTAATAGAGTTGCTCTGCCATCCCAAAGAAAAGAGCTTTGGATCCACCAGATGCTCTGTGGGAGAAAGACGGGCAATTTCCTCTCATGCAATTTATCGCCTCTGAAAACCTGCTGAAAGATCATTATGAATATGTTCCAATTCCATGGCAATGACTTTGACTTCAATCTATTTACTTGCTTTGTTGGTACGCAGTGTCCAGTCAGAACTGACTCACAGCTGACCTTCCAGCTGGTTTCCAGAGGCAGTAAGTTGCTGGATTTGGATCACGTGCCTTCAGGTTGGCAGTGTAACTCTTTACCACCAAGCCATTAGAGCTCCCTATCTAGTTATTCAGGTATGAGTACCTTATCCTGTCATTTTGTATGCTGGCACTGTTTCATTAAATCCACTAGAACTATTTCTCAGTATTTCAGTATATCTGCTACAAACATATTTATACTATACAGCAATAAATTGTAAGAAAACAGATTTCTGCATGGGATTATAGCATATATTACAACAGTGCTGTAAATCATTTATCAGCACACTAGGCTGCAATTATTAGGAGGTCAACTTGCACAGAAGAAAAAAATGCCTGTTAGGAGGAGATGAAAAAGACAAAAGGTCACATTTTCCCTTCGAGATGCACCCTGTGTATCTGCAGTCCTTTGAAGTTCACAGGGGTTCAGCAGCAGCAGGACTACACGCGGTATAGAGTACAGTGATCCAAAAGTCAGTCTGGTCTCCAGGACACATCATGACAAAAATGTAAAGCGCTGAAATAATTATTCCTGGGGCAGAGAAGAATGTTTCTGAAGAGCTGTTCTTGAGTAGAAACTAACACAAGAATAGTTCTTGTAGTCAAAGATGGGGGGATAACCCAACAGGATCTTGTTTTCCTTGGGATAAAGCAGTGGTTTTCTTGAGGCACAGAAAAAGATATCCTCGCCCTCCCAATTTTGTCTCTGCTTGGGGGAAAAAAATAAATAAATGTCTGAGATGCTGTTACATTTCATCTGTAATTCTCTTTGTTCACTTTTGGCAGTTACCATCACGAGCATTAGAGTGAAGTCTAGCACCTTGCCAAAAATATCAGCATCATGATTGATGTGTGATTCAAAAAAGCTGTCAAAATGGATATTCCAAAAGGAATGAGTCACATAGCCGGGCCAGGCATGTTAATATTTTTGTACCATATTATAATCCTTTTCATCTGGACTTCTTAGAGTTGGCTTTATTACTTCCTTTCAAGCAATTCTAAAATGACTAAGGCTACAATAAATGACACAAGAAGCCTAACAGAATGGTTTCATACTTTCATTACTCAAACCCAAAAATTAAGGTTGTTTTATATGAAAATAGGGCGCACACACACAGGGGAAAAAAAACAAACACATGCACATAACTTCAGCCCACACAATTTTAGAATCCTCAAGGGTCTGAGAACACAGAGAATTTTATTTCACATTAATCTGACAGTTCTATCTTTTATATTCTTTTATCTTAATAACTTTTTTTTTTTAAAGTAGGCTGTCACTATAAAATTTAGGGCAGAAGTGACATTTCTCAGCTAAGAGAAAAATGAACAATTTTCCTCAATGGATAAATGAACAAAAAAGAATACATAAATGTCTTCAAAAAATGCTGGCTTTTGGCTCCTAGGGAGAGCAACCTGTTGTGCATAAGGAACTTTATCTAAGCCATTGTCTTCCATCTTCCCCTCCAGGACACCTGTAAGCAACACCTCCAAGCCCTTTTCACAAGTTTGTTCTCACTAGGTTTGCTCCCTTTCCTATATGTAACCTAAACACTGGATATTGTTCCAGAACCTGAACCCTGAGCCTGGATCCAGAGACAAAAAGGAAATATAACTGCCAGCTAGGGAAGTGAAGGTGAATGGAGCCTCAAGTTTCAGCCAGCCCCTCCCACTGGACTCACCCAAAGAAACACCTTGCAGTCAGAGGGCAGAAAATGTCATGAAAATATCTTCTAACTGAAGAAGAAGGGATGCAGCTTGAACTCAAGACCACCAGTAAGGTGTTGGGATGGGCTCCTCTTCCCTTCATCTCACCATCTCTGGTCAGCATGAAGCAGCCAGAGAGTCTGCACCCCCTATTCCCAAATGAGAAACCCATGAAATGAAAAAGACAATTTCTTTGTGTAAAAAAAAAAATTATTCACCATTCGACTATTCCACCATTACCCTGTCTTTTGTGGTCCCCGTTGATCTTTCTCATTTCCTTTACCCACTCACTTTCTCTACCCACCAAACTGTGCAATCCTGTGATTTCACCCCTACCCATCCTCACCCTTCTACTCCCAGCCCTGACCCGCCTGGATTCCCATACATGTTTTTTTACAATTTAAAAAAAAAAAAATCTGGCTTTTATTTCTGGATGTAGTATCAAGATAAACTGCATAAGGCATAACCCAAAGCGGTTAATATGGGACACTGTCAAAGAAAATACAATAGGGGACCACTGGAGACATAGAACCTATAGTGTCTAACACCATTTCCTAGATCAAGTCAGATGCCACTGTAGTCTTGATTTGAAATGGCAACTTTTACTGGATATTTCTCTTTTCTCAATCCAATCAAACAGAAGATCATATCAAGACAAGTTACTCAAATTCCCTTTTCTTCAATTATTGGAATTTAGAACAAAGTCCAAATGAATCCATCCATCACACAATAAAGCTGAAGCCAAACAAAACTTCAAGTTTCAGATAGTCATGACCTTGAATGTATTTTCTCATGTGAACTAGCTGCTCAATGCTAAAGTATTGTACACAGCATGGTGGTTGTCCGTGCTAATTACAAAAACACTTTTCCAAGAGACCTCTAAAATGCACCTGTCTGACACCCAGAAACACTAGGACATTTTTCTATATTTTCTAGAAAGCACAAAATATACAGTATTTAAGTAGAGGTTGCATGTACAGAGCAGATGTTTGGAAACCTTAACTGTCATTTTAAGCCACCATCAACTCTTGTTTTTATGGTATTCTTCACATCTGAGTGTGAGGATAATGGAACTAAAGTTACCTGTGAGGTACAACAGAATCTTGTTTGGGTCTACAGACTGCAGTCTAATGCTAATGCTTTAATAAAAGTTAAATGTTAAAACTACAAAATAATCAGAACTATCACTTCTTGTGAAGTACTTTAGCTGCGTGCTAATACTAGAGTATACAAAACAGCATCATTTACTATGCATCACAGGCAAAGAAGTCCTATGACAGATGTGGCAAGCTGGTTTAAAAAATCACTCATCTAGTAAGACGCTGCAAAATCCTAACTCAAACTCAAGTTTAATTCCAAAGTCCATGCTCACAAACAAGCTTTCTGAAATAAGCCTTTTTTAATAGCTTTGTTAAAGGCCCTTCTGTGAAGTTCAATGCCAACATTTCTTACAAGCTTTGTAGAAAGAACTACAAGCAAAGTGTACAGAAAGAACTCAGTTTCTGATACTTATAATTTAAGTCTCCTAGTCTTTTTATTCTTAGGGCAGAATTCACTACCACCTGGAGGGCTTTCTCTGAGTATTAGCGTCTTCTACCTGACTGCTCCAAGCTGTGTATACAAAGAATTTAGGCATGTACTGACAAACACAAATCCAAGGTCCTCAAGACTTTAAACCTAGAATTCATTTAATCTATGCTTCATAAATTACAGCTTTGGGGCAAACAAATTAACTGTCTAGATTTATCAGCTTGGCTGATGGTGTAAGATCTTAACCTTAAAACAGTATTCTCGGGGAGCTCTGGTGGCCTAGTGGCAAGGAGCTGCACTACAATCCCAGAGGCACA
>NW_006399760.1:23922314-23924288 GCF_000299155.1 Elephantulus edwardii | reverse complement strand
AATAATAAAATAAAAAAATTTTTAAAAAAAATTTTAAAAAACAGTATTCTCTACAGAGCCCACTGTATACATCACACCTACTACATTTACTGCAAACGTCTTTTAAAATTCTGTAATCTCCATTTTCATGCCTATCTTCCACCAGGCAGGTAACGCCTCAGAGTAGAGGAGGAAAGAAAACGGTTAAAAAAAAAAGTAAGCAATTCAAATTCACTGCTTTCAAGAAGGAATCAACTCACAGCTGACCCTCCAGTGAATTTTATCAATTGTGCAAAAAAGAGATTTCCCATTTTTCTCCAGAGGAACAGCTGGTGGATTTGAACTGTCAGAGAGAAACACAGTCTTTGAGCTATTAGCAATGCAACTTAACTCCCTATGGACTAGGCCACCAACGCTGCTTTCCAGAAATCACCAAGATGTTTTGTTCAGCTTTGGGTCTCAGTATCCAAACAGTGATTGGCTTGTAGTAAATGCCTAAACAAAAACATTTGTTTCACGAATAAATGGGTTTACAAGGGATGTGTTTTCTTAAAAATAAGCAAACCCTAACATAAGGTTTATAAATGCAAGGTAACAACGGTTGTTTTCTTCACAAGGAGGTCATGAGATTAAGGGTTAACAGTAAGGATAGAGCAAAAGGTTTACTGCATAGCCTTCAAGCTGTAACAACACAGCCATTTTACTAGAGACATTTGAAAAAACAAAGGTTCAGAGACAGTTGTCTAAAAGAGAGCCTTCAGAGGACAACTGTTACTAAAAAAAACCCGATTTGATCACAAGCTTATTTGGCCTTTACTATTTCAACAGTGGACTGAGGCTTATTCACTCAGTTCTATAACTTATTCATCTAGCTTATTATATATATATACACACACACACACACACACAAACATGCACCCATATTTACACATATATATAGTACTGTTGGATCAGGGGCTATACCAACAAAACAAATACAAACTCAAGTATGTTGAACTTGTCCTTACGAAGCTTTCAATTTACTTCCGAAATATTACTTTTTCATCACTGAAAATCAAAACCGTATGTTAGAAGCACAGTTTTAGAGTCAAGAGAATTTGATTTTCAGCTCTAATACTACTAGAAATGTCGATCCTCAGGCATGTTCTTTAACATCTCCAATTCTAAATTTCTCACACGTGAAACAAGGATGATACCCACCTCCCCGGTTTCTTGAGTTACCTTTCATGTTTACTAAAGATTAAACAGGGGCACATGTAAGTGACCTGTTACTATTATTATAACACATGCACCAAACCCACATTTAATTTGCAGGCTGCCTTTAATCCTCATCACAAACAACCCTATTAATATAGACTAGAAGCTGAATGTGATATACTAAATGCAGTAAATATATACCAAGAACGATTGAGAATTCTCCCCCCATTCTCTCTTCAATATGAGAGCAGTCACAGTTAAAGACAGTATGGTCTGAATTCTCAGACAACCAACTGTAGATTTTTTTGACTTTTGAGCTTAGAGGTTCTCAAACTTTAACGTGCATAAAAATTACTAGCTAGAGTCAGATGCCAAGAATCATAATTTTATGGACAACCTAGGAGACCTTCTGGGTAATATTTTTTTCATTCATTTTTTATTGTGATTTTAACAAAAGTTTACAGAAAACTTGGCTTTCCATTCATGCATTGTTACACATTTTCCTTCCTTCCCAGTTCACTTTTCTCTTTAAAAAATGTATTCATTATTCCATATTTTCCTCCCTCCTCCTCACCACTCCAGTCCACTTTGCTATGCATATATTATTCTGGACTGTTGTCATGCAAATAATGCCTAATCATATATTCCTTTTAAACAATTATTTTCCCTCATCTGTTTCAATGTAATGTTCATTATTTACCCCCTCTTTTCTTAGTTTCCCCCCAACCTCCAATACCAGCCCTGTTTTATTACAGCAGTAATAAGCAGTATTTGTCCTTTTGTGACTGAGATATTTCA
>NW_006399760.1:23905970-23922209 GCF_000299155.1 Elephantulus edwardii | reverse complement strand
CAGTGCTTGTCAAAGCCAGTTCTGATTAATCTTCTTTGTCAGTGTGTCCTTTGCCATTCCCTATCACTCCTCCCTGAGAGAGACTTCACCCTGTCTTTCTTACTTTTAACCTCAAAACCAGATCTCTCTCTGTATAAAATTCCTGTATGTGCCTTAAGAAATTAAGGAGAAAAAAAAAGTGGTGGGTCTGAGTGCAAACTAACAGCTAGTTGCTGCAGTGAAAATTTGTCCAACCTTGTTGTACCAGGTTAATGCAGGGCTTTAAGCAAAAAAAAAACCAGACCACAGTAAGTGGTCTGGAGAGCCCCTTTATTCAGAACTCAAAGGAGTCAGGTACTCCATTCTCAAAGTGAATGAAATCATCTGAGATTAACAAGTGGCAGAACTATGTTTGAACAAAGCTACTTACAAGAAAGAGCACTGTCATGACAACAGGCAAAGAAAATAGACTCCCATGCAAAATTCTTCAAAAATCAAGGTCGGCTGAAGCCAACGGGGATGAGCACATCCCACATGCAGTTTATTTACTCCAGGGTCCACAGAACCCCACAGCAAGCCAGCATGGTGAGAGACATATCAAGTCCTGGCTACTCCTCCTACTTGGGGGGGGGGGCTCTTTTCTGATCTTGATGTGCTGGAGGTTTGCTCCTCATCACTCAGATCTGAACCCGGATGGCACCTAACAGTTTGTTTCTGTTTACCCCTTTCATTGTCTGGTCCCTCGCATTGCCTCCTTCTAACACTAGAATGTAAGCTACTGGAGGTCAATAATGTCTGGTAAGTGCTCAATAAACATTTCTGGACGGTCTTGATTAAAGCTGTACAGTGCTGTCGAAGTCAACTGCTAAAAGAAGAACTGCTGCTCACTTTGATGTGCTTCTCTCCACATAAAGAAAGTATCATGGATATCCTACTTAAGAAAGTCCTTTTCTGGGGAGCTCTGGTGGCCTAGTGGCAAGAAGTTGCAATGCAATCCCAGAGGCACACGGTTCAAATCCACCAGACACTCTGCTGGAGAAGGAGGGGCAATCTCCTCCTGTACCAGTCGGATCTGATTTGACGGTACACACACACACACACACACACACACAAAATAATAATAATAATAATAAAAGAAAGTCCTTTTCTGAACTGTTCTGTGCATTCACTTGGCAGCAGAATGCCATGATGTCCTAATCTGACTTAGAGCCAGTGGCAAATCCCTAATTTTCTTTGGCCAGATGAACTGCATGCCTCCTTTTCTTCTAATTCACAAGTCTTTCTTAAGGAGTCAAGTGAATAATGATCCATCACATAAACTCTGCACATTTAGTATTCTTAGGATAATTACCGTCAAGTAAATATGGAGGAGACAAAGATGAGTAAAAATCCAAGACAAAATGTCATTTCAACACAAAAGCAAGATATGCATAGTTAACAGCTCAATACGGTCAGTTAAACTGGTTCGCAGTGCAGCCACTCCACTCCCAGGACAGCTTCATCAGGCACCTTTCTCATCAAGTCAGTCATTACCTGCTGAGACCCTCTCCTGGACCAAGCACAAAGATGGAAAAGTTCAAAGCTGCCTGGACCTGCATGAAATGATCCTTGCCTTCAAGGAGTAATGAGCTAGAAGATAAAACGAGGGCATAAACAGGTGGCTACGAAAGTGATGGGTGACGACACAAAGCTACTCATAAAAGCATCCCCTCATTTTACAATCACACCTCATACAGGGTGATGTTTAATCAAGTGCTTCGTGAGTAAGACAGATAATTCATACTATAAAGAGATCAAAGGATGGAGAGATGTTTTTCTCTTCCCTCCCAAGCTAATGTGGGCCTAGAGAGACACTTGGAAGAGGTGGAATTTAATAAGTGTCTTGAATGTTGGACACAATTTCAATAAGCAGAGATGCAAAAGGACCATATTTCACATAGTGGAAGTACTATGAGAAAATACTTAAATGAGGAAGAAATGAGGCTCTGTACTGGGGACAGGGGAGAAGCAAAGTGGAAACCAAGTTTTTGGAGAGAAAAAAACTGAAGTGGCAATAGTCTGGGCTGGCTCTGATGAGAAGGCTAAAGAGGGATAAAGATCTTCACAGAGGAGATTATGGAAGGCAAGCCATTAACAACAAATACAGCCAATGATACCCTAGAATCAGTTCTAACATCTGCAGTAATAAGCATCTGACAAGAAAATTTAAGTAGATGAAATTCACAAACATATACCCTTCAATATGCAGACCCCTAGATGACACAAATAATTAAAACACTGGACTAGTAGCTAAAAGGTTGGTAGTTCAAACCCACTCTGAGATGCCTGGCAAGGCAAGTGTGGCAATCTGCTTCCAAAAGCCACATAGCCTTGAAAACTCCTACAGAGCAATTCTGCTCTGATCACATGGAACCTTCACAAATCAGAGTCAACTCCAAAGCAACTATCAACCACAAAACAACTTTCAAAAATCAAGAGTTCTCAAGATAACACCACTGTTATAAAGCAGGGCTAACATGTGGGGTTGGGAGGAGAAAATTACAGGAGTGAATAGATACTGACCATTTCATTGAACAGATAAAGGGAAGAACTCTTTAAAAGGAATATAAGATTATACATACAACAACAGCCCTGAATAAGCAGTACATCAAAGCAAAGAAGCTTGAAGGGAGTGGGAAAGAGGTAGGTAATTGTGCAACAATGAATGAATATTTTTTTTTTAAAAAGTGAACTGGGGGAGGGGAAAGAGAGGGGGATAAAATGCAACAATGAATGAATGAAAATTTAACTTTTCTATAAATGTTCATTAAAATCACAATTAAAATAAAATTTTCTCAAAAAAAAAAGTTCTCAAGAAAGATGACAAAAATTACAAGCTTAAGCCCTGTCCACACATGTAAGTAACCCACATTGCAGATGCTTGTTTCCCGTGTGGAAATTTCGGATTTACTCACGCAACACATATCAAAATGTCCCCTTCTGTGTATTATGAAAAAGAAGATTCTCCAACACACACATATATATATACTGCCATCAGGAATGGTAATGATGATACAACTAAAAACAAAAGAAAGATGCTGTAATGTCAGTATTTTCTAATGGTTAAGCTAATTTGGTCTGAGAAAGTGTCTCAAAGGAAGTGGTGAAAACCTCATGGTTAAAATCATTTCTAATCAGACCACAAGATTCAACTCTGTGGCCTACTTTCTTTCAGTAACTCTGACTACTCTGAAAGTAAATTCAGGTGAGTAACAGCGGCTGGGGAGGCAAGGAGCCAAGTCTAACCACATTGAGGGAAAAAGAAAACCTCACAAAGACTGCATTCTGATTCCTGACCTGGAGGCTGCTTACAACAGCGTGTTCAGATTGTGAAAATCCTTCAAGCTTTGAGTTTATGATACACGCCAATTCTTGTACATATTATTTTCAATAAAAGGATTTTTAGAGGCCCATTAAGAGAAGTCATTCCAAAGCACAATAACAAATAACAACAAAACCCAACTCTAACCATATATATTATTTTAATGTCTTCTTATCAATGGGAAAATTAGAGAAAATCAATCATTTCTGATATCCTGTGAAATAAACAAAATGCTCCAGTTAAGCAAAGGCTAGAACTTGGCAAATTGCTATACAACTCAAGAGATTTCTTTTTTTTTTAATTGTATTTTATTATTCTTTGTGTGTACCGTCAAATCAGATCTAACTGGTACAGGAGGAGATTGCCCCTTCTTCTCCAGCAGAGCATTTGGTGGATTCGAACCATGTACTTCTGGGATTGCAGTGCAGCATCTTGCCTCTAGGCCACCAGAAATCTAGAGATTTCTAAACTGTTTTCCAAAAGCTGACTTCAAACTTTTTTAGGAAAATGTAGTTGCTCTTTTACTTTTTTTAAATAAAATTTTAATAAATTTAATTGTGATTTTAACGAATGTTTTAGAGAAATTTTATTTTCCTTCATTCATTGTTGCACATTTTACTCCCTCCCCTTTCCCCTCCCACAATTCACTTTTTTTTTGTTATTGTTAAATATCCATTCTGTTACAGAGACTCCAAACTTCTACAGTGGAAGGACAGTCAAGAGGTTGAAGAGTGTCCAGAGTTTGTGGAAGAAGACTGAATGGTTCCACAAACCCTGAAGACCATGAGATTCTCAATGCACTCTGCTTTAATCTGCATGTGGCCTGATCAGGAGACTGGAGATTAAGAATTGTGTGATAAGGCCCAAGGAATCACCAATCCCAACTTTATGGCATCCTACTCTCAGATAGTCACACACTGCAATGACTTCCTAGGTTTCCAAGGAATTCTGTAGTCATCAGGACTCAAGAATCTGGATGACTGTACATACCATCCTGTCTAAAAAGGGAAAAGTTCATGGGGAGGACTGCCAAGTTTTACTACAGTGGAGACTGAAAGGGACAGAGTTGAAACTAAATCATAAAGTTACACTTGATTCACCACTTTTGACATTAAGTCCCCAATTTTCACAAGTAAGACGTACTTAACCCCAAGAACTCCTCTGACTTAGTCCATTGAGAATTGTATTACTAGCCTTAAAGTTGGGTTCTTCCAGTAGTTCAAATCCACCATTGGTACCAAAGAAAAAAGATGGGGAGTCTCCTTCCATTTCAATTCCCAGCCTAGGAAACCTGAGGGAGGGTCACAGTGAGTCGAAAACAACTCAGTAAGAGGCAGTTTTTGAGAAGATTCTCTCCACTCTCCCAGGTCTGCAATAAAGTGCGGGGGGGGGGGGGGGGGGGATTACATAACAATGAAATAGTTTTGCTTTTCAAGGAGAAGAGTGAATGGGGGGGGGGGGGGGGGGGGGGGGGGGCACAGAGAAAAACAACTCGATGACAATGAATTTTAGTTATTTGAATGCCATGGTGCAAATTTAATCATGTTACACCCAATGTTTTCCACTTAGTGATAAGCACTATTTTATTTTGCACTGAAAACATTATTCACTGATGGAATTACTTTCCTTCTTGTCCAACATAAAAATAGATACCTTTACTTTCCTCAGCAAATTAAAAGCCATTATCCTGTAATATATTTGGTCCCAACCAAATCCATACTTTCTCTCATCATGTTGTCAATTACTTCAAAGTTTCTATTTAGTCATAAACCCAACTATTCACATTTCCTTGAAAGGCTTATTAAAGCTTCTAGAAAAAAAAATGAGACAATAATTTCTTTTCTTCTCACAATTCCAGAAAACCACATACACTGTTCTCAACCTCCAAAGTACTAAAGCTGAAGGTTATGAACAAAATTAATTTCTATTTGCTTATGTTCTAACTAATGAGGAAAGGACTGGAGTGTCTATGGAGAACAATCAGCTTGTTCTTGACCCAACATTCTATTTATCTTTCTATTCTCAAAGCTAATTGCTTATATAAGCATGCCAATTTGCCTTGATTATAGGATTCTTAATAAATGAATGTTGTTTACATTTCACAAGTGTATTTGAATTTCACTCCAGGAAGCCAAGCTCATCAAGTCTTTGTAAGTGGTAAATCCAGAGATCAAAGCAAAAGCCCTGCATTGAACCAACAAACAATTAGACTTTCAAACAGAGAGGCCCAACAAAAAATACAATCCATTTAATGATCATTCTACTTTAAATGCACACCTCATCTTTAGTTATAACATACAGAAGAACTTTCTCTACAATTTTCCTTTATGACTACTTGGTGGTCATTCTTTAAATAAATTACTTTTGCCATTTAACACGTTGTGTTCCATTTCCTCTACACGTCTAATCTTATGCTTCTCAATGAATCAAATGTGGTTAGTTAATGTTGTTTTTGGGGGGTTTTTCTTTTTTCTTTTTGGCACCAGCTATCAGGAAATCAAAGACGAACTGCACTGGGAAAACCTCTCCAGAGTGCTGAAGAGCAAGGATGTCAGTTTAGAGACTAAGAAGTACCTGATCCAGGCCATGATCTTTGCTATTACTTGCTATGCATTGAGAGCTGGACAATGATCAAGAATGACAGAAGAATTTATGTCTTTTATTGACTGCCAAGAGAACAAATAGTTCTGTCCTATAGAGGGTGAAACCAAGCTGCTCCTTGGAGACAAAAAGAATATTCTAAGACTTCATCTCACATATTTTGGGCATGTAGGCAGGAGGGACCAGTCTTTGGAGAAGGATATGCTTGCAAGTGTCAAGGGACAGCACAGGAAAGGAATATCCCAGATGAGATGGATTGACACAGTACCTAGGGTAATGAGGGTAGGTGTGTCAGAGACAGTGAGATTGGCTCAGGACAGAGCAGGGTTCAGAGCCATTGTGCATAGGGTTACTATGGGTCACAGACTCAACTGCACATAAAAACCACCACCACCATTCTCAACTTTGTCTAATTTCTCCAAACTTCCCCTCATTAAATAATCCTTTCCCCACTCCCATGGAGCACTGGTGGCACAGAAGTTAAAGTGATCAGCTGCTAACAAAAACACAAGGAATTCAAACCCATCTGCAACTCCAAAGGCAAAAGATGTGGCAATGTGCTCCCATGCAGATTAACATGGGAACCCCATTAAGCAATTCTACTCTGTGCTATGGATTTGCCGTAAGTAGGAATGTGATTAATAATAGCAAGGGGTTTGGGTTTAGTGCCTATTCTCATACACTTGCCTCAGGTTTTCTCTCATATATGTAGTGTTAGGTGGTTGTTATATGCCAGCGAGTTGTCCATGACCCTATGAACAACCACTCTGAATTCTGCTTTATCTTGTGCCATCCTCATGATCTCAAACATGTTCAAGCTCATTTTAACAGTCTTTGTCCACCTGTCTGGTTGAGGGTCTTCCTCTCTCTGATCCTCCACCTTTCCCAGCACGGTATCTTTTTCCAAGGATCAGCCCCTCCTAAAAACATGTCCAAAATGTGTGAAATGAAGTCTCACCAACTTTGCCTCTTAAGGGAACAGCCTGGCTGCACTTCCTCCACAACAGACTTGTTTATTCTTTTGGCAGCCCCTGGGATAGTCAGTATTCTTTGTCAATACCACAATTCAAAGGAGTTGATTCTTCTTAAGTCTTAGAATCAGGAGAAAATACGGCAAAGAAAACATTTCTCTATTATAGTAGCTCTTGTTCCCAGCTGCATATTACACTGCAAAGCAATTTAAAATCCCAATGCCCAAAAAATTTAAACAAAAATCCCAATGCCCAGGCCACACACCAAAGAGGCTCTGGCTGTGGAAATCGGGCAACTGTAATTTTTTTCCCCAAGCACCTCAGGTGGTACTCAAGTGCAATGAAACTTGGAAACCTTTGTTTTAGCCTACCAATCCCTTCTTCATCCTACTTTAAATAAAGCTAAGGCAATCTGCCAAATTACTAGGGGAAAAAAAGAAAGAAAAAAACACACAAGGAAGGAAGTGGTGTTCCTGAGCTGACTTAAGACAGATGAAGTCACAAGTATCTTCAGGCAGCATCAGTCACAGCTTCATGTCCCAGAATCAGGCCCATGGCCAAAAAATGTGAACTATTTGACGCCGTGCCCAAACCTAACAAGTTTTCTGAATAAACCAGGTCACTGGTATCATCACCTCCACAAAAATCTGTCAAGTGAGATTTCCCTGGAGATATCAGGGTCTAAACACTTCAAGCTCTGGTGGCCTAGTGGAAAGAAGCTGCGCTGCAATCCCAAAGGCACCTGGTTCAAATCCATAAGCTGCTCCGCAGGAGGATGGGCAATCTCCTTTCATGCCATTAACAGCCTCTGGAAACCACCAGAGGGTCAGCTATAGGTCAGTTCTAACTCAGTGGTATACAACAGTAACAACCACTTTTGAGAGCTGGACAATAAATAAGGATGACAAAAGAAAAATTGATGCTTTTGAGTTGAGGTGTTGAAGAAGAAGACTGAATATCCCATGGATGGCCGAAAGAACAAACAGGTATGTCTTGGAGAAGGAGCAGTGGAGCATTCAGTGGAAGCAAGAAGCAAAGCTTCTTCTTACACACTGTGGGCATGTTGCTAGAAAGCTATTCCTTGGAAAAGGACATATGCTTGGAAAGGTGGAGAAGAAGACCCTCAGCCAGGTGGACTGACACAGTGATTGTAACAATGGGCTCAAGTGTGTCAGAGATTGTGAGGTTGACACAAGACCAAACAAGGTTCAGGTCTGTTTTTCATAGGTTTGCTGTGAGTTATACTTGACTTGATGGCACCTAACAACAACTACAAACACTTTTCAGGGTTTCAGCTTCTGTAATAGTAAGGTACACCCTTTTCTACCCAAACTCTCACCAAACTGACAAATAGACCATCACTTTCTGAATACTTACTGCTTTCAAGTGCTATGACCACATTTAATTCTCAGGACTATCCTAACAAAACCTTCTCCCTACTGAATTATAACCCATAGGGACCCTACAGACACAGCCCAACTTCCCTATAGAGTTTCCAAGGTTGTAAATCTTTATGGAAGTGAATTCCTTCTCCTGTGGACAAGGGGTGGGCATGAAATAGCAATACTTTGGCCAGCAGTTGAGCATGTTAATTAATAACTACACTACGGAGGCTCAACACTGTGACACTGATGTGTCAAATGCGTTAATGGCTGGTTACCCAATGTGGACAGAGAGTGGGAGTGGAGCTCCCCGATTAAAACAAGCTTGGAAGGAGAAGTGGCATCCACTTCCACAACAGCTTGCTTCCGGAAACCCTATGAACCTGGAGAGAGGAGGAGAGACACCCAAGCGTTGAGGACTCTCCTTCATAGGGTCGCTATGAGTCGCCTGTGACTCGATGGCACTTAACAACAGCAACAACGAGGGTTCCCTGACTCCCCTAAGTGTTTCTGGTTAGGTGTCATGGTAAAGACATGGTAACGACTCACAGGCAGCCTTATGAACAGCAGAGCTGAAATGTACACAATCCTGTGGCATCCTCACAATCTCACAGATGTTCAAGCCCATTAGCGTACTCACTGTGCCAAATCCATCTCATTGAGGGTCCTCACCCCTTTCCCTGACCCTATACCTTTCCTAGCATAAAGTCTGTTTCCAAGGACTGGCCCCTCCTGAGTGATTACATGCCAAAAGTAAGTGAGATGAAGTTTCACCATCCTGGCCTCTACAGAGCACCTTAGCTGCACTTCCTCTAAGATTTATTTGTTCTTTTGGCAGTCCCTGGACTATTCAATATTCTGCTAATATCACAATTCAAAGGCATGGATTTTCCACAATCTTCCTTATCCACTGTCCAACTTTCAGATACCCAGCAAGAAACTGAAAATATCATGGCATATCTTGATCTTTAAGCTGATATTGCTGCTCTTTAGCACTTTAAAGAATTCCTTGACAGCAGAAATGTCAGATGCAATATGTCTTTTAATTTCTTGACTGCTATCATGAGGGGTGATTTTGTATCCAAGTACAATGAAACCCTCAAGAAAGAGGTCTGCTTCCCAGGTCAACCCTCTTTGCTAGAGGCCACAGGCAGAAAGAAGTCTTCCCATTTCAAGATTCAAGGACTGGAAGATGTTTCTTCCCTAGAGTTCACCAATTTCCACTGATGCCTATCTCTCACTGGAGCGAAACATGCATTCAGAGTCTACCACCTGATCACAGGTCCATTCATTCTCAACACTCAAGTGTATTTATTCTTCTTACTGGTATTATTGGAGGGTGGAGGACTGTGATAAACACTAAGCACATATTAACATGCTGGAGAATAAAGCAGCTCTGCTTCGGAAAAAGACTATAATGATTCACGTTCAGCCCCCACTTCCCAACCTCCTTTGCCTCAGAACAGAAGAAAGGCTGTGAGAAAACAAATCGGCACACATCTGACGGCCTCACTCCTACCACCCATCTGCTACACAGACTCCATGGCAGGCGCTCTCCTTGGAAGTAGTTGAAAGCGAACAGCACTTTGCAGTGGGGAGTAAACGTCAATGTTAAAACTTGACCTTCCCTGTCCCTTTCACAAGTAATTACATTTGGAGCATCAGTATTTCAATGGCAGGTTGTTTCTTTCCTCTTATTTGGACAACTTACACTTCTCAACCAAGATATTTCAAGTCTGCCTTCAAAGAAAAAACTGAACATTATACCAATTCAATATTTAACTCCATGCCTGAAAAATAAAGTAGCACAGTAAAGATGGAAAAACGTGTGCTATCCAAAGAGAAGCATCAAATGCACTTCCCCTTTAGACATTGGGCAACAGTAACTGTTAAGGCGTTTTTGCCAATTTGGGGCTTTTTAAATTTATGTCAACTAAACCCAAAAACAAAACATACAGCCTTTGAGTTGATTCTGAGTCCTGGTGATGCGCCATTAGGGCTTAAGGCTGGACATCTCTGCGGAAGGAATTGTCTCCTCCTTCTCCCTCGGAGTGACTAGGGGTTTCAGCTTGTGACTTCCCAGTGAGCTGCCCAACACATAAAACACTCTCCACCAGATTTAAAATTCTGTTTGTCTGTAGCTCATTTTTTTTCCTTTTTCTTTTGAGTTGTAGGTCTAGGGATGCAACTATCTAAATGAGGGATGGGGAAGTACAGAAGAGAACCACAGACTACAATCCACACGTCTCTACTGAACAGGGTATATGATGTTAAGCAATTTAAGTAAACTTTATTTCCTCTTTTCTAATGCCGCTGCAAAAGCAGAGGACCATTTAAAAAGAGGAAGACCCTCAACACAGATTGACACAGTGCTTGCAACAACGTGCTTAATGCACAACAAAGATTATCTCTGTGAAGGTTGTACAGGATCAGGCAGAGTCCCATTCTGTGTACCTGGGGGGGCTAATGAGTTGGGGCCAACTCTACATGGCACCTAACAACAACAACTGGAGTTGTCAGAATTAAGTGAGGAAAATACTTAAGAAGTACCTGCATACGGCCTGAATCATACCAGATACTTCTTCCTAAAACAGAATGACTATATTCAACCCCAAGACAAGAACAGAAACTGAAAAGGGAATTGACTCAATCTATCCTGTTACCAAAGCAATTCCCAGCATCAAACATGTGATAATACTAAAACCATTACCTGCTAATCTGTCTTTTTAAATCTGCTGGCAGAGCTGCTTGATATGTGATGTGGCACAGAAATACAAAAACTAAAACGGGATTTAAAATTATCTTTTCCTCTGAATCTCAAGGAAAGGGTTTCTTAGGACAGCTCCTATACAAAGGCATCAGAGAGAAATCTAGTATTTTAGGTTGTAGCTAGTAACTACAAGCCAAAAATCGTTGCTGTTTAGGCAACAGGGAGTTGACTACAACTCACAGTGACCATAGTGACCTTAGGGGACAGGGCAAAACTGTCTCACAGAATTCCCTAGGCTAAACTCTTTAAAAAATCAGAATATTAGGTCTTTTCTATCAAGTAGTAGCTGGTAAGTTTAAAGCACCAACCTCTGGCAGCAAAATGCTTAACTCTGACATCATCAGAACTTCTTACAACCTCTCTACCAACTATAAATATTTAATAAATACAGTGGAGAACCAAATTAAAAGCTACAGGCTACCTGTCAAATATGTACATTCTAAAGAAACAATGATTGCATGCATAGTTCACAAAGTATTCCCACTGAAAACAATAACAAACATTATCTCCCCTCTGTGCATACACACACATATATCACTATATAGTTCTACCTGAGAGGTAAATACAAAGATGTCAAATGATTTAATGTATGCACTGAGTTAATAATCTTTACTCTTAAATACATTTTATAACTATTATTACAAGTTGTCAACTATTTCATCTTGGATCCACAGTCAACTCCCAAGGTAACAGTAATCAAGAAATAAAAAGACGTGCTGCATGGGGGAATCTGCTGTAAAAGATCTCTTCTAAAGTGCTGAATAGCTAGGATGTCCATTTAAAGAATGAGTTGTGCCTGGTCCAAGCGGTGGTCTTTTTAATCACTTACACACTTTTCTGTACAGTATTACTATTTGGTTTAGCTCTTAAAATGTATATGAAGCTGTATGGCATAAAAATACACAATTAGTCTCAACAACATCAGCATGGCCCCCACTAAGGATGGAGCATTCCTCCACATATCTACTTATATATCTGCTTGCCGCAGAGGGTCAACAATTGATGCCTTTGAGCTGTGGTGCTGGAGAAGAGTACTGAGGGTATCATGAGCTGTGGTGCTGGAGAAGAGTATTGAGGGTACCATGGACTGCTAGGAAAACAAACAGATTCGTCCTGGAAAGGGTCAAACCGGGCTGCTCCTTGGAGGCAAGGATTCTAAGGCTCCGTCTAACATACTCTGGACATGTTGCAAGGAGGGACAGGTCCTTGGAGAGGAACATCATGCTTGGTAGGGTGGAGGGACAGCGCAGAAGGGGAAGACCCCCTATGGGGTGGATTGTTTCAGTGACTGGGTAATCAGGATGGGTGTTTTGGAGACGGTGCGATTGGCACAGCACAGAGAAGAGTTTAGGGATGTTGTACATAGGGTCGCTATGAGTCGCAAGCGACTCGAGGGCACATAACAACAACAAAACAACATCTACTTACAAAGCCGTCACAAAAGACTTGTCCTTCAAGCTTGCTCTCCAGAATTAAATAGTTTGAATTTATTCAAGTATCTCATGAAGAAAATAAGGCTGACAATATCACATAGATGATGTCGGGGGTAGGGGGAGAAAGAGTACAAAAGGAACTGGCATAACTTCCTAGTACTGTTAGACTACAAAATTCAGGAAGGTTGTTTTTAACTTACACACACAAACACACACACTCGGATAATGGGATTTATTAGGGAAGTAACAGGTTAGAATCTGGTCCAAAACACTCAGAATACAATTCTCTAGTCAAGGTCATTTCCTCTATGCTCCCTCTAAACTTTTAGAAGCTTTTGACTATCTGAGTAGAGAGAATAAATTATACCACGACACTAAGGACCTCTAACAAGGGCCTCAAAGCCAAGATGCTCCCAAAAGTTTTGCCACTATTCATAAAAAGTCAGCCTGGTTGTTTGTTTGTTGTAAGCTTAGAACAGTGTAAACACATCCTGTAGCTGTGTGTGAAGGAAAGTGGAGTGAAAGAAAGTAGCCAGAGCAAACCACCACCACTCCAAGGAACCAGTGAGGTACAATCATAGAGGCCTACACACTAAATTTTGTGACTACTAGACTTAATAGTAATACAAACCCACCACGTTAATAACAAGACACTGTTTTTCTAAAGATTAATTCAAACCATGTGTTTTTAATCAACAGAGTAACTGTAAACATGCAAAGAGTGACTTCCCCAGTTGAGCCAATTTAATTGCATTATTATTATGGCTGCTACATTGGTTCCTCCTCTGCCACAATGATGTTTCTTTCTCTCCCCCCTCTCTCCTACACACACACACACTCTCCCTCACACATACACACATTTAATCATACTTTCGCAGTCACACACAGGCTCTTTCACACACACAACTCACTCATACAAACTCTCTCACATGCATTCATTCATTCATACTCTCAGTCACGCTTTCACACCAGACACACATACATACACTCTTTCTTACATACATGCTTACTTCATTACACACATATTCTCACACACTCTCACACTCACACAGCCAAGAAGTAAAAATCATGTGTGTTAAGAAGAGGGTTTTGAACAAAAACGCTGCCTTTGGAAAAGCTTGTCAAGTATGCACCCAGGCTGCCTTTAGAAGTAATTAAGGCTGTGCTGTTTCATTTCAGTGTGTCCTATCTTACACAACGGAGGAAGCAGCTGTGGGTGATCACAGAAGATGTAAAGCAAGACAGGCAACTTCATCTTTCTCCCCAGATGCCACACCAGAGCAGCGTTTCCAATGAAGAAAAGCTTGTGACCTCTGTTTTTCCAAAGAGCCCAAAGCTACCCTGCCATCTAGAACATGATTCCCTGAACCAAACTTGCCCCTTTCGAAGACCGATCGTTTAAGCATCCCAGACAGTGCTACAATCTCAGAAAATCTAATTTTTATCTTGCTCTGGTCCTTTGCCTAAGTTGAGAAGTTACAAGTAAAAAAAAAAACCCAAACCTCACAGCAGATGTAAAATGCTGACTGAGTGGAGGCCAAGTTTCTCCTGCTACCTAGGTTTCTGGAGACTTTAGAGGTAAGGACAGCTAGGGGAAATTAAGAACATGCGGAATAGGAAGGCATCCAATCTCGCCTACTTCACTCCTGGTATTCCT
Source organism: Elephantulus edwardii (assembly GCF_000299155.1). Lineage (NCBI taxonomy): Eukaryota > Metazoa > Chordata > Mammalia > Macroscelidea > Macroscelididae > Elephantulus > Elephantulus edwardii. The sequence continues at coordinate 23,908,055 of NW_006399760.1, read as the reverse complement.
TAAAACAAGCTGGGACTCTAAATATCGCTATCTGGGGACCAACTGCTGTACAGACCCAAGCTGGGGCCAGGGCAAGCCACCACACCCTCCAGAGTTCACAGCACTGACAGGCCCCTGCTGGGAGGGGCCCAGAAATTGGGTCCTAGCAGGAAAAGGAGAAAGAAGGAAATCTTGAATTTGAAGAGCTGTAAAGCTGAGAGAAGAACAGGAGAAGGGGCGAGGGGTGTGTATGCGTGGGTGTGGGGAGGGGGGGTGGTCGCCTGTGCAGTCAGGACAACTTGGAACACGTCCCTGCAAACTGCACATTTTCCTGGTTTAAGATTTAAGACCAAAGACGACGTTGGTTTCAGACAGCCGTCTTCTTGCTTAGGGATCGGAGAGCCACGCTGTGGTGGGTTTCCTTGTCTTTCCCTTCAAGGGAAGCTTCTCTAAGCAAAGCCGAGCCGGGGGTCCCCCAAGTTCGCCCTCGCGCACAGCCCGGCGCAGCGCCTGCGGCTGGCCACATGCGCCCATCTGCCGGGGGACCCCGCCGGCCCAGAGCTGGGGCCGGGGCTTTGCAGGGATTATTTTTCTTCAAACAAAAAGCCCGAGAAGCTCACCGCCCCCTCCTCCATCCAGTCCACACCACCTTCCCTTCTACACACCCACGCGGCACCTCCCGGGCACACTCGCCGCGAGGTGCCTCTCCAGCCAGACAATGGGTTCGGGCTGGCTGGGCAGCCCGTCCCGAGCCTCAGGCTCCATCCCGGGACCCCCGAAAGGGCTGAGCCCGAGGGGCCCCAGGAGGGGGCAGAAGAGCGAGGGGGAGAGGCCACAATGGGGAAGGTGGGAGCCTCCTATCCTATGTCGGACCGGCGGCTCGCTCCACGCACCAGAGGAAAAGAAGGGGCCGGGGGTGGGGGTGGGGGGGGGCGATGCACCGCTGGCCAGGGACCCCGCGTCTCCGCACCGCGCACTCACCAGCACGATGGCAAATCTCTCCTCCAGTTCACCTGGCTCCGGCATCGGTAGCTTCAAAGGCACGTTGTGCGCCCTGAAATCGGTCTGCTGCGAATCCATGCTCCCCGCGTTGCCCATGTCGGCGGCGCGCCGGGGCCAGGGGCTGCTCCGGGCCCCTCGCGTCCGCGTCTGAAATCAGAACAGCTCCCGGCGGCCGGCTCCTGCCCGCTGGCGAGACCCGCCCGGCTCCCCGCCCTCCGCGCGTCCCGGCGCGAGTGCCGCGCGCACGGCTCCTTAGCAGCGCTGCAAGCCGAGCCGCCCCCTGGCCTGCCTCATGCTCCCCGCCGCGCCAGCACGGCCCCGGCCTCTTTTCCTCGGGAGGGGTCGTCAGGGCGCCGGGCGCCTATCTGCATGTTGCTCCACTCTGCACAACGCCCCCTGCCAGCGATCGGGGCGAGCGGGCGTGCAGTCCCTCCCACTCGGCCTCCCCCTGGGTCTACGGCCGCCGCTGACACTTGCAGCCCCCGGCCCGCGACCACAAGGGAAGCTCGGCTAGCACCCCGAGCAGACAAATGCAGCGCGGTGATCCCCAACACAATGCCCCCTCTTGCCGGCCCCCGCCCCCGGCCCGGCTCCTCCCGCCCGCCCCGCGGAATGTCGGGATTCGTAGTTTCAGCCCAATGTGTCCGCACGCTGAAACCGTGCCCCCTCTGGTGGGCCAGGTTGGCTTAGGATCACATCCAGCAGAGGCCCCTGGAGATGTGAGTTTATGTCACTTGATTATCTGTCCAGCAACAGGAATACCCTGTCTACGTTATCTTTTACCCTGAGTGGATATACTGGAGGAATGTATGTCTGCATTCTGGAATGTCAAAGATAAAGGTTCTATTTCTTTGGTGGCCCAAGGGCAAGAAGTTGGGCTTCCAGTACAAAGCGGTGGAGGCTACCAGCTGCTCCAAGCGAAAAAGACAATCTCCTCCAGTGCCTCCTATTTACTGCCTCTAAATACCCTATGTACAACAGAACACATTTAGATAACAGAAATGGCAAACGAGGTTGAGTTTTCAAGTATGGAAATACAAAGGAAGAGGAACAGTTGTAAGCAGACACTGGTGATTGGGACATGGAATGTGAGAACCATGAATG
>NW_006399760.1:23898056-23903080 GCF_000299155.1 Elephantulus edwardii | reverse complement strand
AACAACAACAACAACAAATACCCCCTTACGAGAGTCGGCTATGAGGCAATTCTGACTTGTAGCCATCCATCAAAAACATTTTTTCCCTAGGAAACAGATCACGCGGTGCTTACTTTTTGTTTTTTTATCGCTTATTTTTCTGTCGTTGAAATATATTATTTTAGCAATATACATATGTGAATGAAAGCCATCACTTTGTGAACCTTCATTTAAAAAAAAAATAATACATGTGTATCTATGTATCTAGAGAAAAAAAGCCCTGGTGGTCTTGTAATTAAACACAAACACCTTGATTGCTAAACAAAAGCGTATTGACTTCTGTTCCCAAGAGTGCTGATGTGGATCCAAGTAAAGGAAATCTTTCTCCACCAATTATGATATTACCTGTTGGTCTAGTGGTGAAGATTTCTTTTTTCTTTACTTTGAGATTAACTCTATATTGAAAGCCGTAGGTATTGATCTTCAGGAAAGTGCTTCAAGTTCTTTTCATTTTCTGTAAGCAAGACGGGACCTAACAACAACAACAAGGTTGTATCATCTTTACAATGCAGATTGTTGACGAGGTCCTCCAATTCTGACAGCCACATTCTACTTCATATAGTCCAGCTTCTCCAAAGATTTGCTCAGTATACAGATTGAATGGGTATGGCACACCCTAATGCATGCCTTTCTTGATTTTAAACCAAGTAGAGTTGGACAATAACTATGGAGGATAGAAGAATTGGTGCCTTTGAGCTGTGGTGCTGGAGAAAAGTATTGAATATACCATGGACTGCCAAGAAAACAAATAGATTCATCCTGGAGAGGGTTAAACCAGGCTGCTCCTTGGAGGCAAGGATTCTGGGGCTTCGTCTGATGTACTTTGGACATGTTGTAAGGAGGGACAGGTCCTTGGAGAGGGTCATCATGCTTGGGAGGGTGGAGGGATGGCACAGGAGGGGAAGACCCTCTATGAGGTGGATTGATTCAGTGACTGGGGTAATCGGGATGGGTGTGTCAGAGGCAGTGTGATTGGCACAGGACAGAGCAAGGTACCATTTCAATCTATGTGCAGAACAGATCATTCGGGAAGCAGGCTTTATGAGGAGGAATGTGGGATTGGAGGAAGATCCATTAACAACCTACGTTATTACTGAAGACCTGAAGTGCTTGCTGCAGAAGGTCAAGGACCTTCAATATGTCTTGAAGCTCAACATCAAGAAGACAAAGATTCTCACCACTGGGCCAACTGGCAGCACCATGATAGATGGAGAAGAGATTGGGGGTATTAGCAATTACAGCTTGCTTGGCTCCATAATCATCACTCTTGGCACCACCAGTTGGGAAATTAAAAGATTAATTGCACTGGGAAAATCTGCTGTCAGGGACCTCTCCAGAGTACTGGCAACAATGTCAGTCTAGAGACCAAGGTGCACCTAATCCAGGCTATGGTCTTCGCGATTATTTGCTACATGTCAGTGAGCTGGACAATAACTAAGGATGACATAAGAAGAATTGATGCCTTTGAATTGTGGTGCTGAAGAAGAGTCTTGAACAGACTGCCAAGAAAACAAATAGGTCTATCTTGGAGAGGGTGAAACCAAGTTTCTTCTTGGAGGCTAAGATTTTGAAGCTCTGTCTCACATACTTTGGGCATGTGGCCAGAAGATGACCTTGGAGAAGGACTTCATGCTTGGAAGGGTGGAGGGACAGTGCAAGAGAAGACCCTGGATGAGATGGATTGATACAGTAATTGGAGAACGAGCATTGGTGTGTCGGAATTAGTGAGACTGGCTCAGGACAGGGCAGGATTCAGAGTTGTTGCACATAGGGTCCCTATAGGTTGCAGGGGACTCGACAGCACATAACAACAACAATATAGCATATTTCTGTTCAGACAACAGCTTCTTGGTTTTGCACGAGTGCATTCTTCTCACTGTTAACCATGATTTGTTATGATCGCACATTTTTAAAATGCCTTGATATAGTCAATAAAACACAAACATCTTTCTGGTATTCTCTGCTTTCAGCCAAAATCCATCTGACATCAGCAATGATCTCTCTCATCCCAACGCCTCTTCTGAATCCAGCTTTAATTTCTGGCCATTCTCTATTTTTAAATAATCTCTCTCTTTTTTTAAACAATAACAAGACTTCTTTATTCTAGCTTTTGTATTCCAATCATCAACGGTTATTTTTTTATAGTTATAAAATTTTTATTGTTCGTCTTTTTTATTTTTGTTATTTTATACTCATTTCTTTACAAAGTTTGAATACATTGTTTTTCACACAACATCCTTCCCATTTCCTTCAGTCCCCACCCAATGAATTAACCTATGATTAACACCCCACACCCCATTTTACTTGCATGTGAAGTTAGTGATATTGTTTCCACATTCTGTTAGATCACTTTTTTGGTAATAGGAACAAAAATTAATCTCCTCCAATTAACTCAGTAGCTATCTTCCAAACACCTTGGTGTAGACTAGTGACTACATCTAGGACTGTGTCTGTTTGCTTCAGCATGTCACATGTGCTGAACATGTCTGACAGCAGACCTGTCAGTTGGCATTCCTTCAGTTCCTGGGGCTTTATTTTTTGTCAGTGCCTTCAGGCATTGAACATCTTCCTTCATTACCATTGGTTCTTGATCATATGCTATTTCCTGAAATGACTGCGTGTTGGCCAATTCTTTTTGAGATAATGACTCTATGCATTCCTTCCATCTTCTTTTGATGCATCCTTCAGCATTCAAGGTTTTGCCCATAGAATCCTTCAGTATTGCAACTTGAAATTTGAATTTGTTCTTCAGTTCTTTCAGATTGAGAGGCACTAAATGTGTTTTTCTCTTGTGGTAATCGAACTTCAGCTCTTTGAACATTTTATTTTATTTTGCTTTTTCCTTCTCCAATGGCTCTCTGAAATCTTCTGTTCAGTTCTTTTACTTCAACATTTCCTCTCTTTGTTCTAAAGCAATTTCAGAGTATCTTTTGACATTCACATTGATCTTTTCTTTCTCCCCTGTCTTTGTAGACCTTTTGCTTTCTTCATGGATGATGTCTTTGATGTCATCCCATAATTTATTTAATCTTTAATCATTAGTGTTCAATGCATCAAATTTATTCTTGCCATGATCTTTAAATCCAAGTGAAGTAAACTTAATATTTTGGTTCTAGTGAACTTATTTCCATTTTCTTCACCAGCAATTTGAACTTGTACATGAGTAATTGGTGATCTGTTCTACAGTTACAATGGTTTTGACTGCTGACATTTAACCTTGCCAACCTAACTCTTTTTACAGGTGTGACTAATTTGATTTCATCCACAACCTGTGTTATACAATTGACACAACCCTGCTTGCTGAAACTTGAGGAGGACCTAAAGCTCTTGCTGTAGAAGGTCAAGGCCTGCAGCCTTGAATACAGATTGAAACTCAAGAAAACAAAGATTCTCACCACTGGGCCAATTGGCAGCATCAGTATGGATGGTGAAGAGATTGAGATTGTTAACAGTTTTAGTTTGCTTGGCTCCACAGTCAACACTCTTAGTACCAGCAGCCAGGAAATCAAGAGATGAATTGCATTGGGAAAGTCAGCTGTCAGGGACCTCTCCAGAGTACTGAAGAACAACAATGTCAGGCTGGAGAGTAAGGTGCACCTGATATGGGGCATAGTCTTTGCAATTGCTTGCTATGCGTCAGAGAGCTGGACAGTGACTAGGGATGATAGAAAGAGAACGGATGCCTTTGGGCTGTGGTGCTGGATAAGAGTGTTGAATACACCATGGACTGTTAGAAGAACAAAAAAGTGTGTCCTGGAGAGGGTGAAACTGGGCTGCTCCTTGGAGGCAAGGATTCTGAAGCTTCATCTAACATACTTTGGGCATGATGCAAGGAGTTCTTGGAAAGGGACATCATGTTTGGGAGGGTGGAAGGACAAAAGAAGAACCTCGATGAGATGGATTGATTCAGGATTGGAGTAATGGGAGTAGGTGTGTCAGAGACAGTGAGGTTGGCACAGGTTATAGCAGGGATGAGGGCTTTTGTACATAGGGTCGCTATGAGTCACAAGCAACTCAATGGCACATAACAACAGTCACCTTTATGTGTTTTTTTAAAAAGCTATTTGCAATGAATAAATCATTGACTGTACAAAATTCTGTCATTTGATCTCCAGACTCATTTCTGTCACCAAAAGACTGTATTTTCCAAATACTAGGTCTTCATCTTTGTTTCAAACTTGTGTATTCCAGTCACTGATTGTTATGAATGCATCTTGGTTATGGGTTCAATGAATTTTAGGCTGCAAAAATTGGTAGAGGTCTTCAATTTATTCTTGTTTGGATTTAGTGATTAGTACATGTATTTGAACAGTGGTTGTGTTAACAGGCCTTCCTTGTATGGGTATGGGTAGTAACCTATCACTTCCAGCATTGTACTTCAGGGAATATCCTTAAATGTTTGTTTTAACTCTGAATGCAACACAATTCTTCTTAAGTTTTTAATTTCCGGTATAATAAATCATATGGTTGTCTGATTCATAGTGGACAATACCAGTTGTTCTCAAGTTCTGTAATGCCTAGGATATTGATCTTTATGTGTTCTAGTTCATTTTACAAATCTCAATTTTCTTAGATTCTTACATTGTACCATGTGCCAATTTTTAATGGATGTTTGTAGCTGTTCCTTATTTTTTTGTGTCTTCCATTCTCAGGGACGTTACTTCTAGTTGTTGTTGTTGTTGTTGTTGTGTGTTGTTGAGTCACGTGCAACTCATAGCAACCCTATACACAATAGCTCTGAACCCTGCTCTCTGCTGGGATACTTCCAGTATAATATCTCAATATTTCTCCGCTATTCATAGAGTCTTTTTAAAGTTAATTCAAATCCTCCAGGGGCTTCAAAGGACAAAGATGTGGCAGTCTGTTTGTGTAAAGATTTATAACCCTGAAAACCTGATGAAGCAGTTCTGATCATCCTCTATGACCACTATAAATCTAGAATTCACTTTCTTTTTTCTTTCTTTTTTTTTCTATACTTATATTTT
>NW_006399760.1:23896069-23896746 GCF_000299155.1 Elephantulus edwardii | reverse complement strand
ATTTCATAAATTCTGGATATAAGTCCCTTATCTGATATGTTATTACCGAATACTTTTTCCCATAGAATTCACTTTCTGATAGTGGGCTGTTGAATGTATCCAGATAGATGATATTGAGATCCTGAAGTTACATGATGATTCAATTCAAAACACCTGTCAAATATGTATAATATTATGTATTCCTGTGTGGGGTAAAGAAAGAGGGTTGATTCCCTCTTCTCTGGAATACTTTACAATTCTGTGGAGGAGAATATTTACACAAAAAAATCTTTTCTCCCACCCTTAGAATCAGAAAATACTATGAGAAATGATATTATGAACAAAGAGTTTTGATGAGGCTTTAGAGATGATATTTGGAGGCTTCTGTAGAGAAGACTGAACTCAGCAGACTGGACCAACCATATCACTTGGGATGTTTTCAGACTAGGATTTTGAACCAATTCATTCTGACTTCACCACTTGCTGAGAACTTGTGTTTCTACCTCAAGTATGCAGAACCAGAATATCAGAATCTATATTTTAACAGATCCCTGGAGGATTCTTCTTTTCTTGCTCCTTTTAAAAACATCTTTCAAGCCCTGAATAAGCAAAGCACTCCTTAAAAATAGAAACAAGGTAGGAGGCATCTCACTCCCTGATTTCAAATCCTACTACACTGCCATGGTGGTCAAGACAGC
>NW_006399760.1:23883477-23894758 GCF_000299155.1 Elephantulus edwardii | reverse complement strand
AATTTTTCTTTTACTTTTCAAAGAGAAGAAGGAAGGGGGGGGGGCCAGGGAGAAAAGTGCAACAATGAATGAATGGAAATCCAAAATCTCTGTAAATTTTCATTAAAATTAATGATTTTAAAAAACAAATCTTTCATTGTTGCTTGGGTGAAAGTTTACATAGCAAACTAGTTTCCCATTCGTCAAGTCTCAGGCAACGTTCACTCCTTCCCTGGGGCCCTCATCCTTCTTTTCTTTTCCTGCCTTTGGAGACTTGTTTTTGAGGAAAATGCTGTCCTTTTGGTCTCCAGTGAGGGGTACATTCCTGCCTGGTGTTATTATTCACTGTTTTGTTATTATGTATTATTATTCACTGCCTATCATTTGGTTAAGAAACCCTACAGCACAGTGGTCAGAGCAAGTGATTGTTAACCAGAAAGTCAGGAGTTTCAACTCACCCAGCCACTCCAAGGAAGACAGATGTGGCAATCTGCTGCCCTTAAGATTTGCAGCCCTGGCAACTCTAGGAAGTGGTTGTTCTTGTCCTTCTGACTGTGAGCCAAAAAAGACTGAAGGCAGTGAATATTCTTTAGCTGAAAGTTGATCATCCACAGTAAGTTGAAAGTTGACCTTCCATGGTAAGTTCCATTCTAGGCCCAAGGGTTGTCTAAGAATCATACTTTTTATCAGAACAGTAACTCTGGAGGATTTTTATGCTTTTGAGTTTTGTACTACATCCCCTCCCCCCCCTCCTGTCTTCCTAGAAACTTCTATTGTGATCCTGATCAAAAAAGTTAGTAGTAGTGCCAGCCAGTAGTCATCTAGTTTGCTGGTCTCAGAGTGGCAACTCATGTTAAAATGTAGATTCTGACTCATTGTTATATGGGGTAGAAAGGCAAATAAATTCTTAGCAGAGTTTGGATCATCTCAAAGCCCTGGTGCAGACTAGCATGTACCAATCCTGAAGCACTAGAAACAGAGAAAAACAGCCTTATAAAAAACTTAAGCCAGCTGTCTATCGCTGTTGTAATCTCCAGGAACACCTACCCATTGACCTAAATGACAACTCTTGTAATTATTTGGTTTTTAGTTAAAATTGGTGGTGTTTCACATTCCTGGTTGTGTATCAAATTCACTCGAGGGCCCTTTTGGTAAAATTTACAAATACACATGTCGTAATCAGAACCTCCCTAAAGGGAGAGAGCTTGAGCCTGGGCAGATGTGTATTTTACAAGTCCCACCCTCTGCCCCAGGGGATTCCGAGATGCAGGTTGTTGTTTGTTGTTGTTATGTGCTCTCGAGTTGCTTGCAACTCATAGCGACCCTATGTGCAACAGCCCTAAACCCTGCTCTATCCTGTGCCAGTCTCACTGCCTCTGACACATCCATCCCGATTACCCCAGTCACTGAATCAATCCACCTCATAGAGGGTCTTCCCCTCCTGCGCTGTCCCTCCACTCTGCCCAGCATGATGTCCCTCTCCAAAGACCTGTCTCTCCTTACAACATGTCCAAAGTACGTCAGGCGAAGCCCCAGAATCCTTGCCTCCAAGGAGCAGCCTGGTTTAACCCTCTCTAGGATGAATCTGTTTGTTTTCTTGGCAGTCCATGGTACATTCAGTACTCTTCTCCAGCACCACAGCTCAAAGGCATCAATTCTCCTTCTGTCCTCCCTAGTCATTGTCCAACTCTCTTATCCTTTTGTTTAGGGGCAGTGGAGGGTGTGGAAGGAAATCTTCTTTATAAGGAAAATTCAAGATACAAGCTTCAAGGAGGACATTTCATTCAGCATGTAAGTGTCAACATGTCTTGTTGGGTTTTTTTCCCCCTTTCTTGTTGTGAACCATTGAATCAGTTCTGACTGGCACAGATTTCCCCTCCTTCTCCAGCAAGGCATCTGGTGAATTCAAACCCTGTGCCTTTGGGATTGCAGTACCACTTCTTGCCATTAGACCACCAGAGCCCCCTAATGCCAACATGTTTTGAGCATAAGGCTGTCAAAACCATTGGCTGACTTGACAAGTGACTTAGCCTATGAGACAAATAGACACAGAAATTCATCATGTGTATGTATGTTCCATTTAATGAAAAAAAACTCAGCTTCATTGTCCTCAAGTCGGAACCAACTCACTACTGATCCTCTTGTGAGTTTCCAGGGCTGTAAATGGCACAGGAGGCAGTTACCCATCTTTCTCCTGTGATGTTGGCATATTCTAACAGCAGAAAGGGATAGTTTTGCTGTTAGCAGTGCAGTTCCCTACCACCTACCACCAAACCTCCTTGTTTTATATAATATGCCACCTTTAAACCTTTTAGGAAAAAAAAACACCTTTTAGAAAAGAAGGAGCATTACAATGTTTAACATACAAGAGTAAATGCTATTTAAATTTCTAAAATTATACTGTATCAAAGCTAATGGTAAGTATGCAACTGGCCAAAAAGAGAAAGCACAAATCTATATAGACACACATGCACACACAACTATTGAAAATGAGTGGGAAAAGGAAACAGATTTCAACTACAGAGCAAGAGAGACATTTCTGACCCATAACTATTTATTTGCTTTGTCATTTCTAAGCATATACACTGGGTCTGATCAACTCACAAAATCAGCCCACCCAGAGTGGCCTGTCTGGGTGAAAAGGCTGGAATTTTTCTCTACATTTGAGAAATTCTTTTTTTATTACATTTCTAGCTCCCACTGGCCATATTTCTGCTAGTAACTAGAGCCTTTTTCTTCCCTGAGTCTTATCACATCTAGTCTCTCTTATAATCTGACACTTTGAGAGGAGCCAAGGACAAAGTGTGCAAAGCCCTGGACCAAAAGAATTGCCCCAGTTCTGAGGTTCAGTCCCTACCACTGGCTTATTATTTGTGGACTTCTAGCTAACACAAAACCAAACAAAACATGGTCAATTCTAGTGTGTCTTAGGTGCCCATAAAATTGTATCATTTCTACAGGAATTCCTAACAAAATCTTGGGGAAAATTTTGTTTTCAGGAGAATGTGGAAAAGGAAGAAAGAAAAAAAAATATTCCTATTACTTATTCCATTGTAGCACTCTGCCTCCCCACAAAATGAAAACCAGATAGTTGTGTTTAAATATGTATCCTGTTTTCTGATGGCTAATATATATGATTTCTGTGTAGTGGATCTTGGAAGGAAATAGTATTGTCCAATATTCCTGTCTATTCATTTTTAGGGAGCTCTGGTAGCTTAGTGGTGAGGTGTGCTGTCAAGCCAAAGGTATGCAGTTTGAATCAACCAGCTGCTCCATGGAAGAAAGACTGGCAGTGTCCTCCCCTGTGACTAGACTGGCTCTGAAAACCCAGTGCAGTCAGCTATCAATTGGTGGTTCCTATTTGACAGTATATTAACAACAATAAAAACTTTTTTCCCTCCTTTGCTTTTAAAATTCTGAGGACACAGAAGTATTAGATCATATGTTTTCCATGTGTTCGGCATTTGCAAACTATGCCAGGGATGGCTTGGTCAGCAATTCTACCATATTGACTCAAGGATAAGAAGCTTTCCCATCATTCACAAACAAACTAAAACCAAAAACAAGCCTTCTGTAAATCAGCTCTTTGAGGGATTGCAACACAACACTCCCCACCCCTCTCTGATCCTCACTTTCCTTCTCTGTAACAGGAGGCAATTGCACCACTCCTTGGAGAGTAGGATTGCTCTCAGTCATTGGCTATCTTTCAAATGATCAACGTTGGGGGGGTACTGAATTGGGGGGACTTTGAGGGAGGAAGATCGTGAGGATGGTGCAGGACAGGGCAAGTTCAGATCTGTCGTTCATAAGGAGGCTACAAAATGTATGTAGCCAATCAGATGGCACCTAACAATTACTTGGTGCAACACCAAACAAAGAAAACTACACCAAGACACGTCATTAGCCAACTGCTTTAAACCTCTTGCAGAGAAAACATTTAAGAGAAAAATCTACTTGATTTTAAGACTTTTTATTGTTGTTGTTAGGTATTGACTCATAGTGACCCTGTGAACAAACAACAGATCTGAACCCTGTCCTATCCTGTCCCATCCTCATCATTTCTGACACACTTGAACTTCATTGCTGCAGTCACTGTTTCAGACCTTCTGGTTGAGGGTGTTTGTCTCTTTCACTGACCCTCCACCTCTCCAAGTATAATGGCCCTTTCCAAGGAATAGCCTCTCCTAGCAACATGCTGAAAATATGTGACAAAACTTTATTATCTTTGCCTCCAAGAAGCACTCTGGCTACTCCCTTTCCAAGACATATCTGTTTATTCTTTTGGTAGTCCATGTTTATTCTTCAATACCATAGTGCAAAGGTACTAGAATCAAAATAGTATGTTATTAACATTAAGAATGGACAGATAGATTAATGCAGTAGGTAGAAAATCCAGAAATAGGCCCACACATATGGACAATGAGCTTTTGATGAAAGCGTAATGGCAAGGCAGTAGAAAAAGAATAGTCTTTTCAACATTAGTGTGAAATTTTTTAAAAGAAATGAACTTTAATTCCTATGCATGGAATTTACAAAAGAAGTAAAAATAAAGCACAGACCTAAGTGTAAAATTTAGTACTGTTAAGCTTCAAGGGGAAAGTCTTTTATTTTAGGTTAAGACATTTAAGAGGACAACAAGAAAAAACAAATTGGACTTCATAAAATCTTAGAACTTCTACTCTTAGAAAGGTAGTTATCAGAGTGAAACAAAGATTTACTGGAGTAGGAGAAAATAGTTAAAAATTATCTATTTAATTAAAACTATTTGTATTTAGAATATATAAAAGTTATCAAAGCATAATAAATAAGAGAAAATTGGGCAAAATAGTTGGATAGACAATTCACTCAAGGAAATATATGCCTGGGTAGTAAATAAGTGAAAAGATCCTTGACTTTATTGCTCAGTTGTTGGTGTCCAGTCCATTGTGACTATAGCGACCCCTTGTGCAGAGCAGAGCTGCCCCACAGGGCTTCTAAGGCAGTGACGTATCAGAAACAGATCTCTAAGCCTATTTCCTGAAACTCCTCTTGGCAGACTTGAACCGCCAACCTTTTCACTATTAGGCGGTGGTTTAACCATGTGTACCATCCACAGAATTCTTCAATAAAGCTGTAGCTCTTCTGTGCCTGTTGAGTCAGTTCTGACTCATTATGATCCTTCTGACTCCTAGCTCCTTTCACCTTTCATCTAGTTATCCAATGCTTTCTTATTCTCACCATCCCATGACTCTCATACTTCATTGTTTTTGTTGTTAGGTGCCATTGAGTCAAGTATGACTCACTGTGATCTATGAACAACAGATCTGAACCCTGTCCTATCCTGTGTCGTCCTCATCATCTCTGACACACTTGAACACACGTTTAGTCATTGTGTCACTCTAGTTCCTTGAGGGTCTTTTTCTCTTTTGCTGACCTTCCACCTTCTCAAGCATGATGTCCCTCTCCAAGGACTAGCCTCTCCTAACAACATGCCCAAAGTGTTTGAGATAAAGCTTCACCATCCTTGCCTCCAAGAAGCACTCTGATTACACTTTTTCATGATTTTTATTGCCTTTTATTATCAGTATTTTTAAAAATTTTATCTTAATCTTTGGGAGTTGCAAACACTACATATAAACCTACAGATATATTTTAATACATATATACATAAAAATACACAAAAAAATTCAAAGGTTGCTTGGCTCCACAATCCCACTTGGTCAGGGTGAATTATTTCTTTGATGTGTCATTGGATTCTATTGGCCAGTATTTTATTCAGGATTTTTGCATCTATGTTCATGAGAGATATTGGCCTAAGTTTTATATTTTGGTGGTGTCCTTTCCTGGCTTTGGTATCAAGAATATGTTTGCTTCATAGAATGAGTTTGGGAGAATTCCATCTTTTTCTATTTTTTGAAATAGTTTATGTAGAATTGGTGACAGTTCCTCTCTGAATGTTTGATAAAATTCATTTGTAAAACCATCTGGTCCAGTGCTTTTTTTTGGTCGGAAGTTGTTGTATTTTGGATCCACAATCAACACTCTTGGCACTAGCAGTCAAGATATCAAAAGACTAATTGCATTGGGAAAACTTGCTATCAGGGACCTTTCCAGAGTACTGGAAACCAGTGATGACATTCTGGAGACTAAGGTGCACCTGACGCAGGCCATGGTCTTCACAGTTACTTGCTATGCATCAGAGAGCTGGACAATGAGTAAAGATGGCAGAAAAAGCATTGGTGCCTTTGAGTTGTGGTACTGGAGAAGAGTCTTGGACATACCAAGAAAACAAAGAAGTTGGTCTTGAAGAGGGGAAACCAAGTTTCTCCATGGAGGCTAAGATTTTGAAGCCCTCTCTCACATACATTGGGCACTGGTTCTTGGAGAAGGACTTCATGCTTGGAAGGGTAGAGGGATGGTGCAGGAGAGGAAGACCCTGGGTGAGACGGATTAATACAGTAACTAGAGTAATGGAGATAGGTGTGTCAGAATTAGGGAGACTGGCTCAGCACAGGGCAGAATTCAGAGGTGCTATACATAGGGTCTCTGTGAGTCGCAGGCAACTCACCAGCATATAACAACGACAATGACGAAGAGATGGACAGTATTGATACTTTGTCATTTGCCATGATAACTCCATTTGCAGAAAGTTCTGGATCATCTGAGTTATCCTTTGGAAGGAGGATGGCATTTCTAGTAGTAACAAAAGTAGTAAGAGCAGAACGTTACAGAGCAGAGACTCTGAGCAGGCTGCGTGAGGCCCGTGCTTTCACAGCCATTGCAGTACGTTGAGCTCTACAGAGACAGTGCAGGGCCAGAAACAGCCGGATGGCGCTGGGCGACTCTGTGCCTCGCAGATGGGAAATAACTAACCATGGGCAAAGGAGATCCTAAGAAGCTGAGAGGCTAAGTGCCATCGTAGGTATTTTTCTTCTATGATATTTTCGTGAAAGTTTACAGAAAACTTGGATTTCCACTAAGTCATTGTTGCACATTCTTCTCCCTAGCCTCCCCCTTGTTTGCTTTTCTCTTTACAAAGAGATAAGTCTATTTGAATCAATGATACATAATACCACCACTGGAGATTACACATTCTAAATTTATGTCAAATGGACAATTTCTCCACCAATCTCTTCTTTCATACTAATTGATTAAATGCTTGGAGGTAATTCACGTAACTGAGCACTGTCCCCCCTTATTCCCTGCATGCATTTTCCTATAACTTTCTACCAGGAAGATATAATGTTTAAGACACACTGATGGTGGTTAAGTGCAGTGTGTCATAACTTGAATACAACAAAAATCAATACTACCTGTATAATCATTTTACTTTTAACTCAGTGTATAGTCCTCTTACATTCATTTCTTATTTTTGATATCATTGTCTCCCTTTATTGTTTTTATTTTATTTTGTTAGTTCTTTCAGAATAGCACCTCTTGAATCTTGTCAAGATTTCCCCTCCCTTATGAAGATTTTTATTTCTGCAATAATAAATGAATGGAAATCCAAAGTCTCTGTAAATTTTCATTGAAATTTATAATAATTTTTTTAAAAAAGTTTTATTTCATTGATGATATTTTTGTAGATAGCCTATTCTTTTAAAAGCATGCCTATCTCCTTTTTAGATTGCTCTATCCCTTAATTATGATTTCTATTTCTTATTGTGGTTTTTCCTGCTCCCATTATTTCAAGAGATTTTCATAATAGAAAAAATGTAGACATCCAGTCTGTTCACTGTCCTGATAGACAATTATCAGCTTCTTTTTTGTTTATGTGCTTTAATAGGCATTATTTCCTGGCAAGGGAGCCCTGGTGGCCTAGTGGTGGCAAGTAGCTGTACTGCAATCACGAAGGGGATGCTCTACTGGAGAAGGAGGGGCAATCTGCTCCTGTCCCAGTCGGGTCTGATTCAACGGTACACACACACAATCATGTTAGCTATACTTTAACTGAAAAGACTTCTTTAAAAATTAGCAATATTGCTAGATTACTAGCTTCTCCAACATCGTTCCAGAGTATTATTAACATTTGTAAAGAAATAATTAACAATTCTTCCTTATGATTCTGTAATATGACCTCCTTTATGTATGTATATATGTATGTGTGTGTGCTGTTGTTAAATACCATCGAGTTGCCTATGACCCATAGCAACTCTATGTACATTAGGTCTGAATCCTGCCCTGTTCTCAGTCAATCTCACCATCGCCAACAGACCCAATCCCTCTTCTCCAGTCACTGAGTCAATGTATCTTATCCCAGGTCTTCCTCTCCTGCACTTTCCCTCTGCCCTTCCAAGCATGAGATCCCTCTCCAAGGACTGGGCCCTTTTAGCCACGTGTCCAAATTATGTGAGATGAAGCTTCAAAATTCTTGCCTCCAAAGAACAGCCTGGTTTCACTGTCTCCAGGACAGTATGTGTACATGTACATATGTCTATTTGTTGTTGCATGCCGTTGAGTTTCAGCTGAGCCATTGCTGTCCCTTCAGTAAATTTTCAGCAGCAGTAAATCCTATGGGAGGAGATTTCCCAACCTTTTGTGGTGCAGCTCATTCATCTGAAGCACATGTATTTCAAGGAAATGGCTCATTTCCTGGAGCCTTGTAGAAACAAGTCCCAGATCTGAAGGTCAGATCTCAAGAAAAAGGTATCTGGGGAGGTAGAGTCCAAGTCAGCAGGCAGGCAGGCAAGGTATTATTAGCATGCTGACTTTAGAGGCTACTGGCTTCAGAACCTGGCTTGTTCAAGGTTTTTGTTGGGAGGCAGGATCAAAGATGACTGGATTTGGATGATGACAAGTCCACTCCTTCATTCTGGAGACTACGAGTTAGACAGCCAAATGTAGAGCCAATAAAAAGCTCTGTAGCTACCCCTGACTCCTGAAAGTCCTAACAAATACCATGCAGAACATACTCCCAAGAAGCTCTACTCTTTTTTTAAAATTTTTTTTTATTATTTTGTGTGTGTGTGTGTGTGTATACCGTCAAATCAGATCTGATTGGTACAGGAGGAGATTGTCCCTCCTTCCCCGGCAGAGCATCTGGTGGGTTCGAACCGTGTGCCTCTGGGATTGTAGTTGCAGTTCCTTGCCACTAGGCCACCAGAGCTCCCTGAGAAGCTCTACTCTTAATCAGATAAGATTATACCTTTACAAATCCATGAATAATTCTGTCTTACTAGCATAAGAGAGGTTAGAATCTTCAACACAGAGTAGTGGATCATGGCCATATTGACACACAGAATTAATCACCACAAACATCCTGAAGTTTCTCTCAGAACAGCTGATAAACTGGTATATCTCTCTGAGAATCCAAACACAATAAAAACGATAATTGTAAAGATGGGCAGGGAGGGGGGAAGAATATGATTAGAATGGGCTTTCAAATGTTGATATCCCCATGGTTTGCTTCACCAATAGGTCAGTTTAAGAAGAGGAGCTAGATTTGGCATGGTTTGATTTATATTCTAGAAGTAATTTGAGGTGCTCAAGATGCAGACCTTTTACAAACAAACATAACAATAAGCAGCTTGTGGTATATCAGAATTCAGGTTCAGATTGTTTTTCATCCATTCATCCCTTTGAGCAGCTTTCTACAAAGAAAGGGTCAAGGGCTGTAGTCTTCAATATGGATTGAAGTTCAACATCAAGAAGACATAGATTCTCACCACTGGGCCAACGGGCAGCACCATGATGGATGGAGAAGAGATTGAGGTTGATAACACTTATAGCTTTCTCTGCTCCACAATCAACACTTTTGGCACCAGCAGTCAGGAAGTCAAAAGATGAATTGCCTTAGGTAAATCTGCTCCCAGCGACCTTTCCAGAGTACTCTGAGGCAACAATGCCAGTCTAGAGATTAATGTGTGCCTGATCCAGGCCATGGTCTTTGCAGTTACTGGCTATGCATCAGAGAGCTGGACAGTGACTAAGGATGGTAGAAGAACTGATGCCTTCGAGATGTGGTTCTGGAGCAGAGTCTTGAACAGACTATGGACTGCCCAGAAAACAAAAAGGTCTGTCTTTGAGAGGATGAAACCAAGTTTCTCCATGGAGGCTAGGATTTTGGAGCTCTGTCTCACATACTTTGGGCATGTGGCCAGGAGGGACCGATTCTTGGAGAAGGACATCATCCTCGGAAGGTAGGAGGGGCAGCGCAGGAGAGGAAGACCCTGAATGAGATGGATTGTTACAGTAACGAGGGCAATGGGGTATCGGAGTCAGTGAGACTGGCTCAAGACAGGAAGGCTACGGAGCTATTGTACATAGGGTTGCTGAGCGTCACAAGCGACTTGATAGCACATAACAACAGCAACAACAACCCTTCTGACACCTATGATCCACTTTCCCTTTCTCTTACATTATTGTACCATATGGCCACCTCCTAAAATCCTCCTTAACAGTCCACATTAGAAAAGACTGGATGGTAACGTTATAATCTGTGATATCAACAATGAAGGTCATAATCTATGATAGCAACAATGAGAAAAACAAAAGAATGTGCTGGATTTGCTGCCTCAGTGTCTGATTTTATTTCAGCAAGTCCTCCAAGAGGGTGAGAGTTCCTAAGCTGGACTGCGTGGGAAGCCTGGGGTGTCCCATTCATGTCTGCCGGCCTCTGCAGATAAACAGGGAACTCAGTCTTCCAGGCTATCCATCTGGTACCCTTCAACAACTTCAATGTCTAAGAAAACAAAATCTTGGGGAGAAAAATGGTTTTTAAAGCAAGAAAGGCAAAGGGGACATTTTTGTTTCTGACTGGAGCCTCTTCAACCAGAAAAAAACAGTTCAGGGATAGCAAGAAAGAACAGGAGTGCACCATGTATTACACACAGGACATACCTAGACTACAGCTCTAGGTACTAAGCCTCATTTTGGAAGCATATTTTGTCTCAATATAATCTCTGGGAAAGTTAATTTTTAGAAATGAATGGTAGATTTCCTACTGATTATGAGAAAGAAAACGTTTTAAGAATTTATCAGACTTTGTAAAATCTCCTTGGCATTTGTTGTTTGTTTGTTTTTTTTTTTTCCTTTGGCCTTTCTGGACTTTTTTTGCAAAGGGGACACAACACACCCATAAGAAATACCTTTTCAGGGAGCTCTGGTGGCCCTAGTGGCAAGAAGATGCACTGCAATCCAGATGTACACAGTTTAAATCGGCCAGATTCTCTGATGAAGAAGGAGAGGCTATCTCCTCCTGTACTAGTTCAATCCAATTTGACGGTTTGTTGTTTGTTGTTGTTATGTGCCGTTGAGTCGTTTGCGACTCACAGCGACCCTATGTACAACAACCCTAAACCCTGCTCTATCCTGTGCCAATCGC
>NW_006399760.1:23875136-23882936 GCF_000299155.1 Elephantulus edwardii | reverse complement strand
GCCTCAGTCCATACTGAAGGTACTGAAGGCTGCAGTCCTTGACCCTTCGCAGCAAGTGCATGAGGTCCTTCAGTTTCAGCAAGCAGGGTTGTATCATCTGCATAATACAGATTGTTAATAGATCTTCCACCAATCCTGACAGCACAATTCTCCTCATAGAGCCCAGCTTCCCGGATAATCTGCTCTGCATACGGGTTGAAAATTTGACGGTACACACACACAATAATAATAAAACAAATAAATTAATAATAAGAATTATAAAAATAAATAAAAAATTTAAAAAGTATCTTCTTTCTGATGTCTATAAAAGGGGTTCCCCATCCCCGCAAAAACCATGTTTATTCTTCATAGAGGATTTAAAATTTGGAGGTTTGTGACATGGTAACAATATATTTCACCTCTGTGTCTTGTCAATCATAGGAAAATGCATTCAAAATTGCAAGCCTCAATTTCTTCACTTATAAAACGGAAAGAGGGGGTGGGGGAGAGGGCTGGGCGGGTAGAGAAATGCAGCAATGAACGAATGGAAACCCAAATTCTCTGTAAATGTTTATTAAAATTATTTTAAAACAAAAAGGAAAGAAACGCTTACCCTATCAATTAATTACCAAGAGTAAAGAAAATGACTTACACAAAACACCTAGCATCATGGTTGACATGTATCAGATATTCAATAAGATATAGTTCCTTCCTTACATTCACTTAACAAGATTATAATGAATTTAATCCAGGGCTTATTAGCGAAAAGGGAGCTCTGCTGACCTACTGGCAAGAAGCTGTGCTGCATCTGGAAGGGACTTGGTTCAAATCCCACCAGCTGCTCTGCAGGAGAAAGATGCACAATCTCCTCCCATCAATTAACTGCCTCTGAAAACCAGCTCGTGGGTCAGCTATGGGTAGGTTCCAAGCAGATGATAGACAACAACAACAACATTAGTGAAAGGGGCAAATTTTTTTCTGCTCTACCTGGATGACTAAAGGATGAATGTGTAAGTATGTGGTACCTGTTTTCAGATATTCAGAAGATGTACTTAGATAAGACAGAAGGTTCTTGTTTTATAATCCAAGAGTGCCTGCTATCGTCCCAATTCTTCTAGTGATGAAGTATACAACTTACTATGCCGTGAGTTTCATACACAACAAATTCAAGAAGCTAATACCACTGTTAAAGGAATCCAAACATTCTTTTCCAAGCCTGTCTGATACTAAGATCCACTTGGGATGTTTGCTGAATATTAGATTCCCGCATGCTTTCCCTACAAGTCCTAGTTTTATAGGTCTGACATGAGCCCTGGAATCTGTATAAGAAACACTGCAGGTGGTTCTTATTTCCAGCAAGTTTAGCAAACACTGAGTAATTGCCTAGGACTGGGGGAAATGACTCATCAGCAATTAAGCAATAATGCCTCTACTTGAGGAACAATGCCAAGTTATTTTAAAGCCATTGAATAATTATAGTAGCTACACTGTCTAGAAATTGAATTAGTTGTTATTCCAATCAGTGGGGTTGTTCTCTTACGGAAGTTTTTATACAAATGATAGAATTTTTTTTATTTTTAAATGATAGAACTTTTAAAAATGTAGCCAATTCTTTACATTTGCATTTGTTACACTTTCTGAATTTCAGAGGAGAATAAAGCCTCACTGGTTCTATTCTGTAAATTATCCACTGATTTCAAATAGGACAGCTACTTTTGTCCACTGTCCAAATTTTGGGGTAGAATCTCAGGTGCACAGGTTTCTTCCTGTTCCCAAGCGCACATTTATTTGAAAATGTAGACTAAATAGAAGTCAAATATTACATAATGAAAAGGAGAGATCCACCGGAGTCACTGAATGCTGCTTAGACCATTTGGATTTTATCAAATTAATTTTACCAAGAAATGTTTATTGCATCAAGTCATTCTAGTTGCATACATTTCCTATATACCATTAAGTTCAAAGAAAAGTTAACTGGTGGAAGAAAGGATAAGAAGACTGGGCAGCTAATTAGCAGAACAAAAAGACCTCCTTCGAGCAGGCCTTGAAGCCTGTTTACTGCACCCGGCTCTCAAAGCCTCAAGCCCTTCCCCTGGGCTGTAATCACCAGTTAGTAACACCTGGACAGCTCATCCCCTCAGAAGTGCTGAACTCCCCTCACTTTACCAGCCAGGCCAGAACAATGCTTACAACAGGGGCCAGTCAGGCCTGTCTCAGATCCAATTAGCATTGCAAGGTCGTTTTGTTTTGTTGATGTTAGGGGTTAGGAGGTGTTTGTTAAGATTCTTAAACAATTCAAAATATTGAGTGGTAATTGATGAAGAAAAGCTTAATTTACTCAGTGCCTTCCAGTTGGAACCAATCATACCTGACCCTCCAGCAGGTTTTCGGAGGCCCCAACATCACATGGGAAAATGGTGCCCATCTTTCTCCTTCAGGGTAAATAATGGATTCAAACCGCTTGCTCTAGGTTTGCTAGTGCAACTCTCTACTGACAGCTGACCACAGCTCCTTATAAGAAAGCAGACAGCTCCAAAGCCGCAGTGTGTGTGTTTCTCTTTGGTCACTGGAACAAATGGTTTGCTCTGCACTAGCCTAAG
Source organism: Elephantulus edwardii (assembly GCF_000299155.1). Lineage (NCBI taxonomy): Eukaryota > Metazoa > Chordata > Mammalia > Macroscelidea > Macroscelididae > Elephantulus > Elephantulus edwardii. The sequence continues at coordinate 23,880,357 of NW_006399760.1, read as the reverse complement.
GATTGATGTTTTGAACCTACCTAGCAGTCACTCTGCAGTGGAGAGATGAACAGTCTGCTCCGGTGAGATTTACAGCCTCTGAGAACCTGTTGGAAGGTCGACTAGGAGTCGATTCTGACTTGACAGCAACGCGAGTTTGAGAGGAGTATCACAGGTAAGAACATTCCTTGTCTACTCTGTAGCACATATGCGGAGTCACTCTAAGTCAGTATTGACTCAACAGTAATGGTTTCTATGTATTTAAGCCTCTTTTACACCGACAGGGAACCCTGACGGCCTAATGGTAAGAAGCTGCGCTGCAATCCGTAGGCGCGTACACAATTAGAATTCACCAGTTGCTCCACGGCAGAAAGATAGGCAATTTTCTCCGATGCGATTGAAACTGCCTGTGAAAACCGCCCCAGGGTCAGCTATGAGTCCTTTCCGACCCAGATGTTCAAATAATATCCTTAATATCACACATGCAAGCAAGATTTTGCTGAAAATTATAAAAAAAATGACTGAACCAGCACACCGACAGAGAACTGCCAGATATGCAGATTGGGTTTAGAAGAGGCCGTGATAGCAGGGATTTTACAGCTAATGTTAGATGGATCTTGGCTGAAGGCAGAGAGAACCAGAGGAATGTCTATCTGTGTTTCATTAACTATGCAAAGGCATTTGACCGCGTAGATCACAATAAATCATGGCTAACTCTGAGTAGAATGGGAATCCCAGAACACTTGATGTGCTTATATGCAGTTTTTCTGAAGTTTTTAAAATCCAGTTTTCACCATTTCCTCCTTTCACTAGACATTTTATAGTCACTAATTTAGTAATTGGGCTGCCACCTTGTGGCAGGGACTGCCGCTTACAGTGGAGTCCTACCTGGTACCAGGGTGGGTGATCCAGTCTCCAAATTTGCCGGCAGAAATACCTTATCATCCGCTCCTATAAAGATTATAGTGAGCACTATGAGAACAGGTCTACTCTGTCACATGGGACCTCTTTGAGTTGAAAAGTAACTAGACAATATCTACTGTCTTGGATCATTTCTGGCACTTTCTATATTGGTTGTTCTCCTGGAGAGCAGATGCCAAGACTGAGTTAGAAATGGAAGAGATTGAGTGGGGGTAGAATCTGTGGAAGGTAAAAGAGCAAGAGCAGCCCCGTGTAAATCTGATGCTTCAGAAAGGAAGGGAGAAAAAAGAAAAGGATTGGGTAGGAAATGGCCTCAGAATAAGAAGGAGCTCTGAGAAAGTCCAAGCCCAAGGAGAAGGGTAGCACAAAAATTGTCTGGAGAGGAATCCTTTATTAAGTAGTAATGACCAGGTACTTGTTCTTTTTTTTTTTTTAAACCAGTATAAAATAAAAATTTTATTAAAAATAAGTGTTTTGATGAAAATTAGTAAATTAGATGCAATTCAAAGCATATAATGAATATTTATAACTTAACTTGATAATCATGTTACTTTTTTTATTATTAGTTTGTTTATTTTTCATTTCAATGAACATCTACAGAGATTTTGGAATTCCATTCATTCATTGTTGCACCCTTCTCCCCGCTATATGGTGCCACTGTTGTAGAATGAGGCTGGCATTGGGGTGGGGGTAAGACTGAGACAGGTACTTGTTCTTTTGTTTTTTGTTTTTATGAGAAAATAAATTTGTTTATTAAAGTAAAAAAAGTAAGTTATACATAAAATGAAAGACAATGTAGTAGGCACAGAGAAAAATTCTCAAATCCATGGAGAGGTTTCTAAACTATACCTTGTCACTGGGGGCCGATGAAAAGGAAGGGCCTGAGAGGGTAATTGAAAGAACATGAAAGTAAACTGCAGATGAGGGTACTATTAACCACGTCAACAAATCTCACTATACCACATTCATAATCCAGGAATATTCCAATACGTCCTGGAGGTTTTTCTACGTACTGAGGTAAGAGTGGGGAAGAGGTGAAGAGATGTGTTTGTCTATTCATTCTGACACAACAAAGTAGAAAGAGTCCCTTAGAATTAACCAGCATGTTAGTCTTCCTTGACCAAGAATCATCACATAATCCAATAATCCAATTCCAATATCCTACAACATTCACTTCCCAGTGAGATTTTCTAGAGGTGAAAGTCTGAGATCCCCACGCGAGAAGACAGTTAGATCTTGTTGAATCGTGAGTCACTACGAGTTGATAATGACTGAAGAGAAGATATTTTAGATCTTCAAAAATGAGAACATAGTCAGTGTTTTTTTGATTATCCAAAGACATAGACACTTGGTGGTAGTAGAACCTGTTTACCAAACCATCAATGGGCATCGAACTGATCACTGGACTCACAGGCTGGGGCATGTACAGCTGCAATAACTGGCTTCTTCTTGTCAGGTTTTCAAAATGCTTCCAAGATTTGATTATTCTGATTTGTCTGTGAAGATGTCTCTGATTTTCTTGCTTTTCTCTCCAAAGAGACCTCATTTGTTCCAGAAGCTTTTGCCGGTATTTCTCAGCAGTCCATTTAATGGAACAGTCTAGGTGACTTTTGTGCTGCTTAGAATTACGGCAGGGAAAGCAAAGTGTCTCCCTGAACACTTCGCAGAAAAAGGTTTTTGGTCTCAAGTGTATCTCACACATTTGTTGTTCTGAGCTCTGTAAAGAGGAAACCACTGCTCTTCTGGCAAGGAACACCCTTATATTCAAACGAATGTTGTCTTTAATGTTCGTTGAACATGATTTCTTACATTTAGGGCAGCTCAGAGCATTTGAGGCTTCCTCCCAGAAGGTATAGAGACAAGGCCTGCAAAAGTTGTGCCCACATTCGGTGGTGATGGGATCTATGAAATAACTCTTGCAGATGGAGCAGATATAATTTTTCTAGGAAGCGTTGGAATTCAGGTTTCTGTGAGGTATCTCTAGCTTCTAACACCTTCCTAAGCCAGGAGAGTTCTAAGCCAGTCACAGAGAAGGTATTTGTTTTTAATCATTGATTGAGGCTACCTAGGATGAAGGTGACAGACTATGAAGTTACTGAAATGGAAGGCTACCAGCTAACTACACATTTTGAAGCTGTCTGGCAAGTTCTTTCCTGAGAGAGACCCAAAAGGCACATATCTTTCTCAGAATAGTTGGAATTAGGCCTATGGAAGTTGGATTAATATTTTAGGGGTAAAATAGAGCAGGAGCCAAAAAAGTAGCTTCTAGAGTCACAGTCTGGGTTTAAATCTCAAATGCAGCCACACACAAGTTACTTAAGTGTTCTTCATTTTCTTTATCTGGAGAGACACTAACATGTCATGCCAAGGTTAAATGGGTTAAACCGTGAAAGAATTTGTAACAGCGTGTGTAGACTGAAGACTACTGTCCCCATCTTTCCTGCTAGGGGTGCCACAGAAGCATTGAAAGTTGACTGAAGGAGACAGCTTCTTCTTGTTGTTATGTGTCATCAAGCGGCCTGCAACTCATAGCAACTCCATGCACGATAGCTCTGAACCCCAATCTATCCTGAGCCAATCTTACTGTTTCTGACACGCTAATCCCCCTTACTCCAGTTACTGTGTCAATCCATCTCATCTGGGATCTTCTTCTCCTCCACTCTCCCTTCACCCTTACAAGCATGATGTCCTTCTCCAAGGACTGGTCCCCCTGGCAACATGCCCATAGTATGTGAGACAGAGCTCCAAAATCCTTGCTCCCATGGAGCAATTTGGTTTCACCCTCTCTGAGACAGACCTGTTTATCTTCTTGGCAGTCCATGGTATGTTCAAGAATCTTCTCCAGCATCACAACTCAAAGGCATCAATTCTTCTTCTGTCATTCTTAGTCATTGTCCAGCTCTCCAATGAGTAGGAAGGTATAGCTAAGACCATGGCCTGGATCAGGCACACTTTAGTCTCTAGACTGACATCCTTGCTCTTCAGCACTCTGGAGAGATCCCTGACAAAAGAGTTTCCCAAGGCAATTTGTCTTTTGTTTTTCTGACTGCTCATGTCAAGAGTGTTGATTGTGGAACTGAGCAAGCTGAAATTGTTAACAACTCCAATCTCTTCTCCATTTATCATACTGCTGCAAATTGGCCCAGTGGTGAGAATCTTTGTTTTCTTGATGTTGAGCTTCAATCCATATTGAAGACTAAAGTCCTTGACCTTTTGGAGCAAATACTTCAGGCTCTCCTCAGCCTTGGCAAGCAAGGTGTGCCATCTGTATAACCCAGGTTTCTAATGAGTCTTCTGATCCTGATGTCATTTTATTCCACATAAAGTCTAGCCTCCTGAATTAGCTGTTTTACATACAGATTGAAAAAGTGTGGAGACAGGATGCATCCCTGATGCAGTCCTTTCTTGATCTCTGAGCTATGCAGTGTTTCCTTGCTCAATTAGGATGACTGTTTTCTGGTCTAATGATAAGTTTTGAATGAGCATAATCACATGTTCTGAAACTCTGATTCTTCTCAGCACTAGCCACAATTTTTGAGATCCACACAGTCAAAAGCCTTTGCATAGTCAATGAAATGCAAATAGAAGAAGACAGCTTAGAAGAGAAAGAGAGCTTAGAGAGCATTTCAGTTCTGTGTCTTTTAAAAGCTCAGAGGGGGAAAAAAAAGCTCAGTGCAGTCTTCATCTTTGGGTTCCAAAAGACTTCTCAGTATCTCAACATCTTTATAAGTATTATCTGCTGAGATAGGTTTTTATGATTTGCAATGAGACTCATGTCCAGTCTAGAATGTGAATATCTTTTAAACGACAAAACAAGGTAAAACTAATAGAATTATTTTACCCTAAGTTATATTCCCAAACTACTAATCTCTTTGGGAGACAGGGTTTCTTGTTTGGAAGTTGTACTCAACTTAAAAAAAAAAAAAGAATCTTAAATTGTCTTCAGAGCCTGTAGCACATTTATCCCTCTGCCCACTAGCTGACAAATGTTTTGTTCCCTGGAGGAGCTCTAGTTTGATTTTTAGGAAATATGTAGTCAAATATGATTGATTATAAACAACCACTTGTATGACCTTGTTGAATAACTTCATTTTGCACCACAATCAAGGACCTGGTTGATTCAGTATGATAGATTGTGTGAACATGGTTTTGGTCCAAACCCTGGCTAAGAGGAGCATCCCCTCCCTCTACTACACAAACTAGAAAATCCAATTTTGAATAAATGAAAAATTATTGGAGTAAAAGTATATTTCCTATAATGAGTATTGAGAGAATAATTCCTATTTAATTAATTGTTCTCTGCTATACATTTTCCATTTTT
>NW_006399760.1:23853196-23875036 GCF_000299155.1 Elephantulus edwardii | reverse complement strand
TATGATTTAATATTTAATTATAAGGGAAATATTTCTATGGCCATGCTCTAGGTCATAGCAGGGGCACTAACATAGAACATCTTCATCTCCTTACTTACAGCATCATCTCTCTAGTCTGACTCTTATTTATAAATTTTCCTTCTGTTTAGTTTGCTTTTGAACTGTATGTAAACATAATCATACTGTCTACATTTGATGATCTTGCTTCTTTTATGCAAATGTTTTTCCCTTTAACTGTAATTTATGTTCCTTGTCATTGTTGCATAATATTCCTTTATCAAAACGTTGTTGTCATTAAGTTTGAACTGACACATACCTGACCCTCTAGTGGGTTTTCAGAGGCTATTAAATTACATAGTTGGAGATAGCCCATCTTTCTCCTGTTGAGCAGGAGAATTGTACATAGTATACAGTACAATTTATTTATCTGTTTTACAGTTGAGGAGGATGTGACCTATTTCCAATTTTGGTAAATAGGCCGTGAATATTCAATATCATAAATATTGTTGTAGGGACTGGTATTTGTGTTAACAAGATCCTTTCAGAATTTGTAGAATTGCCAGGAATCTATTGGTTAGACCATGTTATTGTTAGGTGCCCTTGAGTTGGAACCAACTCATAGCTGACTGTCCAGAAGGCTTTCATTGGCTGAAATCATGAGACAGAGTGCACATTTTTTACCCACAGAGAAGCTGATGGATTTGAACCCCTTGCTTTGGGTTTGGCGGTGCAACTCCTTACCACAAAGCCACCAAACTCCATAAAGCAGGCCATGGGATGTGCATTTATTATTCTCACTGGCAGTGTCCAAGTCTTCTGGTTGCCTCATATGCTTACTGGCTCCTTACAAATGAAATGTTGCCAATCTGCTAGATTACAGATTTATCATAGAATATCCTGGTTTTGATTTCTGCTGCCAACCCAAATATAGGTGATTTGAATCCCCCAGCTGCTTCAGGGAAGGATGATGGATAATCTCCCCCCAAGAAATTAATGTTCTAAAAAAAATGTTCTCTAAAAACCACTGGAGGGACAGCTACAAGTTGGTTCTGACTCATTGGCAATAAGAGAGAGATTTTATTAAGTTGAGTGCCTTTAAAATTATATATCTTTTTTAAAGAATATAGTTTATTTTGTTGTTGTTGAGAGTATCTGTAGAAGAACATACAACAATTCAATGGTTTCTAAATTTATAATGCAGAGACGTTGATTACACTTTTAAAATTGTGCAACCATTCTCTTTGTTTCCAAACTGTTTTTCCTCTGTTAGCATAAACCTACTGTCTCCTAAGTTTTCTATCTATTCTTTAAAGTTGCTGTTGTCATTTTGTTCCTGTAAGAATAGTTCTTTAAAAGAGCACAGAGCTCAAGGTAGACAGTCTTTAATTATTAAACTAAACAACTGTTTAAAGAAACCAAGCTATTCCTTGGAGGCTAGGATTTTGAAGTTCCGCCTGATATACTTTGGGCATGTTGCCAGGAGGGACAAGTATTTGGAGAAAAAAACATCATGCTTTGAAGGAGAAAGGGTCAAAGCAGGAGAGGAAGACCTCAGGTGAGATAGATTGACTCCATGACTGAGGTAATGGAAGTAAGTGTGTCAGAGACAATGAGATTGGCTCAACATAGAGCAAGATTCAGAGCTATTTTACATAGGGTCACTATGAGTCACAGGCACATTGATGGCACATTACAACAGACTGTTTAAAGAAGACCTCAAGGGACATTTTTGGCATAGGGTTAAAGGTGTAAGAGTATTTTGGAGAAATAGTTTGCCAGTCTTAATGACTCCAGGAAGTGTGTATTCCATGAGAATTTGAGAATCTGTTCTTTATCTTCCCTCTTTTTTGATCAACAAAGAGTACCAGAGGGATATCTATCTGTGTTTCAATGACTATACAAAGGCATTTGACTGTGTGGACTACAATCAATTGTGGCTAACCTTGAGGAGAATGGGAATCCTAGAACACTTGATTGTGCTAATGCGAAACCCATACTAGGGCCAGAAAGAACTCCTCAGAACAGAGCAAGGAAACACTACATGGTTCAAAATCAGGCAGGGAGTGCATCAGGGATGTGTCCTGTCTCCACACCTTTTCAATCTATATGCAGAACAGATCATTTGGGAGTCTGGGCTTTATGAGGAGGAATGTGGTATCAGGATTGGAGGAAGATTCATCAACAACCTAGGTTATGCAGATGATACAACCTTGCTTGATGAAACTGAGGAGGACCTGAAGCTCTTGCTGCAGAAGGTCAAGGACTCTAGTCTTCAATACAGATTGAAGCTTAACATCAAGAAGATAAAGACTCTCACCACTGGACCAATTAGCAGCACCTTAATGGATGGAAAAGAGATTGAGGTTGTTAATAGTTATAGCTTACCCTGCTCCACAATCAACACTTTTGGCACTACCAGTCAGAAAGTCAAAAGATGAATTGTAAGGGTGTTTTGGTGGTCTAGCAGCAAAAAGCTGCACTGCAATCTCGAAGGTGGGTGGTTCGAATCCACCAGATGCTCCGCTGGAGAAGGAAGGGCAATCTCCTCCTGTGCCAGTTGTATCCGATTTGATGGTACACAACAACAGCAACAAAAGAAGATGAATTATGTTAGGTATATCTGCTGTCAGGGACCTTTCCAGAATACTGAGAAGCAATGATGTCAGTCTAGAGACTAAAGTGTGCTTGATCTGCACAATTACTTGCTATGCATCAGAGAACTGGATAATGACTAAGGATGATATAAGAAGAATTGTTGCCTTTGAGTTGTGGTGCTGGAGGCGAGTCTTGAACAAACCATGGACCACCAAGAAAACAAAGAGGCCTGTCTTTGTGAAGGTGAAACCAAGTTTCTCCTTGGAGGTTAAGATTTTGAAGCTTCATCTCACATACTTGGGCATGTTGCCAGGAGGGGCCGATCCTTGGAGAAGGGTATCATACTTTAAAAGGTGGAGGGACAGCACAGGAGAGGAAGATCCTGGATGAGATGGATTGATACAGTAACTGGGTCAATGTGTGTCAGAATCAGTGAAACTGAGTCAGGGTAGGTGTGTTAGAATCAGTGAGACTGGCTCAGGACAGGGCAGATTTCAGAGCTGTTGCTAGTAGGGTTGCTATAAGTTGCAGGTGACTTGATGGCACATAACAACAACAACTTCTACTAAACATATAATGATATAATTCTTAAAGAAAATTATTTTGTCACTTCCCCTCTACCCCCTCACTGAGGATTCAACTTGGAGACATTAGATCAGAACCACAGACCCCGCCACTTCCCTTATCCAATTGTTGTGTTACTGAATTGTTTTGTGCCAACCACAGCACTTCCTTAGGATCCCCAGAAGCACAGGACGAGCATCACCAGGTATCAGTTGCCTGTACCTATCACAAGGTCTCAGGTGGAGCCTGACATGAGAAGGGTGGCTGGGTATTTTATCGCTTTTTGTAGGCATATTTTAGAAGTAAGAGCTAAGGCAATCTAATTAGCTTTCAGACTTTTTAAAATGGGAAATCCATTTGTAAACTGAGCATAGTAGTTAAAGTTGAGGGTATTGTATGATTTCAAATGTTCTTCCTATAACTTGAATACTCTATGTGATTAAAAAGAAAACAAAGTATAATGATAGTTCAAACTGAATTCAGCAGAGGGATATCATTGTTGATGTCAGATGGATCCTGGCTGAAAGCAAAGAATACCAGAAGAATGTCTATTTGTGCTTTATTGACTATGCAAAGGCATTTGACTGTTTGGATCATAATAAATTATGAGAAGAATGCGAATTTCAGAACACTTAATTGTACTCATGCCAAACCTATACCTAGACCAAGATGCTATTGTACAAACAGAACAAGAAAACAGCATGGTTTAAAATTAAGAAATGTTTGTGTCAGGATTTATACATTCACCATACCTATTCAATCTGTTTGCTGAGCAAATTATTTGAGAAACTTGACTCTATGAAGAAGAATGTGGCATCAATATTGGAGGAACACTCATCCATAACCTTTGCTATGCAGATGACACAACCTTGCTTGCGGAAAGTGAGGAGGACTTGAAACATTTGCTACAGAAACAAACCCTGCAGCCTTCAATATGGATTGCATCCCAACATCAGAAAACAAAATTTTTTACTACTAGACCAGTAGGCAATATCATAACAGATGAAGAAAAGATTGAAACTGTCAGTGACTTTATCTTACTTGGATAAAAATCAATCCACGTGGTACCAGCATCGAGAAATGAGGAGACATATTGTACTAGGAAAGTCTACAGTTAGGAACCTCTCCAAAGTAATGATGTTAGTTTAACTACTAAGGAGCTGAACAGTGAATAAGGATGACAGGAGAAAAATTGATGCCTTTAAACTGTGGTGTCATGGAAGAGTACTGAAAATGTCTTGGAGAAAGTGCAGCTGGAGTGTTCCTTGGAGGCAAAGTTTTGTCTTGCATACTTTGGGCATGTTGCTAGGAAAAGCTTTCTATGGAGAAGAACATGATGCTTGTAAAGGTGAAGGGACAGCAAAATAGGAAGACTCTCAACTAGACTCTCAACCAGGTGGACTGACACAATGACTACAGTGATAGACTTGAGTGTGTCAGAAATGATGAGGTTGGCATAGGACAGGGTTCAGTTATATTGTTCATAGGGTCTCTATATGCAGTACTTGACTTGGTGACACCTAACAACAGCAACAATGATAGAGTTAATCTTAGACTAGGTTTTTTAAAATAGGCTATAAAAATGGTTGTAAAGTCAGATCGTTAAACTGTTGTAAGAGCAGTGACTCAGCAGCATCATTCTGACATATTTTTTTTATTCTCTGCTTTCTTTCTTTAAATTTAAATAAAACTTTAATTTTATATTGGTTTACTTACAAAGTTCATGTACATTGTTTTTCACACCAGAACATTCTCATTTCCTTTAACCTCCCCTCTCTTCACTCATCAAATTTTGTGACCTTATGATCAACACCTCCTCCCACCCACTCATCCTCACCCCTCTGCTACTCCTTCTTGGATCCTTATACACGTTCTACAATAATGGCTTCCAGACATATTTTAAAGCACAGATCCCTGACCTTCTCTCCTAGATAATAATGTGTGTGTTAATCTTGTTTCAGAAGAACATTCTTGTTCAAATCCATTATGTTGCAATCTGGCTTTTAAGAAAATTGTTTACTGAGAGCTCAAATACCCCCAGTGCTTTTGGAGTGACTGGCCAGGGTTTAGAAGTGACAATTTCTCTATCATCTCTGCCCATCAACCTGCCTTAGGAACTGGTCCATTGTTAAAACTATGGAAGGCCATTACCGCATTAGAGGAGTTCAATGACAGAGAAGCACAAGTCATTTTCACAGACTACTTTCTTTCTGATTTTCAGTATGTGGGCATGTTGCAAGGTTCCATTTTGGTTTTGATTCCATTTAAGTTCTTCATTTCCTTTCTGAACCACTCTTCCTAACTTGGAAGTCAAGCCTTGGGACTGCTTTCTGTCACAACGGAAAGTGTGTAAAGAATTTTCAGTAGTATAGAATTACCATCAGAATTGAAGTATCTTCTTTTTACTTCTAGTTATTTTATAATCTCTAATTTTTAACTGCCCTTGATTTTCCTTTCCCACAATCAATATTTACAGAAGCAAGAAATCAAAAGACCTCTTGTTACTGTTTTTGTTGTTAGGTGCAGCATGACTCTTAGCAACCCTATGAAGAAAAGATCTGAATCGGATAGAGTGTAGGCCTGGGTAAGGACTGTGATGGCTAATATGGTTAATGTGGCCATGATCCTCAGTATAATGTAACTGTTCTGTGTGTGGTAAATTATAACTTCTCTATAAAATCAAAAGGTTTAGAGCATGATTAGTATTTCCCAAACTGAAAGAACTAAAGAATAAATTAGAAAAAAAAGAAAAAAAGATCTGAACCCTGTTCTATCCTGCATCATCCTCACACTTCCTGACACACAAGAGCCCATTGCAGCAGCCACCAAACCAATCCACCTGGTTGAGGTTATTCCTTTCCTCCACTGATCATCCACCCTTCCAGAACCATGTCCTTCGTCAAGGAATAGCACCTCCTAGCAATATGTCCAAAGTATGTGAGGTGAAGCGTCATCATTCTTGCCTCCAACAAACATTCCTGCTGCACCCTCTCCAAGACATATCTGTTCGTTCTCTTGGCCGTCCATGGGATGTTTAGTGCTCTTCTCCAACAACACAGCTTAAATGCACCAATTCATTTCCTGTCATCCTTATTCATCGTCCAGCTTTCCAATACATAGCTAGTAATCGGAAAGATTATGGCCTGAATCAGGCACATCTTAGTCTTATCCTTCAAACTGACTCCTCAGTAATTTGGAAAGATCCCTAACTGCAGTGTGTCTCCTTATTGTCTAACTGCTGGTACTAAGGATATTAATTGTGTATCCATGCAAGATGAAGCTGTTGACAGTTTTAATCTCTTTTCTATCCATCATGATGCTGCCTATTGGTCCAGTAGTAAGAATCTTTGTCTTCCTGACATTGAGATGCAATCCATACTGAAGATTGCATTCCTTGGTCTTTCATAACAAATGTTTCAAGCCCTCCTCACTTTCAACAAGAAAGGTTGTGTCATTAGCATAATACAGGTTATTTATGACTTTCCCTCCAATACTGATGCCATACTCCTCCTCATAGAATCCAGCTTCCAGGATAATTTGCTCAGCATAAATATTGAATAAATATGGAGAGAGAATACAACTCTGGTGCATTCCTTCCAAGTTCCAAGCCATGCAGTGCTCTGCACCTCTGTTCACACTACAGCCTCCAGGTCGAGGTATAGGTTTGCATGAGCACAATCAAGTGCTTTGGGGTCCCCATTTTTCTCTATGTCAGCCACAACTTGTCTTGATCCACACAGTCAAATGCCTTTGCATAGTCAATAAAGCATGAATAGACCTCATTTCTGTCACCAAGTCCATGTTTCCTGACTACCCATCCTTCTTCTCTGTTCCCAACTTTTGTATTCCAGTCACCCATTATTATTAATACACCTTGGTTGCAGGTTGGGTTGGTTTCTGATTGAAACAGTTAATAGAAGGCATCTATTTCCTCTTCTGTGGCTCTGGTTATTGGTGGATAAATTTGAATTATAGTGGTATTCACAGGTCTTCCTTCTATGGCTATTATCCTGCCACAACATTGTATTTCAAGAGGGATCTAGAAATGTTCTTTTTAACTATGAATGCGACCTCATTTTTCCTCACATTAAAACAAAACAAAACAAAAACAAAAACCAACCCCAAACAAATCTTTCTTGAAGAGAGTGGAACTGAAGATGCTCCTTAAAGGCAAGGATGGAGAGACTTCACCTCACATACATTGGATATATTATTGGGAAGAGTCAGTCCTAGTAAGGGAACATAATGCTTGGGAAGATACGTAGTAAGAAGAGAGGTAGCTTTTAACTGAGATGGACTGAAACAGTGAGTTCAAGTGCAGCCAAGCTTCTGAGGATGGTTTTAGGGTTCATCAAGCTTTAGATCTATTGGACATAGGGTTGCTATGAGTCAATGGCACCTACCTACATAATAACAATTAAGCTCATCCCCTGCTAGCACTTCTTCCCTTCCTAAATATAATGCAGCCAAACATGTTTTATAGTAGCAGCTTGGATATGTTTACCCATTACCCAGATTTGTTATATACATTGTCAGCTGCTGGTGAATAGACTATGATTCACAGAAACCCAATAATAACAGATCTGAATCTTGTGCTATCCTGTGCAATCTTCTTCATCTCTGTTGTGCTCAAGCCCATTGGGGGGTGTGTGTGTGTGTGTGTGTGTGTGTGTGTGCGCGTGTGTGTGCACAAGCACACTTAAATATGCAGACACCATATATACATATAGCATTCAAACTAGCTTGCAAGTTGTATGTAGAAATGCATATATATTGTTGTTATTGTTTTTCTAACTATTTTACAGGTCCTAACTTGAGAATATTTTTCTTGATGTTGTGTGTAATTCTCATCCCATCTGCGCTAGAATCATCTGGGGTCCTTTATACAAATTTCGACTCTGTCCCCATAAATCAGAAACTGTTTGGTAAAGCCAGGAAATATACATTCTTAAGAAGCTAGTTGGGTAATTCTTAGGGCTACAGACTGGAGCTTCTTCTGTGAGGAAGATAAATACTGCAATCATAATTGCCAATTTTTTTAAAATTCAGATATTCTTATATATCTTATATTCTTATATATTCTCATATTGTTGTGTTGGCACATGGGAGATTCCCTCTAATTGTTATTTGGTGTAAGAAATTAATAAATCTAACTTGAGAAGGAAGTCCAGTCATGAGAAATCTTCCCTAATCTATGTATGTGACTGCAATTTTCACTAACTGTATCCATAATACCAACTTCAGTTAGTATCATTTCTATTCCCACATGAGATAAACTGCTTAAATCTCCTTTGGATTTTACTTCTTTCAAAAATAATGTAATGTTAATTTACTCTGGTTGTGAAGAAATATCAAAACTCTCAAAGTGTTCTTTAATTCAGCCTACACCTCTTTCTGATAGAAAAGTTTCTTTCAATTATACCTTGGGGAAAAAAATGCCAAATGGTTCTATAAGCCTGGCAAATATTGTTACAGGCACTACTGAAAAGGTTTTAGTGTTCTAATGTGTTGTTAATTCAACAAATATTTACCGTACTTAAACATTCTGATTGTTATCATAAGCAGTGCATACAAGGAGCCAGTGATTCCCCATGATCCTTGGAATATTAATGTTTCTACTTTAATCTCTTTGGTTTGGAGGGCCTTTTTTTCCTCCCTAGTCTCAGCCTGTCTAAAGCTGGATAAATTCAGGTAGACATTTGGGATTGCTGACCTTATAAGGCCTCTAGTTCACAGAGCTTCCATCAGAGTAGTGCATTAGTACCCAAGCTTCTTTCCTGTGGCTTTATAACAGATGTTGCTTTGATCTCTTTGTTAACCTTACTTTGAGCATGTGGAAGGGAAGTGGAACAAAGGTGACATAGCTGTGACTTTTAAATATGCTATTGCTTTTAATCTTTATGGTCAGTTAGACAATTTCTCTCTCAGTATTATAAAAGATAAAGTTAAGGCTAATAAGAATCGAGTGAGAGATGCATAAATATTCAAAAGGAGAAGGAGAAAAGGAGCAGGAAAAAGGGGAATGGGGGAAATCGCTAGGAAAGCAGAGGTTAGAGGGACTGTGAGTGAAGGGATAGGAAAGATTCCACAAGGACTTGAAGACAAGGGGGCGATAGTGGACATAGATTAATGGTGATTAATGATATACAATATGTATGAACGATTGTATAAAACACACTGTATATGAATAAGTGTAAGCAAATCAATAATAAAAAACAGTTGAATAATTGGATCAAGTCATAAAGCAAGCAAATGGCCAGAATTCAGGTTGAAAGAAGAAGTACTTACCACTCGGTCACCAGAGCACTTTTTTTTTTAAAAAAAAAAAAAGATAACTTTTAGTCTTTTATTATCAGGGGAGCAGCTGGTGGATTCAAAGCACATGCCTTCAGATGGCCAGAATTCAATATCATATTTCTTTGACAAACTTGAGCAAGAACTTAAAATCATATCATGCTCCTGTGTCCTCCCCACCCCCCACCATGCAGGAATTCTCTAATAATCAGGTGCTGAGTCTATTTTCTGCTACTTACTCACTCTCCTTTCTCCCCATCACCAGGCTCTCCCAGACTCAGGTACCAGAACAGCACTTGTAGAACCAAAGCATTAATGTGTTCTTGTTTGACATGAGTCTCAATGGGAAGCAAGTTTTGCCATATAACACACAAAACCTGACTATAGTGGCTTACACCAAAAGAGATTTACTTCTTTCATATAATAAAAAGTCTGGAGGAAGGTCTTAAGATGACTCAGCGGAGCAATGATTTTAGGGCCAATGTCTCATCAATTCTCCTGGCCTTTCCCTCTCTCCCCCTCTTGCAAGATGATGGTTTTAAATCATTTTCAAGACCAAAAGAAAGAGGGAGGTGAAATTTTATCTGGATTCTTCATTATTTATCAATAAAATTCAATCTTTCTGAGGATGTAATTATGAGACTGATGAGCTACCTACTGAGCTAGTGAGACTCCTGTCTGTGAATGTAATTACCTAAAATACAATATACTTGAATACTTGTATAAAACATAATACATATGAATGATTGTAAGCAGACTAATAATTAAAAAAGAGCTAAATAATTGGAACAAGTCATATAGCTAGCTTATACACTCCCAGCTGACTTCACCTATGGTAATATTGAACAGAATTGGTCAGAAATAAAACCTTGACTGTAAAGAAGAAAGAGAAAATTGAGATTGTTGTGATTGACAATTATAAATATTTTGCCTGGCAATACTGATAGCCTGACAGATGGAAATGTTGTTAATAAGGATGAAGGAGATAATGAATATTCAACAGGCAAATAAAAATGTCTGTCATTCAAGTGGCGATTCTTACACGAAAGAGACTGCCAGAGGCTCTAGCTTGCATTCGACGCACCTAGTCTGATCCCGTCTCCCTGTCTACCTCACTTTCTTGTGAGTCAGGTTCCTGTTTCCAAAATGGCTAGACAAAAGTCAAGGAGCAGTTTATGGTTGCAGGGCTGCAGCTACAAGTCAGAATTGTACATTTTTGTGTTGTTGTTATGTGGCATCAGATCGACTATGACTCATGGTGACCCTATGAACAACAGAACGGAAAAGTGCTCATTTATCCTGTGCCACTCACAGTCTTCACTATGCTCGAATCCATTGTCACATTCACTGTGTCAGTTTGTGTTGTTAAAGATCTTCGTCTCTTTCTCTGACCCTCTACCTTTCCCAACATGATATATTTTTCCAAGGACTGGCCACTCTTGATAATAGGACCAAATGAAGTGTCACCATTCTTGCCTCTAAAGAGCACTCTGGTTGTACTTCCTCCAAAACAGACTTGTTTATTTACCTGGCAATTCATGGACTATTCAGTACACTTCGCCAACACATGTCAAAGTCATTGATTCTTCTTCCATCATCTCTTTACATTATTCAACTTTTAGATACAAGCTGTAAGAGAGGACACTGAATTGAAGACCTTGCTTTTAATAGCAATGGGGCATAAAACCTATAAACCTTTGCCTGAATGAAATTTGTAAGGAAGTGTTAGCAAATCAGATATCATCAGAGTTGCTCGCTTGAATCTAGGGTAAGAGGTGAAATAGCTCCTCTCTGCTTTTCCAGAACAATTAAAATTCCTGGTCCAAACTAAGTCTTACCAAAATGGACTTTTTGGTAAATATTGTTCTCATGAAAGTGTTAAAATTACTATTGTTTCTGTCTCTGGTAATAATGTTGTTAGTGATAGATTTATATTCAGTGATCATATGAAATTGTTCATGTATATGAATATTGTGCTAAAGTAATACATAAACCAATCTCCTTTAAAAGGCAAGGACTACAACACACTAATTATGTTGACTCCATATTATAACAATCCCTGACTGCTTGTCCAAATAAGTCTTTTAAGTTTATTACAGCAATAAGAGTAACACATTGAATTTGTGTGTGTTTGAGTGTGTGAATAGTACAAGACTTTGTTTAGCAGAGTTCTATAATTGGGGAGTGTGTTTTACAGATGGGCAGTTTTCAAAGGCAAAGCCTTGTTGCTTTCCATGGAGAAACCCAAACAGAATTCAAATCAATGGCATGGCTAATATAGCTCCTTTATTAGCATTAATTTATGTTCAAGCTTTAACCTGAAATTAAATGTTTAATATATTTTCATACTGCATTATGAGTAAGGTGAAATTGTGTCTCTGCTCTCCATAACACATAGTAGATCCTTACAAACTATAAGTTAAAGGGTTATCCTCCTGCTCTGTCCCATTTGCTTCCTAGTGTAATTTTCCTCATTCTTTTAATAAGTTTCAAACGGAATTCCTCCTTGGTGCAATTTCCTTGTTAAGATTTTTTGCCCCTAGACTTAATGTGCTTCCGTACATTGCTATCTTAATTTACTGTATTTATTGCTTCGAAGGAAAAACATTACATATTTATTCTCTGTCAGAGGACACATTGGCCATTTGTGGGTTAATTTGTCCATTATCCCACAGACATTGATTCAGTGGTTACCATGTCCTCCCTGGGAGCTGAACCTTTATCCTCAGAAGTTCACAATGCAACAGAAGAAACAGACTCGTCAATTAAATATTGTGACACAGTTAACTGCTCTGACATATTACACAGTGTGCAAACCCTGAGCAGAAACCAAATATGCCCCATAGGAGATGCTGTTCAAACTGAATCTTGAAGGCTGCTTAGCAAAGCCTTATCTCCTGGCTGGAATTCAGGACCAGAGATGATCTGGTTCCCAGAAATGGAAAGTTCTCCCCTGAGTTCCTGTCCTAGTGGAAAGCTGAGATGCCAGACCTATTAGCAGATAAGGACTTAGAATGGGCCAAAGGTGGTAATGGCATGTAACTTAACACAATTCGACCAGCAAAAGAAAAAGAAATGTCATCTAATCATTCATTCTGGCAGTGTAGCCTGTAGGGAGTTACAGTGCTAATCCAAATCTGCCAGCGGCTCCTCAGGAGAAAGATGTGAACTTTCTTCTTGTGTTGATTTACAGCCTCAAAGCCTCTGGAAACCTGGTGAAGGGTCAGCTAGGAGCCAGTTCCCTCTTGATGGCAAAGAGTTTAATCATTCATTGCCCAATTTTGTCTTGAGTTCTGATTTTATGTGTAGCCTTGCTCTCTGTTGGAAATATAGTATTAAATAAAATAAATATAAATTCTCACTCTGGTGGAACTTATAATAAGAAAAGAAATAAAAGTTTGAGACTTGAGAAAATGCCATGTTAAAAATGCCGGTTGCAAGTTTGGTGGAGGGAAGGAGGGGGAGAAGGAAATAGAAAGGATCTGGTGGGGACCTGAAAAGATTGAGTAGTGATGGAAAAGGTCTACTGGTGATTAACTTTATAAAATATAATGTGTAGAAAACTCTAAACAAGAGGCTTCCTGTCCACAGCTCATTTTAGTTAAATCCAGCAAATCCAATCAACTCACACACAATTATGAATGAAATAAAAAACAACCAAACAGTCCATACCTGACCCTCAATCAACACAAACATCCCACCTTCCAGAATGCAACTGCAGACTCATGGCACTTAATGATGACAACAACAATGAATGGAAATGATTGTATGAAACAAAATATGAAGAATGGTGTGAAACACAATTACGAGAACTTGGTGATCAAACCAATACATATATTTAAAAGCTGGTTACAGAATGTTATATACAGTTCTTGTTAGGTGTCGTTGAGTCAGGTACAGCCCATACCAACCCTATGAACAACAGATCTGAACTCTCTCCTATCCTACGCCATCCTCACAATCTCTAACACACTTGAGCTCATTTCTGCAGTTACTGTGTTAATCCACCTGGTTGAGTGTCTTCCTCTCTTTCACTGACCTCTCACATTTCCAAGCATGATATCTCTCTCCAAGGAACAGTCTCTCCTAGCAACATGCCTGAAGTATGTGAGGCAAAGCTCTTTTTTCTTTGCTTCCAAGGGGCACTCTGGCTGCACTTTCTCCAAGACATATTTGTTTGGTAGGCAGTCCATGTGATATTCAGTACTCTTCTCTAACACCACAACTCAAAGGCATTAATTCTTCTAATGCCATTCTTATTCATTGTCCAGATACATGGTAAGTGATTGGAAAGATCATGGCCTGAATCAGATACACCTAACTCCTCAAAATGACATGATTGCTCCTCAATAACTTGGAGAAGTCTCTGACTCCAGACTTTGCTAGTGCAATGCATCTCCTGATTTCTTGACTGCCGGTACCAAGGATGTTAATCATGGATCCAACTAAGTTGAAAATATACAGTAGAATCTCAATCTTATGATATATAAAAAGCCTATATTAACCTGTTAGACATGAGATTTGTATTTTTAGATATACAAATTTTGTTATTGTATACTGTCAAGTTGGAACCGACCCACTGCTGAACCTCCAGCAGATTTTTAGAGGCAGTTAATGACACAGGAGGATATTTCCCACCCTTGTCCTGTGAAGCAGCTGAGGGAGTTAAAATTGTGCATATGTACAGTAGAATCCAAATATTATATACAAAAGTCCTGGGTTATTGTGTTGACTGGATTTTACTGAATAACTTACCAATCCAAGATATAATGGCTTAAAAAACAACCATTGCTTAGCTCAGAATTCAGTACATTTGCACTTGGGCTGGGCTGAGCTGAGCCAGTGGTTCTTCTCCTAGTTTGAGTTTTCCTACATCTGTATTCTATTCTGCTGCCAGGCAGCATTTGTCAAATGCCATGTCTCTGGTAGTTTTCCAAGCATTGGTTTGTGTAGCAGGTGTAACTGGGCCATATCTCATTTCTATCAGGTTAATATAGGCTTGTTTACTTGATGGCAGTGAATTTCATGAACAACAAGAACTAACAAATGCCATCATAAGCAATTTTTAAGTCTCTACTGTGACGCATTTCCTATTGCTTCATGGTTTAAACCCAAAGTGAATGGTAAGAGAAGAATACTCGAGGGTATAGTTACGGTGTGGTATAAACAACTTGAAGATCCTTAATTTATTTTAATTATAAGCCATGCTATTACCCATATAGCTACTTCCACATATGTACTTCGAAAGTTGGAAGTAGCTAAATGGGTAATGGCATAGCTTAGAATTTCTTCTGTTTTTCCTTTCCTTTTCAAATTTCCCTTGAAAATGATGAAGAACTATTATAAATAAAAAAATGAAATGGGAGAATAGAGGTGGTCTGAAACAAAAAAAATATGTAGCAGGGTAAAAAGGAGGACTAAGGAGAATATTTGTAGTCTGTTATCAAAATGTAGGATGCGGACTTACAACTTGGAACACTGAGCAGGAACCCAGTGTTTACCAGTGGAACACCTGATCTTAACTTCTGGGAAATATACTACATGAAGACCAGATGAACTAGAAAAGAGGGCTTGAGAAACCTGTTTCTTGCCTCAGAACTAAACTAGTGCATGATCTAGTCTTTATACACATACACACACTGTATAAGAATACTTCTAAATGTTCATGGTCATATCTTTTGCTTATGGAGCTACTGGTGGGTTTGAACCAGTTGTCCTTAGCTTAGCAGCTCAATTCCCTACAGACTGTGCCATCAGAGCCCCCTTATCATGTAAGATGGCACATAACAACAAGAACAATAATATATAATAAGTGTAACATTATATTGTTACAGTCATGTGTTGTTTTTGTTGTTGTTGATTGCTGTCGAGTCATGCATGATTCATAGCGACCCTATGAACAAAAGGCCTGAGGCCTTTCTATAACTATTGTCATTTATTAAAGTTCATAGAGTTTCCAGAGGCATGTTGTTTAGCAAGTGGATGAATTGATATGTTATTAATATATGTATGTAATATACAAATAGAATATATAAAAAGCATTTAGAGGATAAGAACAGTGTAGACAGAAGGAGTAATGATGTAGAAAGCCCATTTATGGAAACTAGACTTCATATTGGAATGAGATATAGCTAAAAAAATAGAAAAATTCTAACTAGTTGACTGTTTGACTCTGGAAAATCAACTGGAGTTGAAATACTGGAATTAGATACTTTAATATATAAAGTCCATATATTTGTTGTTATGTGCCATCAAGTTGTCTGGAACTCATAGCGATGCTATGTACAACAGCTCTGAACCCTGCTTTATCCTGAGCCAATTTTATTTTCTCTGACACACCTACCCCCATTATGCCAGTCACTGAATCAATCCATCTCATCAACAGTGTGTGTGTGTGTGTGTGTGTGTGTGTCTCTTTCTCTCTTTCCCTACACCTTCCCAAGCATAATGCCCCTCTCCAAGGACTGGTTCCTCCTTGGAATGTGCCCAAAATATGTCAGACAGAGCTTCAGAATCCTTGCCTCCAAGGAGTATCCTGGTTTCACTCACTCCAGGATGAAAATGTTTGTTCTCCTAGCAGTCATGGTATATTCAATACTCTTCTCCAGCACCACAGCTCAAAGGCATCAATTCTCCTATCATGCTTGGTCATTGTCCAGCTCTCTGATACATAGCATGTAACAGCAAAGACCATGGCCTGGATCAGGCACACCTTAGTTTAAAGACTGGCATCGTTGCTCTTCAGTACTCTGGAGCAGTCCCTGACAGCAGACTTTCCAAATGAAATTCGTCTGTTGATTTCTTGGTAGCAAGAGTGTTGATGTGGAGCCAAGCAAACTGAAGCTGTCAACAATCTCAGTCTCTTTACCATCCATCCAGATGCTGCCAATTGGCCCAGTGGTGAGAAACTTTGTTTTTTTGATATTGAGCTTTAATTCATATTTAAGGCTGCAGTCGACTTTCTGAAGCAAGTGCTTCAGGTCCTCTTCAGTTTCAGCAAGCAGGGTTGTATCATTTGCATAATGCAGGTTGTTGATGAGTCTTTCTCCAATCCTGAAGTCACTTCTCTCATAGAGCCCAGCCTCCTGAATGATCACACACACACACACACACACACACACACACACACACACACTCTCTTTCAAGTGTTCAGATCTTTTGTTCATAGGGTCGCTATGAGTAGTCTATGACTTGACAGCACTTAACAACAACATAGAACTCAGTTGGCCTAGTGGACAGAAAGTGATGCTACCAAGCCAAAGGTGGGTAACTTTAATCCACAGCCCTCAGGCCTGTTTTTAATTGTTTTTGTTCAAACATTGTCCACTTGCTGTACATGGTTGCTGTGATGCTGAACACTGTGACACTAATGTGTCAAATGCGATAATGACCACCCATAGTGGACAGTGTTTTGTGGAGCTCCGCCATTAAAACAAGCTTGGAGGCAGGAGTGGCATCTACTTCCTAAATAGCTTGCCTTCGGAAACCCTATAAACCTGAAGAAACGATGAAGGTTATACAAGTGTTCAGGTCTTTCATTCATAAGGTTGTTATGAGTCACCTACGACTTGACAGCAACAACAACATATATACATATACATACACACAATTACACATAAATAATGTTTAAATATATAGATACATAAATATATAGATATACAGACATATTTAGATATCTACTAATGTGTCACATGCGATAATGGTTAGCCATGCTGAACAGTGTTTGGTGCAGCTACCCAATTAAAACAAGCTTGGATTGAAACAGGTGAGGGAGAGAACAGTTTAAAAGCGATATATGATAGGGTATTATGGTTATCACAAGAGTTCAGAATTTTTATTTTATTATTTTGTGTGTGTACCATCAAATCAGATCTGACTGGTACAGGAGGAGATTGTCCCTCCTTCTCCAGCAGAACATCTGGTGGATTTGAACTGTGAGCCTCTGGTGGATTTGAACTGCGAGCCTCTGGGATTGCAAGGGTTCAGAATTAAGGTTGCATAGTGGAGTGCACTTGGGTTGGGGGCGGGGGGATTGTATACCAATGAAGGAATTTTTCTTTTACTTTTCAAAAAGAGGAGTGAACTTGGGGGGAGGGATGGGCAGGGAGAAAAGTGCAACAATGAATGAATGGAAATCCAAAATTTCTGTAAATGTTCATTTAAATTAATAAAATAAAATTTAAGAACAAACAAACAAAAAACCCCAAGCTTGGAAGCAGGAATGGCATCCACTTCTGAAATAGCCTGCCTCCAGAAACTCTATGAACTGGAGGAACTATGAAAGTTATACAGGTGTTCAGGCCTTTTTTTCATTGGGTCATTGTAAGTCGTCTATGACTTGACAACACTTAACAACAACAACAACAACAACAATAACAATATTATATAGGTATAAAAAGTATTGAGAGAAATGTTAACATTGTTTCAATGAAATTTTTTTGTCCTATCAAACTTCCCCAGGGAGGTAGCAGGACTTGACAAGGTCCAGGATCTCAGCTACCAAGTTACAACTAGAGCCAGGTCTCCTGAGTCTGGTGCTCTTTTCCTCTTGCCACACTGCCACCCACTCGAAAGGCAGCCGGCCAATTTATGAACAAAGGAATATTCTCTCTTGTCTATTGTTCTTCATCCCAGTCTCTGTCTTTTTCTCAAAACACATCATACACACACACACACACACACACACACACACACACACACACACACACACACCCCTACCTTGGGTATGAAGATGGTTCAGCTATTGCTGTTAATCATATTCATTCCCAAGCTCTCTCCTTAAGCCAGTACCTAGTAGAAGTCATGACCTACATAACACTAAGCAAGCAATTTTTAAGAAATACATCTAATGAATACTTGAAAAACAAGGAATAATCTGCCAAGTCAACATTGCTTTCAGACCTGGGATTCTGCCAGAGTGATAATTATCAGCTACACGGATGGAACTTTTTTGGCTTTGCTTGATTTGAGCCTATTAGTATGGCTGAGGCTGTTACCTTGAAAGAGGCATTAAGAATGAAAATTATTTGGTACAGTGAGTGTTTTATTATTTATAAGATACAAGGATATTCATTTTTATGATGGTCAGAAACAGATATTTTCAAGTTAAAGTGATATGCACAATTATTTCACAAAAAATGAATTTGAGTTACAGCATCTAGATAAATATATTTGTATTAAGCACATGAGCACAGCAATACAATGGAAGATGAGTGAAAGAAAAGATAGGATGGAAGAACCTCTGTGCTTATTCCAGAAAATACAGATTTCCAAGAAGGTGTTTATAATTTGTTCCTATTGCCATATTCACAGCAAGAGCATAGGCACCCACATGAGTCACAGACAGCTTTCTGCAGTTTAGAGTCTCTCATTTCTAACATAGGTAAAGAGGTTTTATGGGGTAGTGTGTTACAAATGGGATTGTTAATAAGAAAGGCAGTTGTTCGAATCCATCAGCTGCTTTACAGGAAAAAGACAAGGCTGTAAGAAGGAATTACAATCTTGGAATCCCAATGGAAGGTTTCCATTAGTCGGAACTGACTCAGCGGTGGTGGGTGGTGTGACACATATAGATAGGAGAATGAGTTCATCACTTCTATATGCCAACTCAGCAAATTAGTTTAACCTTAATGATTTGTTTTGTTTAACATACCAATGTAGATAATAAGTGCATCTGCTCACTTAATATATGTTCTATTAGACGTGAACTTGATGATCTTCCTGATCCCATCCCTTTCCTATAACTCTCACTATAAAGGTTAAAACAAAACAAAATAACAAAACCCCCCAAACAAAACACCCAAGAAACCCACTTCCATCTAAAGGGAGAAAACGACCTCATTCTCCCCCCAGTAACAGCTGGGGATTTGACTCACCGACCTTTGGAGAGAGCAGCCCAACACACACCACACCACACCACACCACACCACCAGGCCCCCTTCTGTTTATCGAGCTCATGCAGACCTTATCTCTGCCACCAGGAGTTTAGCTCAGAAAGGAAAGCATATAACACATAAGTTAAGAAGATGGACATTATCTTCCTGACCATTGCTAACACTAGTTCAAGTCCCTCGAAGGCTCTCTCTGTAATTGTGATGCCATATGACTCTTGTTGTTAGGTGCTGTTGAGTCAAGTACAACTTAATAGCAACCCTATAAGCAACATCTGAATCCTGTCCTGTCCTGTGCCATTTTCACAATCTTTGAAAAACTTGAGTCCCATTGCTTCAGTTATTGTGCCCAGTAGAGTGTATACCTAATGGAGGATCTTTTTCTCTTTCACTGATGCTCTACCTTTTTCCAAGAATGATGTCCTTTTCTAAGGAATAGCCTCTCCTAACAACATGCTCAAAATATGTGAGCCAAATCTTTATCATCTTTGCCTTCAAGGAGCACTCTGGATACACCTTCTCCAAAAAAGTGATATCCCTGATTCCATGGCCTCTTGGAACCCAGCTTGAACTTCTGGCAGTACTCTTCTATGTATACTGTTCTAGCCATTTCTGGATGATCTTCAGCAATATTTTGTTTGTATGTGATAATAATAATATTATTTATTATCACATTCTTTTGGGTCACCTTTCTTGGGAATGGGAACAAACAAGGATCCTTTGTAGTCAGTTGGACAGGCAGCTGGCCTTCAGATTTCCTAGCATAGACTGGTGAGTCCATCCAGGGATGCATCTGTTAATCAAAACAAGTCAATTGTTATCCCATTGATTCCTGGGGCTTTATTTTTTACCAATACGTTCAGTGCAGCTTGAATATTTTCTTTCATTTCCACTGGCTCTTGATCATATGGTTGTTGTTGTTAAGTGCTGTCAATCTTAGACAAGTCATAGCAACCCTATGAATGAAAGACCTGAACACTTGTATAACTTTGGTCATTTCTCCATGTTCATAGAGTTACCGGAGGCAAGCCATTTTGAAAGTGGATGCCACTCCTGCTTTCTAGTTTGTTTTAATTGGGGAGGTTCACCAAACACTCTGCACTAGAGGTAACCATTATCACATTTGACACATCAGTGTCACAATGTGTAGCATCACAGCAATCACGAGTTACAGAAGAATGTTTGACAAAAAAAACTCCCAATTTAAATCAGGCTTGAGGGCTGCAGATTAAAATCACCGACTTTGGGCTTGGTAGCATAACTTTCTGCCCACTAGGCCAATGTAGCCCTCTCTATGTTGTTGTTGTTATTGTTGTTAAGTGCCATCAAGTTGTAGATGACTCATGGTGACCCTATGAACAGAAGACCTGAACACTTGTGTAACTTTGATTACATGGTACTTTCCAAAATATTTCAGTGTTGGCCAGTTTTTTTGTTTGTTTGTTTGTTTTTTTTTTTTACAGTGGTTCTGCATATTCCCTCCATCTTCTTTTGATGTTTCCTGGATCATTCAAGATTTTGTTCATTTTTGTGTTGTTGTGTACCTTCGAGTTGGAACCAACCCATACTTGACCCTCTGGTGGGTTTTTAGAGGCAGTTAATCACCCAGAAAGAGATTGTTCATCTTTCTCCCCTGGAGCATCTGGTGGGTTCGAACTGAATATCTTTGGGATTGCAGCACAGTTTGGTAACACTGCAATTTGAGGCTTGAATTTGGTTTTTAGTTCTTTCAGCTTGGCAAGTTCTGAGATAGTTCTTCCTTTTTTATCCTCCAGTAACAGCTCTCTGCACATTCCATTATAATACTTTGTTTTGTCTTCTTGAGCTGTTCTTTGAAAAATATTCTGCTCAGCTCTTTTGCTTCAGCAGCTTTTGACTTGGTTCTGGCTTCTCGATGCTCTAGTGCAATTTTCAGAGTCACTTCCCACATCCACTGTGGCTTTTTCTTTCTCCTCTCACTTTATAATGACCTTTTTCTCTCTTTAAGGGTGATATCCTTGAGGTCATCCCACAAATCATCTGGTCTTCAAGCATTCATGGCCAATGCTTCGAGTCTATTCTCAAGATTACATCTAGGTTTAGGTCGCATGGACTCAAGATCTTATTTTGGTTCTGAAGAGAGAGAGACATTTTAGTTCCTGACACTACCTTTGGTGTTATGTTGGCCCAGAGCACTTCTGAAGCAAACAGATTTTATGGAAAAAGAACCTACTCTTGGGATATTTCTGAATCTATTTCAACCTGTATACAGAACAGATTATCCAGGAGGCTGGGCTCTATGAGGAGAAATGTGGGGTCACGATTGGTGGAAGATCTATCAACAATCTGCATTATGCAGATGACACAACCCTGCTTCCTGAAACTGAGGAGGACCTCATGCACTTACTGCAGAGGGTCAAGGACTGCAACCTCCAATATGGATTGAGGCTCAATGTCAAGAAGACAAAGATTCTCACCACTGGGCCAGTTGGCAGCATCAGGATGGATGGTGAAGAGA
>NW_006399760.1:23851433-23852661 GCF_000299155.1 Elephantulus edwardii | reverse complement strand
GCAAGCAACTCAACAGCACATAACAACAACAACAACATTCCGTGTAACTAAAATATAATTTGAATGGTTTATTTAAAATATTTATTGAAATGTCTACTCTTAACCAGGTTTCTGGGAATAAAGAGTTAATGAAGTTTGTTGTCTCAAGAAGCTCACAAGCTTCCAGGTGAGATATATCCATAAATTAGCTTTGTTTTTGCTTTTTGCAGTAATTTTAAAAATTAATTTTAATGAAAGTTTACAGAGACTTAGGGTTTCCAATCATTCATTGTTGTACTTTTCCCCTGCCCACCCCTTCCCCCCAAATTCACTCTTTTCCTTTAAAAGTAAAACTCTTTCATTGTTATACAATCCCTCCCCCTGAGTCCACTCTACTGTGCAGCCTTTATTCTGACTCCTTTCATGACAATAATACCCAATTTATATGTTTTTACAGTAATTTAAAGTTTATTCCAGCTATAATGCAGGTTATTTTTAAGGTACCATCACATGGAATACTTTTGAGCCCATTCCCGAGATATTCTGTTGTATGTATCTCTGTCTGTTTTATAGATTCGTGCAGTCTCTGGCACGAGGGGGTCATCTGGGTTCGGATTGAGTGAACAAATGAATAAAAGAACTTTAGAAACCGTTAAAGAAGGAGACCACTGCGATCTTAATATACCGAGACAAATGCTGCCAATTACCGTTAATATTTGGATGATAAATTCTTGTTCTCAGTGCAACCTTGGGTGCTTTGAAAGGGTAGTCTGTAGGAAAATGAACTGTCAAAAAGAATACGTCGCCTTGATATGGGCTGTCGTTAAGTCCCATCATTGTGGCTTGCTAATGAAACGTATCATCTCCAAGTGGACCTGGAGAACACTGTGCCGGAGTCTGTGCTTATGTCTGGTTCTGCACTATCTCAGTGTGCGCTCAAAGGTCCGGCCAAAACTCTTGATTATCTGGGCAGCAGGGGAGGATCTACTCTTCTCTCATTGGCTCTGCCAGACACAGGTACCTCTTCACTGCTGCGTATCAGTCCGCCAAGGTCACCGTCAGGAACACAGGACGGAAGGGGACGTTTACTTCCCACGTCCAGGGAAGAGCGTCTCTGTGCCACTTCCTTTTCCATAAATTAGTTTTAACATATTGTGCTTAATATATAGTGAATAAAAAAGAAAAAGAGAGACGAGTGATAGGACAAAAGGTTAATGATGAACATTGTTTTGGGACAGAAATGTTCAGA
>NW_006399760.1:23839382-23846373 GCF_000299155.1 Elephantulus edwardii | reverse complement strand
ATATGTTTCATGAATGAAATCTATTGTCAATGACCTAAAGTGCTAAGGAGTAAGAATGTCTATTTAAAGACTAAGGTGCACCTGATTCAAGCCATGGCATTTTTAACTGCTCCCTATCCATTTGACAGTGAATAAGAAGACAAAAGAAGAACTGAGGACTTTGAATTGTTGTGTTGGCAAGGTGTATTGTATATCCCATGCTGGAGATTGAAATGATGGCTCAAGATAGAACAGAGTCACTATTTTACTCAACCAAAAATAACAGGAATTTAAAATATCTTTTTGTTGTCAATGACAAGGCTGACACTGTTCTTGTTTAGTGCCAAGTACAACTCACAGTGACCCTATAAAAAACAAATCTGAAACGTACTTTATCCTGAGCCATCCTCATCATCTCTGATATACTTGAGTCCATTGTTGATCCTGTGTCGATCCATCTCATTGAGGGTCTTCATGGTTCTCTGACCCTTCATTTTTCCAAGCATGATATCCTCTTCCAAGTACGGGCTCCTCTTAACAACATGCTCAGAGTATATGAGATGAAGTTTGACCATCCTTTCCTCTAAGAAGCACCTTGCTTACACATTACCCAAGACATATTTGTTTGTTCTTTTGGCATGCATGAGATACTCAGGTCTCTTCTCCAGTAACACTATTGTTGTTGTTATGTGCTGTCAAGTCACTTGTGACTCATAGTGATCCTATGTATAATAGCCCTGAAACCTGCTCTATTGTATGCTAACCTTATTGTCTCTGACACACCTACCCTCATCACCCCAGTCATTGAATCAATGCATCTCACTGAGAGTCTTCCTCTCTTGTGCTGTCCCTCTACACTTCCAAGCATGATGTCCCTCTCCAAGGACTGGTCCCTTTAGGCAACATGTCCACAGTATGTCAGATGAAGCCTCAGAATCCTTGCCTCCAAGGAGCATCCTTGTTTCACCCTCTCCAGGATGAACCTGTTTGTTCTCCTGGCAGTCCATGGTGTATTCAATACTCTTCTCCAGCACCACAACTCAAAGGCATAAATTTTCTCTCATCCCTAATCATTGTCCAGTTTTCTGACTCACAGAAAGTAATTGCAAAGATTATGGCTGGGATCAGTTGCTCCTTAGTTTATCAAGTAACATAATTGCTCTTCAGTTCTCTGGAGAGGTCTCTGACAGCAGATTTCCCCAATGCAATTAATCTTTTTATTTCCTGGCTGCTGTTACGAAGAGTTCCCATTGAGGAGCCAAGCAAACTAAAGCTGTTAATCTCAATCTCTTCACCATCTATTTTAGTGCTGCCAATCTGTCCAGTGGTGAGAATCTTTGTTTTCTTGATGATGAGCTTCAAACCATATTTAAGGCTACCGCAAGTGCTTGATGTCCTCCTCAGCAAGCAAGGTTGTATTATCTGCATAATGCAGGTTGTTCATGAATCTTCTGCCAATCCTAATGCCACACTCCTCCTTATAGAACCCAACCTCCCGGATGATCTGTACTGTATATAGATTGAAAAGGTATGGAGCTAGAACACATCCCTGGCATATACCCTTCCTAATTTTGAACCAATTAAAAAGCATCCATTCTTCTTCAGTCATCCTTACTCGTAGTTCATTTCAGATTCAAAGTAAGTAATTGAGAAGACTATGGCTTGCATCAAGGGCATCTTAGTCTTTAAATTGAAATTATTGTTCCTCAGCACCTTGGAGAGATCCTTGACAGCAGATTTCCCCCAAACAACACATCTTCTGATTTCTTGACTGCTGTAACCAAGGATATTGATGTTGACTACGGATTCAAGCAAGAGGAAATAAATGACAACTTCAATCTTTTCTCCATCTATCATAATGATACCTATTGGACCAGTGGTGAGGATTTTCATTTTCTGATGTTTGTATGTAATCTATATTGAAAGCTACAGTCTTTGCTCTTCAGCATCAAATGTTTCAAGTACCCCTCACTTTCAGCAAGCAAGGTTATATCATCTGCATAACGCAGGTTGTTGATGAGTCTTTCTTTGATCCTGATGCTACATTTTTCTTCATAGAGTACAACTTCTTGAATAATTTATTCAGCATACTAATTGGATAGGTGTGGAGAAAGATATAGCCCTGATACACACCTTTATTGATTTTAAAACAGACAGGGTTCCCTTACTCTGTTTGAACAAAAGTTTCTTGATCTAGGTATAGGTTTTTCATAAGCACAGTTAGTTGTTTTGGGAATCCCATTCTTCTCTATGTTATCCATAATTTGTCATGGGCTACGCAATCACATACTGTGGCATTGTCAATAAAATATAAATAAACATCCTCTTGGTATTATCTGCTTTTGGCCAAGATCCATCTGACATCAGCAGTTTTATCCCTGGTGCAATGACCTCTTCTAAGTCTAACTTAAATATGTATTGGCCATTTTCTAAGTAATCTACCAATAAAATCCAAAATGAGATTTTACTTACATGTGATTTATATGATAATTTTCACATTTTGTTGTATTACGTTTCTTGAGAATGGTTGTTGTTGTTGTATACCTTTGATTTGGAACCAACCCATAGCTGACCCTCCAGTGGATTTTCAGAGATAGTAAATCACATTGGAGGAAATTGCCCATCCTTCTTCCACGGAGCTGCTGGTAGATCCAAACCAGATGCTTTTGGGATAGTAGCACAGTTTCTTACCACTAGGCCATGAAAGCTCCTCTTTGAGATTGATAACAAATATTAATCTTTTCCAATCAGTTGGCCTGGTAGCTGTCTTCCAAATGTCTTGGCATGACTGGTGAGCATATCCAGAGCTGTATTTGATTGTTAAATGTCAATTGGTATTCCATCAATTCCTGGAGCCTTATTTCCTGCCATTGCCTTCAACTTAGCTTGAACATCTTTCTTTATTACCATTGGTTCTTGATTGTATGCTTCTTCCTGAAATGGTTCCATGTCAATGAATTCTTTTTGATGCAATGACTCTGGATTTTTTCCATTTCTTGTGAGGCTTCCTGGATCATTCAAGATATTTCCCATAGCATTCTCAGTATTGCAACTCAAGGTTTGACTTTGTTTCTCAGTTCTTTCAGCTTGAGAAATGTCAAGCAAGTGCTTCCCTTTTAAGTTTAACACTAGTTCTTTGAACATTTCTTTATGATCCTTTGCTTTACCTTCTCGAGTTACTGTTTGAAATCTTCTGTTGAACTGTTTTTGCTTTACCATTTCTTTGTTTTGGCTTCTTGAAGTAATAACACAATTTTCAGAGTCTCTGCTAACATCTATTTTGGTCTTTTCTTTCCCTCTTGTCTTTATAATGATCTTTTGTTTTATTCATGGACTATATCCTCGATGTTATCCCACCACTCATCTGGTCTTCAATCATTAGTGTTCAATGTTTCAAAACGATCCTTGATAGAGTTTTCAGATTTAGGTGAGATAGTTTCAAGTTTTTATTTTGGTTCTTGTGGACTTTAAAATTTTTCTTTATCTTCAATTTGAATTTGTGCATGAGTAATTGATGATCTGCTACCCAATCAGCACCTGGCCTGGTTTTGTGTGCCAATATTGAGCTTCTCCAACATTTCTTTTCACAGATGTAGTCAATATGATTGACTACATTAGGTGAGATCTCTGTGGAAAGTCACTGGTTATATTTTTTAAAGAAAGTATTTGCAAAGAATAAATGGTTGATTGTACAAAATCCAGTCACTCCATCTAGCTACTAGTCCTTCTTCTTTGTTTCCATCTTTTGCACTCCAGTCATCAGTTATTGGTAATGCATTTTGATAGCATGTTTAGTCAACTTCAGACTGCAAAAATTGGTAGAAATCCTCAATTTCCTCCTTGTTGGCTTTCGTTGTTGGATGATATTAGAAATGGATTTTTTTTTTAAAAAATCTGTTTCCTGTGGTATCTTTATAGCTGTTCTCACTTACACAATGAGTGTTAAGCAATTGGTAATTATAGCCTCTAGCATGTACACCATGAGGGTGTCACTTCATATTTAAAAAGCCTGCTTTTCTAGCTCATAATCCAAAAGCAGAAATTAATTGGGACCTGACATTTGACACAAACTAGTGCTAACAGAAAGAAAGTCTATTTCAGAAGGTATCATCAATGTCAGATTACCCAATAAGCAAAGTAAACATGTAGTGAACAGTTACACATTTTTCCCCTACCACACCAAAGATTTTTACTTCTAGATGTGGCTGACATTTGTCTCTCTCCCAAGCCCATACCCCTTCCTGTAGAATCAAAGCCTATTTTCAAATGTACAGACCTTGACAGGAATGGAGCACCCAGTGAGCAGAAGAAAAAGAAGTATGTACTTACTAACCTGTAAGAGATGATGAGGACGGCACAGGATAGGACAGGATTCAGGTCTGCTGTTCATAGGCTCACAATGAGTCATACTCAACTTGTCGGCACCTAACAACAATAATTTGTAATTGCACTTTTCCTCACATCACAAAAACCTGTTATAGGAAAATGGGTTGTACAATATAATAAGCAAGTACATGTCAACTTATGCAATCAACCAAAGTGAATAGGGAGATAATATCAATGAGTAAAACTGGGTGTAGACAATGGTCAGGGAAACCTGGATGAACAGTGGCTACAGTTCATCTCCAACTATTTATTGCCATGCAAGTAAGAAATTTGAACCCTGCTGATTTCCAACTGTTACAAAAGTCTGTGGACAGGAAACAAGGAACAAACCAGGAGAGTTGTGGATAACTGGTTTGGCTAGAAGTAAGCAAGATAGGATGCAAAGGTATATTTAAGTAAGGTCTAGAGAGGAATTTGAACCCAATTTAGCAGTCAATGGATATTTAAATTTAAAAAATCATTTTATTGTGGCAAAATTAACATACAATAAAATGGATACCTTACAATGCATAATTTAATGAAATGAATTTTAAAGTATGTCAAACACATGAAATCATCACAATTAAAATAACAATATCCATCATCCTCAAAAAGATTTTTTTTCTTTTTTTTTATATCATGTTTTCTTCCAGCCTGTCTGCCCTTATTCTCATCAGGCAATCACTGATCTGTTCTCTGTCAATATATATTAGCCTACCTTTCCTTGAATTTTATGTTAACAGAGTTATACAGAAGGTACTCCTTTTGTCTAGCTTCCTTCACTTAGCACTTAGCATAATTATGTTTAAATTCATCTATGGTTGAATTATAATCAGTATTATATATCTTTACTTTTTTTCTGAGAGTAGATATTTTTTGAGACACTTGGTATATGAGACAGTAAAACAAATACTGAGTTTTACTAGTTCGTTAGTTGACCTCTCTTCTTTTCACTTTTTAGAGCTTTTAAGAACCTCATTATGTTTGCTTTTATATATAATGCCCAGGGCTTTAACATAACAACTGTTGTGGGGAAGACCCTCCATGGGAGTGAATGACACAGTGCTTCCCCAATGGGCCTGAGCGTAGCTGTGGTTGTTGAGGAGGTGCAGGCTTGGGCACTGTCTCATTCTGTCATACTTGGGTTGCTCTGAGTAGGAGCTGGTTTAATGCCAACTAACAGTAACTATTCTCAGGAATGGGGAGAATGATGTCTATTCCATAGATTCAAACTAGGATAAAGAAATTGACAAGCTGTTTTGCCAAAGTAATAGATAACATATCATTTTACATTCCCACCAGAAGTATATACATGTTCTAGTTGCTCCTTAGCACTTAAACATAGGGAATAATTGTGTTTTTTAACTGCAGTCATTCAAAAAATATATAGCAGAACTTAATTAAGCTTTTCATTTGTATTTCCTTAATGAAAAATTATGTTGAATGTCTCTTCATGTGCTGTTTACCATTCATGTTTATTGTTTGGTGAAGAGTTTATTCCAATATTTTAACCATTTTAAGAAAGAATTGTTTTCTTATTTAATAATGAAATTTTATATATGTATATATAATGTACATATTTAATACACATGCAAATAAATATGTAAATATAATTTATATACATATATCTGGGCAAGTCTTTTATCAGTCTTGTAGATATTTTCTCATCATCCAGGGCTTGTTGTGCAGTTTATCTCTCAATCTGACTTTCCTAGCCTTGTTTGAACTTTGCCATGTAGGTGGGCAGGAATACGTGACTAGGATGTGTTAGCTTATCCACATGGGAATTTTTTGTCTAGTTTCATCAATGAATTGAGCAGCGCCAGCCACAGAAAGGGACCTTCCCCACCAGAGAAGAGAAAAGAAGAGAAGAGAAGGGAAGGGAAGGGAAGGGAAGGGAAGGGAAGGGATAGGGAAGGGAAAAGAAGGGTAGGAAAGGGAAGGGAAGAGAAGACTGCACGCAGCGTGAACTATGGGAAGTATTATCTGTGTGGTCTTTGATGCAGTAGGAGGAATGACTTCTTCCTTGCAGTCTATACCAAAGTCATTGTCAATATAGAGTCTCTCATCTAACAGGATAGCTAAAAATTTCCAATCGTTGTTGAATATATGTAGCTACTGCAGCTTTCTTACATTGAGAATGCTAATGTTAATTTCTTACATGAGAATGTTAATTGGTGCAATTATTTTGAAAAACTGGCAATATCTAGTATTTGAATATACATATATCACAAAATTATCAGTGATACTCCAGGTATATATATTTTAAAAACCATGTAAGTGCATGCATCCAAAACACATGTATACAACAATGCATGTGTAAGAATGTTCATAGTAATAGTCTTCATAATAATGATAAAGATATTAATATCTAAACTAGAAATTATGCAAACACCCATCAACATAAGAATGGATAAATAAATTATTGTTTATCTGTATAATTTATATAAAGATGGGTGACTCTAATCTGCAGC
This sequence comes from Elephantulus edwardii, assembly GCF_000299155.1. Classification (NCBI taxonomy): domain Eukaryota; kingdom Metazoa; phylum Chordata; class Mammalia; order Macroscelidea; family Macroscelididae; genus Elephantulus; species Elephantulus edwardii. Next base: position 23,839,555 of record NW_006399760.1, on the reverse strand, counting down.
TCTAAGGCCTGTCTTTGCTTGTTTTTGGTGAAACATTCTACTAGGTCGTATAGCCCTGGTGTGTCCACTTGGTGTACAGGGTAACTTGTGGTCACTGTGAAGCTGAACACTGTGACACTGATGTGTGAAATGCGTTAAATGATTCCCCATGGTGGACAGAGTTTGGTGGTGCT
>NW_006399760.1:23816536-23839282 GCF_000299155.1 Elephantulus edwardii | reverse complement strand
GGGTAACTTGTGGTCACTGTGAAGCTGAACACTGTGACACTGATGTGTGAAATGCGTTAAATGATTCCCCATGGTGGACAGAGTTTGGTGGTGCTCCCCAGTTGAAACAAGCTTGGAAGCAGGAGTGGCATCCACTTCTGCAAATAGCTTGCCTCTGGAAACCTTATAAACCTGGAGAAAGGATGAAAGAAACACAGGTGTTAAGGACTTTTGTTCATAGGGTCGCTATGAGTCACCAACGACTTGACGGCACTTAACAACAACAATATAATGGGGGGGCTCTGGTGGTCTAGTGGCAAGGAGCTGCGCTGCAATTCTGAAAGCCCTCAGTTCGAGGCCACCAGATGCTCTATAGGAAAAGGATAGGCAATCTCCTCCTGTATGATTAACTACTTCTGAAAACCTGCCCGGGGGGTGGGTGTGTGTGTGTGTGTGTGTCAGCTATGAGTAGGTTCCAACTCTATGGTACACAACAACATCTATATAATAAAGTAGGAAGTCCTGGTAGCTTAGTGGTAAGGAGTTGCACTATGAACCCAAAGTTTGAATCCACCATCTGCTCCAAGGAGGCAAGGTGAGCAATCTCCTCTGAAAACCTGCTGAAGGTCAGCTGTGAGTCCATTCTGACTTGACAGTACATAATAACAGTTTATAATAAAATACTGTTGTTATTTGATGTTATAACATCAACAAGAAAAATTTTGAAAATTATTATTACACATAGAAACATGGAGAAACTGAATGAAATAAGTTAGATAAAAAATTCTATATTGTATAATCTCAGAATGTATAAAAGCAGGCAAAAGTTATAAGTGGTAATTGAAAGCAGAAGAATGATGACTTGGAGATGTAATGAGAAAAAGAGGAGCTAAAATCTCTAGGATATGGCATGGTTCATCTCTGTGGTTGTTCAGTTATTTTTATGTGCCTCTCTGTGGTTCAGTTTTTTTAAGGTCAAGTTGCCTGTGATTCACAATGACCTTGTGTACAACAGCTCTGAAGCTTTCCCTGTCTGGAGCCAGTCTCACTGACTCTGACACACCAACCCCCATTCCCTTAGTATCAATCCGTTTCATCCAGGGTCTTCCTCTCCTGCGTCATCCCTCCCCCTTTCCAAGTATGATATCCTTCTCCAAGGATTGGTTTCTTCTGGCCACATACCCAAAGTATGTAAGATGGAACTTCAAAATCCTAGTCTCCAAGGAGAAACTTGGTTTCACCCTCTCTAAGACAGACCTATTTGCTTTCTTGGTGGTCCATGGTTTGTTCAAGACTCTTCTCCAGGACCACAACTCAAAGGCATAAATTCTTCTTTTGTTATCCTTAGTCATTGTCCAACTCTTTGATGCATAGCAAGTAATTGTAAAGACTGTGGCCTGGATTAGGTGCACCTTAGTCTCTAGACTGACATGGTTGCTTATCAGTACTCTGGAAAGGTCCCTGACAGCAGATTTACTTCATGTAATTCATCTTTTGATTTCCTGACTGCTGGTGCTAAGAGTGTTGATTGTGGAGTTGTTGTGTTCAGTAGAAGTGTTCAATTGGCTAAAATGTTTTTCAAATTATATACTTAAAAATTGTACACTTTATGTACAGTTGCTGCATAGAAATAACAATATTTTAAACAAATATATAGCATCAGGAGAAAAAATTGAAGTTGAATACAAGAAAATATATGAGAAGTACCATAAAAAGGAGGATAAACAGAACATATCAGAGTTAGAAGAAATCCTAGGAGGTAAAGTTTTCAATTTGCCAGGAAAAGACAAGGGAATTAGGAATATTTCTTAAGAAAATGAATATAAAACTTAAAGATACAATAGCATGAAGTATAAAAGGCAACCCAAGGAACATAAAATACTCTGTTTTGGCTGAAGTGTCAAGTCCTAGAAGGAAAACAATAAGAAAAAGATTGGAAAATATTACAATTGTATTTCTGTTGCTGTTGAGTCAAATATGATTCTGACTCATAGATATTCTTTAGGATAGAGTTGAGTTACCTACCCTACAGGGTTTCAAGTCTATAAATCTTTATGGTCCACTGGTGGCTGGTGAATTCTAACTGCTGACTTTTCAATGAGCAGTTCAGTGCTCAATCCTGTATGCCACTAGGGCTATTGTGATCACATTATAGCAGGCTCTGAAAACTAAGCTAGGCAATCTAATCTCTATTCAAAACAAAACGGGGAGCTGCTGAAGATTTTTGAGCAGGTTACTCCTTTGTAAGATGAAGCAAGTGCAGTAAGAGTAGAATGTAAGAGCAGAAGAACCAGAAGCAGGGGTGTCAGCAGTCTGTCTCAAATAGGCTAGAAGCAAGACCTGAGATCTTGACCCAGACTAGAGGTATTAAGCTTGGAAAAGAGCATTTGAGTACAGATGTCAACCTAGAAAGAGACTTGCTAGAACTTGAAAAGCAATTGGACGTGAGAGCAAGGAAGACTTATCAGTCAAAGACAGACACCTGGAAGGGCTGACCAAGATGATCTTGGTGGATTCATTATGACAGAACTATTGTCTTAATTACACAGTGCTGCAATAACATAAATACACAGATGGTTTTAACAAACAGACATTTATTCTTTTACCATTTAAAGAACTAGAATTCTGAATTTAGGATACCAATTAGAGAAGACTTTCAGTGTCAGCTCTGGAGGAGAAAGGTCCTTGTCTCCAATCTTCTTCAGGTAGGAGTTTTTCAGTGTGGAGAGCATGGGTCCAAAGGACATGGTTTGCTCCCAGCTTTTTTCTCTTGCTAGTAGGCAGTTCCTCTGAATTTTGCCCATGGGTTTAATCTCATTTATATGTCAAAAGAGATTATTAAAAAAGAGATATAACAATTCTGCTGATAGCATCTTGCCTCATTTAATGGCCTCTAATCCTACCTTATGGCATAGGTAATTTGACACATATTTCGGGGGACACAATTACATCTTTAACAACTATTAAGCCTTTTTGTTTCCTTATATTCTTTCTTAGTTAAGCTTTTTAATTTTCTCAGAGAAGCATGATGTTCTTTCTTGTATTCTCATCTCCTACTACAAAAATATTTATAAAAAATATTTTGATCTTTATCAACAGGGATAACATGTAGGGAAAACTTCCCCTACCCCCACTTCCAAATAGACCAGGAGCTTGACTCTGTTTTCTGTTTTAGCTTTGCCAAATTCAATAATGTTATAGCCTAATGAACTGGTTAAGCAGGAAGAATTTCCAAAGACAATCAAAGAGTTATCACATGTCAAACATCCTTGTATTTTATTCCAACAGACATTTAGATGTAAGACAAGATTTTTTTTTTAAAGTTTTTCATCCAATCAACATTAAGTACCTTATATGTATTAGCCACCTTAAGGAACTCATAGGATTTGGTAAAGCTTCTTATGCAAATTTTGTTTAAAATTTCCCAAGTCATATTTTATAATTTTTTTTCATTTTCTTGTTGTGTACCATTGAATTGAATCTGACTGGCACAAACATGGCACAGAACGAGATTTCCTCTCTTTCTCCAGCACAGCATCTAGTGAATTTGAACTGCATGCATTCAGGATTGCAGCGCAGCTTCTTGCCACGAGGCCACCAGAGCTCCAAACGTTATTGTTGTATACCATCAAGTTGGAATCAACCCATAGCTGGCCCTTCAGTGAGTTTTCAGAGTCAGTTAATCACACAGAGGGAGACTGAATGCACTTCTCCCACAGAGCAGCTGGTGGACTCGAACAGCAAACCTTCGGTATTGCAGTGCAGCTCCTTGCCAGTAGGCCTCCAGAGCTCCTCTGAGTCATAGTTTAGACATCAGAACAAAAAAAAAATGTGGATATCTAACTTGAATGACACTTAGTTGGTGGAATATGTTGAAATAGCGAAGTTGCATGGGACAATTTAAATGTGTCCCACAATAATCTTGGTTTAGTGCTTTCTAGACATACCTGTAATGATTTTTATTATTTTTTTTACTCAGGTTGTTTATAAAGTTAGAAAACTGCTTTCTCTTAAAAGCATAGGTTTTAGAACGTAATCTTGGATTGTATCCTAAGTAGTTATTGAAATGTGTGGTTTTCACTTCCCTTCAGCTCTAGATATAAAACATTGCTCCCCAAAAGAACTTTCTGGGCTGATAGAAATGTTTATTCAAGTATGTCTAGTCAATGGTCACACTGAGTACTGACTACTTGACATGTGGCTAGCACAATTGAGAAACTAAACTTTATTTTAGTTTAACTCATTTTTATTGACATTTTAAATAGTCACATAAAACTATCATATTGGGTAGCATAATTCAGAACATTAATAATTAGCTCTGTGGCCAACTTTCCTGCCAGCAATATAGCTTAATGATGGTTGAATATTTTACATAGATAATTCTGAGCATTTGTGTCACTTGTTCTGCTGAAGAATCTCTGGAACTTCTTGGTGTAATAAGAACTATTAATGCAGTTAACTTGATTGAAATCCACAAACATCTATAGACCAAGTAGCAGATTCTGTCTTAGCATGGGAAATAAATGAGTGAAGATATTCTTTGTTTTGGAGAAGCCTATGCTGATGATACAACTTTGCTTGCTGGAAGTGAGGAGGATATGAAACACTTGCAGCAGAAGATCAAGGAAAGACCTTTGATATGGGTTGCCTCTCAACATCAAGACACAAATCCTCAACATAGGCCCAACAGTCAATATTATGACAGATGGAGAAAGGATTGAAGCTGTCAATGATTCATCTTACTTGAATCAACAATCAACACCCTTTGTACTTACTACTTGTCAGGAAATCAGGAGATGTATAGCATTGCACAAGTCTGTTGTCAGGGACCTTTCCAAAATACTGAAGAGCAATGATGCCAGTTTGAAGACTAAGCTTAGCCTGATTCAGGCCATGGTCGTCTCAGTTACCTGCTACACATCAGATAGTTGGACAATAAAAAAGGATGACAGAGAAGAAATGATGCTTTTGAATTGTGGTGCTGGAAAAGAGTATTGAATATCCCATTAATTGTCGAAAGTACAAACCGATATGTCCTGGAAAGGGTGCAAGCAGAGTGTTCCTTGGAGGCAAGGATGACAAAGCTTCATCTTTCATACTTTGAACATGTTGCTAAACAAGGCTATTCCTTGGAAAGGGACATCATGCTTGCAAAGATGGAGAGGAGAGGAAGACCCTTATTGAGATGGATTGACACTGTGTCTTTAGGAATGGGCTCTAGTGTCTCAGAGATGATGAGGATGGGACAGAATAGGTCAGGTTTCAGGATGGCTATTCATAAGTTTGCTGTGCACCATACTTGATTCAACAGCATCTAACAATAACCACCACCTCCATAGCTGAAACAATGTTTAACATAGCGTTTGATGGCAGGAACACAGGTGAAGAACACTTCACTGAGTTTTCTAGTAGAGTTGGTCTTTCTTTGAGTGTTGAAAGTTCAGTGGGAGAAACCGAGCAAAAAGAGTGTGGAGTAGGGAAGAAAGGAATAAGGTATATAAGACAAAAAGAGCAGAATGAGAGAAGTCACGCATTTGGGAACTGAATACCTTGCTGTTACAAAGAAAAGTACCAGGCTAAGAGTGTCAGAAAATGAGATTAGAGAGGTAGATAAGTTATAATAAAGGAGCTTATTCAGCCAACAAATATTCATTAAGCACCTACAGTGTGAACAGAGCAAGGGAGCACTACATAGTTTAAAATTAAGAAGGGAGTGTGTGAGGGTTGTATTCTCTCTACATACCTATTCTACCTGTATGCTGAGCAAATTATTCTAGAAGCTGGACTCCGTGAAGAGGAATGTGAAATCAGGATGGATCTGAGGGAGACTCATCAATAACGTGTTGTGTAGATGACATAATCTTACTTGATGAAAGTGAGGAGAATTTGAAGCACTTGTTGCAGAAGGTCAAGGACTGGAGTCTTCCATATGGATTGCATCTCAGTGTTAAGAAAACAAAGATTCATACCACTGGACTGATATGCAACATCATGATAGATGGAGAAAAGATTGAAACTGTCAACAACTTCATCTTACTTGGATCCACAATTAACACCCTTGGTACCAGCCATCAGGAAATCGGGAAACATATTATACTGGGAAAGTCTGCAATTAGAGACCTTTCCAAATTATGGAGAAGTAATGATGTCAATTTGAGGACTAAGGTGTGTCTGGTTCAGTCCGTAGTCTTTCTGATCATTTACTATGCATCTGAGAACTGGACAATGAATAAGGGTGACAGAAGAAGGATTGATGCCTTTGTTCAAAATAAGTACTGAACATCACATGGTCTGCCAAAAGAACACACAAATATGTCTTAGATAGGGTGCAACCAGAGTGCTCTTTGAAGGCAAAGATGATGAGGCTTTGTCTCCTATACTTTGAGCATGTTACAGGGGGGGCTTATTCCTTGGAGAGGGACATAACTCTCAGAAAGATTGATGGTTGTCAAAGGAGAAGAAAACCCTCGACCAGGTGGATTGACACAGTGACTGCTGCAATGGGCTCGTGTGTGTCAAGAAGTATGAGGATGGCACAGGATAGGACAGGGTTCAGATCTGTTGTTCATAGGGTCGTTATAGGTCTTATTCAACTTGATAGCACTTATAACAACAACAACCTATAGTGTATCAGATACTATATGAAACTAAGTTCTAGCATCACACATTAACATAACTCTGACCCTTCTAACATTCAATATCTTCTGGGAAATATGCAAACATAAATAGGTAACTCAAAATAATTATGATATCTTAAAAAAAAACCTCAAAGACAAATACTATGATAGAGTAAGATAGAAACATATAGAAGTCTTTCATATCAAACCTTAGGGTCAGAAAAACTTTCCTCAAATGGTCATTTGAAAGAGATCTAAATAACTATCAAAGAAAAAGAAAAAAAAATGGAAAGTTTGAAAAGTATCATTTAATAGCATCAGAATATAAAATGCGAAAGGATAAATCTGAAAAAGATTGTGTAAAATATGTAATACACTTGAGGAAAATTAGAGAAAACATAAATAATTAGAGAGATATACCATGATTATTCTAGAGGACTCACTGTTATGTAAAGATGTCAATTCCCTTCATTTGGTCTATGGTTTTAAAGTCAATTTCAATCAAAGGTTCAACTAGGTTTGAAATTTTTATATATAATTTGATTATAAAAGCCATACATACAGACATGCAAGGACTAAGAATTAATGGAAAGGAAAGACATTTTTAAAGGAAGAAAGTTAGAGAGCACACACACACACAAAAAGTTCAAGAGCTCACTGTAAAACTTACTGAAAGATAGTGTGTATACAAAGAGTAATGACAGCATGGGAATGGCCATATCTCACCTCCTCTAATGCCACAAGGGGCAAGTGCCCCATAAACAGCATCCATCACACAAGCCATGTCATAAGGTGGTCAGGCATCCCCACACCTCCGCCATGGTCAAACACCCATTTCTACTAATTCCAATACCTATCCTACTGCCATATTGGGTCTGAAATTTGTTGCAATAGCAACACAGACTACACAGAAACATATTCATCATTATGGAGTTTATTAGGGAAGCTAACAGGTTACAACTCAGGATGGCAACAGAAATACAATTTCTCAGTCAGCTCACCTTCTGAAGTGTGCTTGCACATCTTTCAGCCTTTAGCCTAGCAACTTTAGGTCATTGTTTCAAAGCTCTCATAGTCATGAAAATTAAGGTTCCTTCCCCTCCAGTCTTCCGGCAAGCTTGAGTGAGGAACCCAGATTTTTGTTCCCAAGGTCAGCTCCCTCTCATGTTGGGTCTTTGGTCTTTACTACAGCTGCTACTCTTCTCCTATAGATCTGGTTCGCACAAGAATTTCCTGGCCCCAAAGGACATGTTTGCATTCACAGCTTCTTATTTCCTCTTGGTTATGAGATTCCAAATTTCTGCTGCTGAAACTATTACTGTGAGGTAAATACCTTGGTTTCTTTCCTCTCACCTGGTTAAAGAAGTAAGATGAGCAAAAGACGGGATAATGTCCAAACTACTGAAGTATTGCAGTGCACAACAGTTTTAGTGGCCCTTGGGAGAGCCAACTGCAGTGTATAGTATGGGAGCCCTCAGAAGGGCCATTGCTTGTCTTGCTCACAGCGATCTTGGTATAGGCCAAGGCCTTGGTGGAGCACTGGACCACTGATGTAGGCCAAGGCCTTGTTAGAGTACTAGGCTGAAAATGCAGGCTGGGCCCTTGTTAGAGCGTGAGGTCATGAAGAAAGGCAAAGAGGCAAAGTGAACATAAAAAGTAAAAATATATTTAAGAGAAAATCTCCTCCCCAGAAAGAAAGTAATGGAGGAAGCAGTGTGCCTCTGAGGTGAGGTTGTATATGTGGTTTCCTAGTACATCTGGGAATGCCTTAAGGTTTTAGTTGGAGCCAATTAGATGTCATCATGGAGAGTTCAAAGTTTGGAGGGTGGTTTTTTATCTTCGTCCACAGTTCTTTGATGTCACTCATGTGCCTAAAACATTAATTAGGTTGCTTCTGGAGGTGGGAAGCCTTACCTCGCACATGAGGGTTAAGGCACTAGGCCTAATGCTATCTGCTTACATCTTACCAAACTTTAACCTCTGGTGGGTTTTTAAAAATTTTTTTTTAGTATTGGCTTTAACATCCTCTTAGTTCAGTTTTGCCTTATTTATTTAATTTTGACCATAACAAACTTGCTCTAAATTGAGGTCTAAATTGACAACATTAGCCAATCCCCTTGTAAATAGACTATCACAATGTATGTGCATATTCCTACCTAGCCAGGGGACAGAGTCAAGGCCAACGGCCTAGGAAAGCCATTTTGAACAATGGACCCACTACTCTGCAATATGATATTGTAATAAAAACTTTTTTCCTTCTTCTGTCATCTTTAATCATCATCCACCTTATAGATGCGTAACAAGTAATCATACAGATCATGGCTTAAATCAGATTCACCTTGGTCTTTAAATTGAAAATCTTTTAATATATCAGTGGAGGAGAATATATTGTTATTAGACATTGAGTCAACTCCATCTCTTCCTGATCCTGTGCACAATAGAATAAAACTCCTCAACCTGTTTCATCTTCACAACTTCTATTCTCCTTAGTCTCATTGTTTATACCACAATGTCAGTCTATCTCACTGAATGTTTACTTTATGATCCTCTACTAAATCAAATCGAATCCACAAGAACCAAAATTTGACCTTGAGTCTATCCCACCAGGATAAAGACTATCTCAGGAACAGGTTTGAGGACTTGAATACTAATGACTGAAGACCAGATAAGCTGTGAGAGCACATCAAGAATACTGTTCGTGAAGAATTTAAAAAGTCATTGCAAAGACAAAAGAGGAAGAAAAGACCAAAAGAATGTCAGAAGAGACTCTGAATATTGCACTAGATCTCCCAAAAGCCAATGCAAAGGTAAGAAATAAAGATTTCAAAGGGTGGCATGGAAAGACAAAGCAATGTATTATAATGAAATGTGCGAAGAGCTGGAGTCAGAAAATAAAAAATAACTCACTCAACATTTCTTAAGTGGAAGAAACTGAAGGACAAGTTTAAGCCTGAAGTTGGAATACTTAAGGATGTTGAGGGAAGAATATTGAATGACCCAGGAAGCTTCAGAAGAAGATGTAAGGAATACACAGAGTCACTATACCAATAAGAATTGGCTGACGTAGAGGAATTTCATAAAAGAGCAGATGATCAAGAGCCAATGGTGATGAAAGAGAAAGCACTGCTCTGAAGAAATTGTCAAAAAACAATTGATGGCATACCAATTGACATATTTCAGCAAACAGATTATGCTAAGAAATCGGGGGGGGGTGCATAAAGGAAACAGGAAAAATCATGTGTGAAAAACAACATATATGAACATTATAAATAAACCAGTATAGAATAAAAATTTTATTTAAACAAAGAAATCGAGAGAACAACTACTTGACCAACTGACTGGAAGAGATCTATTTTTATTCTCAATCCAAAAAAAGGTGGCCCACAGAGTGTGGAAACAATCGAACAATATCACATGTAAGCAAAATCTTGCTGAAGATTATAAAAAGCCAACAGGAACAGTACATCAGCAGAGAACTGCCAGATATGCAAGCTGGGTTTAAAAGAGGCTGTGATACTAGGGATATCATAGCCAACATTAGATGGATCTTGGCTTAAAGCAGAGAAGACCAGAGGAATATCTATCTATTTATGTTTCATTGACCATGCAAAGGCATTTGACTGTGTGGATCACAAGAAAGTGTGGCTAACCTGGAGAAGAATGAGGGGATCCCAGATCACTTAATTGTACTCATGAGAAACCTATACTTGGACCAGGAAGCAGTAGTCATAATAGAGCAGGGAAATAAGGCATGATTCAGGATCAGGAAATCTGTGCATCAGGGATACATTCTATCTTCATCTTTTTTTTAAATTAAATTTTATTAGTTTTAATGAACATTTACAGGGATTTTGGGTTTTCATTCCTTCATTGCTGCACCATTCTCTCTACCCTCCTCCCCAGTTTGTTCTTCTTCCCCGCCATCCGAATGTCTGTTTTAATTGTCCAATTGCCACAGTGCTTGTCAAAGTCAGTTCTGATTAATCTCCTTTGTCGGTGTGTCCTTTGCCATTCCCTATCACTCCTCCCTGAGAGAGACTTCACCCTGATTCATAAGGAAAAGGGGATGGCGTATTCTCTTAGCTACTTCCTGCTGAAAAGGGATGCTGTGGGTTTCAGGGTGAAGATCTTCTCTCACTACTCTAAAGGGCCCCTTTGGCAGTAGGAAACACATAGACTATTATGGAGATTGATTTTGGAATTTAGATGCACTGTAATAACAGTGCTTAGTCGTACATGTTCATATCCCTGAAGATGTATCATGGGGGGGTTGCAACCTAGAAGACACAAATTTAACTAACAAGTTATAAGTACATGAGTCAAAAATTATGCAAAAGTAAAAGAAAAGATTCTTTCATTGTTTTACAAACCCTTCCCCAGGTCCCTTCCACCGTGTAGCCCTCGCTCTAGACTCCTGTGATGACAGAAATACCTAGTCACATATCTCTTTTAAACAGTTTTCTCCCTCCTCTGTTTCAGTGCAGTATACATTACTGAACACATCTTACTCAGTCTCTCCCCAACCCCAAGGACAGTCCCATTCTACAACAGTGGCATCATGTAATATTTGTCCTTTTGTGACTGGGATATTTCACTCAGCATAATGTTCTCCAGAGTCAACCATTTTGAATAATATTGCATGACTTCCTTATTTTTTAATGCAGCATAGTATTCCATTGTGCGAATATACCACAGCTTCTCTAGCCATTCGTTTGTTGATGGGCACTTAGGTTGTTTCCAACTCCTTGCTATTGTGAACAAAGCTGCAATAAACATGGGTGTGCATATATCTGCTTGGATGTCAGCTATGGTCTCTTCAGGGTATATTCCCAGTAGTGGAATTGCTGGGTCAAATGGTATCTCTATTTGCAACTTTTTGAGAAAGCGCCATACTGCTTTCCACAGGGGTTGCATGCACCATTTTACACTCCCACCAACAGTGAATCAGGGTTCCAGTTTCTCCACAACCTCGTCAGCATTTGTTGCTTGCTATCTTCATCTTTTAAATCTATGTACAGAACTGAATATTTGGAAGGATGGACTTTATGAGGAGGAATGTGGCATCAGAATTGAAGGAAGACTCATCAATGTGTGTTATGCAGATGACACAGCCTTGCTTGCTGAAACTGAGGAGGACATGAAGCATTTGCTGCAGGCCAAGGACTGTAGTCTTCAATATGGATTGAAGCTCAACATTAAGAAAACAAAGATTCTCACCACTAGGCCCATTGGGAGCTTCATGATAGATGAAGAAGAGATTGAGATTGTTAACAACTTCAGCTTGCTTGGTTCTACAGTCAAAACTCTTGGCACCAGCAGTCAGGAAATCAAAGGACAAATTGCATTGGGAAAGTCGACTGTCAGGACCCTCTCTAGAGTACTGAAGAGCAATAATATCAGTCTAGAGACTAAGGTGTGCCTGATCCAGGCCATGGTCTTTGCAATTACTTGCTATGCATAAAAGAGCTGGACAATAACTAAGGATGATAGAAGAAGGATTGATGCCTTTGAGTTGTGGTACTGAAGAAGAGTGTTGAACATACCATGGACTACCGGAGAATAAATAGGTCTTTCCTGGAGAGGGTTAAGTCAAGCTGCTCCTGAGAGGCCAAGATTTTGAAGCACTGTATCACATACTTTGGGCATGGGGCCAGGAGGGCCTGGTCCTTGGAGAAGGATATCATGCTTGGAAGGGTGGAAGGATAGTGCAGGAGAGGAAGACTCAGGATGAAATAGATTGGCTCAGAGACTAGAAAAAATGGGTTTAGCTCTGTTAGAGACCTGGCTCAGGGTAGGGCAGGGTTCAGAGCTAATGTATTTAGGGTCACTATGAGTCATAGGTGACTCAATGACACATAACAAAACAAACTTGGAAGCAGGGGTGGCATCCACTTCCAAAATAGCTTGCCTTCACAAACTTTATGAGCTTGGAGGAACAATGAAAGTTACATGAGTGTTCAGGCCTTTTGTTCACAGGGTCGCTATGAGTCATCTATAACTTAATGACACTAAACAACAATAACAACAACAAGAGAGCTCTGTTGGCCTAATGAATAGAAAGTGATGCTACCAAGCCAAAGGTGGGTGATTTTATTCTGTGGCCCTCAGGCCTGGTTTTAGTCAAACATTCTTCTAAGTGGTATAGTACTGGTCTGTGCATTGCTATACAGAAGTAACTTGTGGTTGCTGTGATTCTAAAACACTGTGACATTGATGTGTCAAATCTGATAATGGTTACCCATGGTGACCCATGAGTTTGGTGGAGCTCCCCAATTAAAACAAGCTTGAAAGAAGGAGTGGCATCCACTTCTGAAATAACTTGCCTCCAGAAACTCTATGAACTTGGAGAAATGATGAAAGTTATAAAATTGTTGAGGTCTTTAGTTCATAAGGTCTCTATGAATCGTCTACAACTTGATGGCACTTAAAAACTAAACAACAACCATAATAGATGGAGAAAGGACTGAAATTGTTAACAATTTCCATTTACTCTATTACACAATCAACACCCTTGGCTCCAGCAGTCAAGAAATCAAAAGATAAATTGCTTTGGGAAAATCTGCCGTGAGGGACCTCTCTCCAGAGTGCTGAAGAACAACGCGTCATTCTCTAGACTATTCCAGGTCATGGTCTTCACAATTACTTGCTACACATAGAGAACTTGGCAATGAATAAGGATGACATGAGAAAAATCAATGCCTTTGAGTTGTGGTGCTGGAGAAGAGTACTGAACATATCCTGATCACTAAAGGACAGACTCCTTGGAGACAGTAATTTTGAAGCTCTGAATCACACACTTTTGGCATGTTGCCAAGAGGGATCAGTCCTCAGAGAAGGACAACATGTTTTGAAGGGTGGAGGGACAGCGCAGGAGAGGAAGATCCAGAATGAGACGATCAACACACGACTGAGATAATGGGGGTGGGTTTATATCCTTAAGGCTGTAGTAGAGCCTTTAATTCTTATGTCAGCAAGAATAATTTTAGTTGTCTGCTCACAAAATCAAGAGCCCTGATGACACAGTGGTTGAAACACTAAGTACTTTTAACCCACCAATTCCTTTCCCTGAGAAAGATGTGGCAGTTGTCTTCAATAAAGAGGACAGCTTTTGAAACTAAAAAATAAATACAAATTGCATTGGGAAAGTCTGCTGTCAGAGACCTCCCCAAAGTGCTAAAGAGTAATGATATCCATCTATAAACTAAGGTGTGCCTGATCTAGGCCATGGTCTTTGCAATTTCTTGCTATGCATTAGAGAGCTGGACAGTGACTACATATGACAGAAGAAGAATCGATGATTTTGAGTTGTGGTGCTGGAGAAAAGTATTGACCATACCATGGACTACCAAGAAAAAAAATAGGTCTGCCTTGGAGGCAAGGATTTTGAAGCTCTGTTTCATATACTTTGGGCATGTGGCCATACTTGGATGGGTACAGGGCAGGAGAGGAAGACCCCAGAAGAGATGGATTGGCACGATAGATAACTGGGGCAAAGGACTTAGGTGTGTTGGAGCCAGTGAGATGGGATAAGGATAGGACAGGGTTCAGAGCTATTGTACAAAGGATCACTGAGTCACAGGCGACTTGAGGGCATGTAACAACAATAACATGCCTGTGAACTTCTGCTCTTGTCAAGTGAATTATAATACTTCATAAATCTTTTTATTTATTCCCAAAGCTACTTATGCCAATTGTACTTGTAGTTGTAATAATTTAATGAAAATTATGAAAAGATATGTAAAATTTATGAAACGATTTGGAAAAATGCAGGAAAAAAACAATTAAAAAGAATCATTGCATAGATGAGATTCCTAGAAAAGATTTGGGTGGAAAACCTCTAAAAATCTAGAAGAATTCTACATTAAATATTTCTCTAGTGAACTGAAGTACTGCTGCTTTTTAACAAAACTGAAAAAAATTTTGGAGTATTAATGATGGTGTGTGAATTATTTAATATGCCTCTTGCAGCCATAGTCTTTACAAGCCGTAGTCATACAAGGATAGGATGGAACTATGCAAAAAAAGGTGCTTGAGACCACCAAGGGAACTAGACAGCTGTTGCTAATGCAATAATAATAGGTTTGAAATTTACCTGATAGTTAAGATTATGTGTCAACTTGTCTAGATCTTGATCTCCAATGCTTTGACATTTATGCAATGAAGGAATTTGGCAGTTATACAATGATGCAATTTTCCTCTATTTTTTTGTGGTTTGATGCAATTATCCTCCATTTTGCAATGTACTGTAAATCTAAGCTTCTTTGCCTGTGGTTATGATTGTATTTGGGAGAGAGTTTTCCTTTCTGTTGATGAGATGATGAGGCAGAATTAGACTGAAATGGATCTTGAGTCACTACTTTACTAGAGATGATGACTCTAGTCAGCACCCTCACCCTAGTCACCACCTCTATTCAAGTCACACCCTGACTCATATGGGGTTGCCATGAATTGGAATTTGCTCAAGGGTAACTGACATTATTAAAGCCTAGAAAAGCTTTGATCAAACAGAGAGAATTTTTTAAAAAGAAATGTCATAAAATATAGTGTGGACTGGTTTACATAAAAATTCTGGCAGAGCTGGTGGGGAAGAAAATCTCTCCAGAAATATGTTACTTCAGAAATTGCAGTTGTGACACATATTTATGAAAATGCTGCTGTGAGGATAATGTGTGGTTACAGCTTCTCCCTATAGCTCATTGTTAGTTACTGGTGTCACTCCTCACTTTTGGCCCAAATATATATAATATTTCAACATTGAGGAGACCAGGGCATCAATGGCTGATTAAAAGAAAGATTTCAAGAAATAGATTACGAAACTTGATTACCTTCTCAGCGTAAATGTTTTTTTTTTCACTTCCTCAAGGCAGAGATTATAGAAACTTTGCTTTATCAGAACACAATTTATTCCCACTTGAGCTACAAAGAGGCGGGAGATCAGTGAATGATCATCTGTATTTTGGTGGGTGTCTTTAGGTAATTACTAACAGCTTATTCCTTTATTAAGATTCAAGTCTAAGTTCATTTCTTTATAAAAGATTGAATTTGTCTATGGTTTCCTTTTAATTGGCGCCACAATTAACATCTATGGTTGCAGTGATCAAGAAATCAAAAGATATATTGCAGTAGGGAAATGTGTTGTGAGAGACCTCTCCAGATTGCTAAAAATCAATGATGTCATTTTAAAGACTAAGATATGCCTGCCCCATGTTATTTTTAACTGCTGCTTTTGCATTTGAAAGTTGGACAATGTATAATAAAGATTAAGGGAGAATTAACGCCTTTGAGTGTGCTGCTGGGGTACTGAATATCCCATAGACTGCCAAGAGAACAAACTAATATATCTTGAAAGAAATGAAACCTGAGTGCTTCTTAGAGACAAAGACAGTGAAACTTTGCCTCACTTACTTTCAGAACATTGCCAGGATGACCTAATCCTTGGAGAGAGACATCATGCTGGGAAAGGAATAGGGTCAGCAAAAGCAAGAAAGATCCTAGTGAGAGGAACTGTTACACTGACTACTATATTGAACTTAAGCAGGACAGAGATCATGGCGATTGCACAGGACCTTGAGAATTGCAAGGTTCAGGTCTGTTGTTCATAGGATCCTGAGTTATAATCCATTTGATAGCAACATTCCTTTACCAAACTAAGTAGTCAGAGATGTAGTTTAGCTTTAAATGTATGGCAACATTATCAAAGTACAATTTCCCTGTAATGTGTAATAGAATACTCCAGTAGTTGCAAGTATGCCTGGCATTAAAAAAATAGTAAAAAGTCTGTACACATGTGAAATCTATAGATATTAGAGATCTGATGTTATTTTATAAACCAGAAAGCTATTTTAACAAGTTACTTCTTAGAAAATTACAACTCTAGACCAAACACATAGGTTAAATTTTTATACACACTCACAGACACAAAGTTTAAAAAAGAAAACAATATCACTCTAGCCATTATCCTTCCATCTCTCACATATGATTACCTCATAAGCTTCTCTGAAGATATACAAAGAGCAAAAGGTGATGAACTCACTAACTAGACCAAATCTTTAGGCTCCTGACTATTCTAATTTTCCTCTTTTCTAACACATATCCCCTCATGCAACCTAACACTTGACTTTGTACCATGTTGTCAACTTTGTGTATGCTTAAGAATCTCTTGCCCAATCAGCCAGCAGAATCTTTGAATACAGGACCATGCATTATATTTTGCTTATACTCTTCTTTATGACTATTACAAAGCTGAAGAAGTAATGATAGTTTCTAACAGGAGGATCCATCTCAAATCAGATTAGATGACTGTCATAACCTGAACCAGAACAATGCCAAAGCATGTTGTGGTTCCCAGCACCAGCAGATCAACCTTCTCTGGATTTGCCTGGCCCTTTGTAAAAGTGTCTCACCTCTTCAGAATCTGTATTTATAATAAAAATACCTTCATAAGAATGAAAATTATTTCCTAAATATCTACTTTACCAGAATCGAACCACTGCTTATACCCTTTCCCAGAATTCAAATTATTTTAACAAATCTTATTATAATCTGGGTCAGATGCTGTGGTTTCAACTAAAGGACCCAAGTCTGGCCAAGAGAAGGTAAGTCAACACAGGTATGGTCCAATAGACCATAACTGTGAGGTCTGTGAGCAGAAGGAAGGTGAGGAAGCTGGTATTGAAAAACTTAACAAAGTTTCTAAGGTCCAAGGTTAAAATGAAAGGTCATATAATATCCTATAGCTTCCATATTCACAATTGCAGCATTTATATTACCTTTTAACTTGGAAAAGCTCAAGCACAAGTATTAAGCTCTTCTCTAATACATGAAATAATAATGAATGCTTATTTGATGTTCATATGTGATACTATTTTCCATATATATTTCAATTAAACTCTTTAAAATGCATTAAGTTCTGCATCTAGACTTATTTTACTAAAGAAAATATATATGCTAAGTTCAGTTAATAACATTCCCAGAATTACACAGTTGATAAGAAGTGAAGCTGAGATTCAGATACAGGCATTGTGGTTAAGCTTTTGTAATCCTTAAATGGTTATTTCAATTAAATATAAAGAGTCCTTATTTGTCTTTCTTCTAGAAACTTCCTTGTTATCTGTATTCTCTGTAAGGGAAAATTTCAAATAGTTTCTTTACCTCCCAAACCTTAACTGAATCCTCTAGTCTTCTGGATTCCTTGCCATACCCTTAGGATGGACTAAAAGACTCATTCAAGGAAGTTGGCACCTCTGTGCTATTAAGGCCATAAAAGTGGCATCTTGACAATGGGCTTCTGCCCTCATCTTATATATTGCAGTTGTTAGTGTTATTAGATGCTGTATGAACAACAGATCTGAACTCTGTCTATCTTGTGCCATCATCGTCACCAATGACATACTTGTGCCCTTTGCTGCGGTCACTGTGTCAATCCATCAGGTTAAGGATTTTCTCAAACCTCTGCCACTGAACAGACCCCAAATCATAGTGACCCATAGGGCAGATCAGAACTACCTCCAAGCTTTCAAAGGTTGCAAGTCTCATCATCTATCATTACTTCATGAGTTTTATAATAGATGTAAAGGAAGATAGAAGCAAAATGTAAGACATGGTCCTGCCTTCACAAAGTTATTGGCTGATTGGATAAGAATTCCACAATGAAAGATTTCAAAAACTATTTCCACCTTCCAAGTATGAAAAAAATAAAATGGTTATTAATATTCCTTTGTTTTCTGGGAAGTATGAATTAGGTATCTGCCTTTAAACTGACAATATTGCCCATTTGAAAATCTAGTCACATTTTATCAGTAACTTTTTTGCCTCTGTTTTTAACTCCTTTTATTGGCTCCATATGGTGAATTTATTATGTGTTTGCCTTACAGTGTTCCATGTTGAATAATTTAGTGTTGCTGTGGTTCACTGAAGCAGAGATTCGATATATGCTTCAAAGCTTCTAATAAACCAATAAAAAAAATGTCCAATTGAGCAGATCTACACAATGATCTACAGTTGGTCACTGTCACTGTCAATTAAAAACAACTAAACACAAGTAATTACAGTTGTCCACCACACAATTAATTCATGTTCCACATAATTAATTAATTAATTCCACATTTGAGCCAATTGTAAGCCAAGAACCATGATAGGTGATGGGGATATAGATGTGAAAGCAACAGTCTATCTCAGGCTAGACAGGAAGACAAGTAAAAAGATAATAAATAATAATACGGCATAACAGCTGTCACTATTAGGAAAATACAAGGGGCATAGAGAAGGTTTCTTACCTAGATGCAACTGAGCTGTTGAGAAGATGTCTGAGAGGTATTGGCATCTGAGATTAGGTTTGAAACCTCATACATTTTACCAGTACAAAGCAAACACTACGACGAGAGGGAAGCACAAATGACAGAATACCAAACTCCAAAATAATTCAGCATATTGAAGAATCAGGATGCATACTTGAAGAGATGAGGCAAGAGAGTTTAGTAGCACGGTCAGGAATGGTTATAAATGACTGTGTGTGCTCTGCAAGACATTTGTGCTAATGGAGAGCCTTGACATTTAATTTGAGCAAAAGAGATAGACTATCATTCTTGACCTAGAAACACAATTTTAGAGAACCTTTTTATTGTTATTTGAGTAAAGGTTTAAAGAGCAAACTGTTTTACCGTTCAAGCATTCATACTGATTTTATTTTAGGACACTTATTACAGTCCTCATATTGTAACAGCACTCTTCTTCTTTCCTGTCCCTGATTCTTATTTCTATTTATTATTCTAATCTATCCCATATTGCCATGGGTAAGTCTGCTGTTCGGGACCTCTCCAAAGTACTGAAGAGCAATGGTGTCTCTCTGGAGACTAAGGTGCGTCTGATACAGGCGATGGTCTTTGCAATCACTTGTTATGCATCAGAGAGTTGGACAATGACTAAGGAGGATAGAAGGAGAATTGATGCCTTTGAGCTGTGGTGCTGGAGAAGAGTATTGAGGGTACCATGGACTGCTAGGAAAACAAACAGATTCATCCTGGAAAGGGTCAAACCGGGCTGCTCCTTGGAGGCAAAGATTCTAAGGCTCCATCTAACATACTTTGGACATGTTGCAAGGAGGGACAGGTCCTTGGAGAGGGACATTATGCTTGGGAGGGGGGAGGGACAGCACAGAAGGGGAAGGCCCCCTATGAGGTGGATTGACTCAGTGACGGGGGTAATCGGGATGGTGTATCGGAGACGGTGCGATTGGCACAGATCAGAGCAGAGTTTAGGGATGTTGTACACAAGGTCGCTATGAGTCGCAAGCGACTTGACAGCACATAACAACAACAACATCCCTTCTTGCCTTCTGAGCTTATGTATGGGTTAATATTTTCACGCTTAGATCGTGATGTTCTAAGGAATGAGTACCTTCCTGGTTTTGCTGCTCACCTTGTAACCTAGTCTAGTGTTCTGCTGACATTTGAGTCATAGGTTAGAATTTAGGTCCAGGCTCAAAGAGCTATTAGGCACCATAGTTTTAGGGTTTCACTGGTCTCTGTTAGAATAGCTGGTCTGTTCACTTCAATTTTTTTGAGTTTTATTCTACGTTTTTCTTCCTTTTTATTCAAGATGCTCTACTGTGGTCCCTTTTAAAGTCATCAGTGATGGTAGGCTGGCACCATCTAGTTCTTTTGGTCTCAGGGTAGAGATGTTGAGATTCTTGTGGTCCAATAGTCCTTTGGACTAACTGTTTTATGCATCTCAATGTTCTCCACTCTTTATTCCTCACAGGGAGAGACCAATCATTGCACATTAGGCGGCAACTCTCAATCTTTTAAGACACTAATCACTACTGACCAAAGTAAGGTGCAGAACACTGACCTTGCTGTGCCAACTGATGAAGACTATAATCCTGAGTGCCTGGGACTCAGGATATTTGGTTATGTTGGAGCTATTTACATGACTTGTTCCCTATTGACTCTACCATACACATAGAAATATTTATAGCATATACAAATATGAAGACAGAATTATCATCTAACAGACCTGTGTATGAGCATAACACCTTGCATCTACCCATGCTTAATGATTTGCCTATCTGTTTATGTATCCACTTACAAGTTAATGCTTATTCTCACTGATAATGCAGGATTGTGCATGTAATAACATTTACGTATGATGCCTATATCTCTTGACACTGTTCAATGTCTTTCCTTTCTATGTTGTTGTTGTTATTTTTGTGTCTTTGCTATTATAAACAATGATGCAGTGAGCAGGGTGGTGCATTCATCTATTTGTGCACTAGCTCTTCTTTCTTTTAGATGTTGTTTTTAAGTGCCGTTGAGTCACCTGTGACTTATAGCGACCCTATGTACAACAGCCCTAAATCCTGCCCTATCCTGTGCCAATCTCACTGTCTCTGACACACCTACCCCCAATACCCCAGTTATTGAATCAGTCCATCTCATCGAGGGTCTTCCTCTCCTGCGCTGTCCCTCCACCCTCCCACGCATGGCATCCCTCTCCAAGGACTGGTCTCTCCTCATAACATCTCCACAGTATGTCAGACGAAACTTCAGAATCTTTGCCTCTAAGAAGCAGTATGGCTTCACCCTTTCCAGGACAAACCTATTCATTTTCTTAGCAGTTCATGGTATATTCAATACTCTTCATTGGTCAGCTCTCTGATGCATAACAAGTAATTGCAAAGACCATGGCATGTATCAGGTGCACCTTCGTTTCCAGGCTGACATCATTGTTCTTCAGTACTTTGGAGAGGTCTCTAACAGCAGACTTTCCCATCGCAATACATATTTTAATTTCCTGGCTACTGAGGCCAAGAGTGTTGACTGTGGAGCCAAGCAAACTAAAGCTTTGAACAATCTCAATCTCTTCACCATCCATCATGATGCTGCCAATCGGCTCAGAGGTGAGAATCTTTGTTTTCTTAGTATTGAGCCTCAATGTATACTGAAGACTGCAGTCCCTGACCTTCCACAGCAATATAAACCCAATAAAGGCACTGTTAGATCAAATAGTATTTCTACTCCTAACTTTTTTTAAAAAAAAAATCCTGACTTTTTAAGGTACCATAAAACTGTTGTTTCCCCAGTGCTTATACACCATATTTTAGCTCCACTAGCAGTGTATGAGAACTTCAATCTCTGCACATTTCCATAAGTATATTTGGCTTTTATCTTAATTGAACTTTGCTATTGTAACTGGGGTGATATGATGTCTCACTGCTATTTTGATAAGCATGGGAAGCTCTCAGATGGCTTAGTGGTGAAGAGCTGTGCTGCTGATCCAAAGGCTCACAGTTCAAATCTACCAGCCGCTCTGTGAGAGAAAGATGAGAAATATCCTTCTGTGTGATTTACTGTCTCTGAATATCCTATCGAGAGGGGTCAGCTAAGAGTTGGTTTTGACTCAGTGGTATATAACAGCAATTGTTAGTTATCTTGAACATTTCTTTATGTGTTTGGCAGCCATTTGAATGTCTTCATTGGTGAAGTGTCTTCTTATGTTCTATGTTCCTTTTAAAATTGAAATTTTGTCTTCTTGTTGAGATGTCGGAGTTTTCTATACAATTTAGAGATTAGTTCACTATCAGATATGCCTCTGCCAAATATTTTTTCCTAGTCAGTAGGTTCTATTTACTCTTTGGAGATGTCTTATGTCTTTTGATGCATATAAAGATTTCATTTTTAGAAGGTGTTAATCATTCAGCTTATGTTCTGCATTTTTTTGTGTTGTGGTTATGTTTGATAATCTGTTTTGCTCTAATTAGGGCCCCAAGTTAACTCCTTTTTTTCCTTTGATGATATTTATACTTTAAGATTTTAGAGCTATGATCCATCATGAGTTAGTTTTTTGTATATGATATGAGTTATGGATCTTTTTTCACTTTTCTACAAAGAAATATTCAGTTTTACCAATATCATTTGTTAAAGGGAGTTTTCTTCTTTTGAATCAGATGATTATATGATTTACTATGCTGGAGATGAAAACATGAGAAAGAATGGGGTTGGTTTCATAATTAAAAAAGTCATTTCTAGATCCATTCTGAAATACAATGTGGTGAGTGATAGGATAATATCAATATGCATACAAGGAAGTCCAGTGAACACCACTATCATTCAAATATATGTACCAACAACTAGAGCCAAAGAGGAGGAAATAG
>NW_006399760.1:23800849-23804626 GCF_000299155.1 Elephantulus edwardii | reverse complement strand
ACTGAAGAGCAACGACATCAGGCTGGAGACTAAGGTGCGCCTGATCCGGGCTATAGTCTTTGCAATTATGTGCTATGCATCGGAGAGTTGGACAGTACCTAGGGTGGATAGAAAGAGAATTGATGCCTTTGAACTGTGCTGGAGAACAGTGTTGACTATACCATGGACTGCTAGGAGAACATACAGGTTTGTCCTGGAGAGGGTGAAGCCAGAATGTTCCCTGGAGTCAAGGATTCTGAAGCTTCATCTGACATATTTCGGGCATGTTGCAAGGAGGGACTGGTCCTTGGAGAGGGACATCATGTTTGGCAGAGTGGAGGGGCGGCGAAGGAGAGGAAGACCTTTCATGAGATGGATCGATTCTGTGACTGGAGAGGTGGGAATGAGTGCTTTTGAGATAGCTATTTTGGCACGGGTTAGAAGAGCATATAGAGCTCTTGTACATAGGGTCGCTATGAGTCACAAGTGACTCGATGGCACATAACAACAACAACAACAAAGGGAATTACTCATTTAATAAATTTCAGCTCTTTCTCAAAGGCCAGCTGTCCATAGGCAGATCGATTTGCTTCTGGATTCTCAGTTCTGTTCCATGGGTCTATGTAGCTGTCATTGCATCAGTATCAAGTTGTTTTAACTACTGTGGCTGTATAGCAGGTCCTGAAGTTGGGTGACATGAAACCTCCTACTTTTTCTTCTTCTTCAGAAGTGCTTTGCTTACTCAGAATGCCTTTCAGAAAGATAAGTTTTGTAACAGGATTAACAGTTGGGGCAAAGAAATTCTTTGAGATCATTTTGCAGAAATCCAGCTAAGAAATGACAGAACCTTTAACAAATGGAGATATAGACAAGTAAATAGCATAATCACTTAAGAAGTAGTGTCTGTGAGTTTTGGTAATTATAAAAAAAAACTAATGGAGAAAAGGAATCAAGTTTTCCTTCTTTCCAAGAGACAATGTCTCACAAGGATTACAAAGCTACTTTTCCCACTCTGAAAGTTAGAAATTGAAGCGAAAAAGTCGAGTTTTCCTTTCAGCAGAATAGAGTAAGTTTCTCTGGGTTTGAGACTATTTGCTTTACAGTTGTAGGAAAATTTGGGCCACCTTATTTTGTTTTCTCTTTTTAAAAACCCACGTTTATTTGTTATTCTTTGTATGATAATATGAAAAAAATTGGCAATGATTTTATACAACCGTAGCTCTAACTGGAATTGCTGTCTGTCAAAGCTCTAGTTGGCTATGTGGCCAGAACCAACCCACTTGTGTCAGAACTCTCCAACGCCTTCCTTATCTGATTAGTGACACAGAGGAGTAACTCAGCTATCTTTATTAGCTTTGAAAGGATGAGATGAATCAGTAGAACTTTCCAGCATGCTTTTAATATGATGAAATCACATCTGTCTGCAAAATAAGGAATATTGTTGCCATATTTATGGGTTTTTTTAAATAAAAAATGAAAAAAATCATCCATATGTGTGCTAAGATTCCAAATGACCACAATCATTTATTTTAACAGCTTCAAGTGAAATGGAGTCTTTGTTTGAAGAAAAGATTACAGGATTATTGCTGTTAAGTCTTTTCCGCTCCTAACTGAGTGGCAGCTTAGCAGTGACGGTGGTGCAGCCACACGACTGGGTCACAGCACCTCAGCCTCAGGCCAGGGCTGGGGAGGACATAGTCGAAAGGACTGCAAAACAGGAGAGAAAAAAGAGAGAGAAATGCATTTTAAAGAGAGAGAGAGAGAAAACAATTAAAATGTCAAGTTTGTGTTTAAAGGGATAATGTGAGCTGTGCAGTTGTGAGAAATGCTGTTTCCTGTCACACTTCTCTGTCACAGTTGCCAACTGATTTCTGCCAGCTGAGCTTCTCCTCTTTGTCTCACTTTTCTTGGCTGACTGCAGGCAAGATGCAGCATTGCATGACGGGGGGAGTGAGTGACCTCGGTCCCAGTGCTAACCAGATGACTACAGTGAACACGGAAAGCCCACACCATTGTCTTTAGAGGGAAATGTCCGTTTTGTACCTTTTGCAACCACTTTCTCAAGATGCCAGATGTGGCCCTCAAAGTCTCTTCCTTGTATGAGTTTACTTTTTAAAAATTATATTTGCCATATACTCAATAGTGGTGGCACTTTTACTTGGTTGTAGACTGGGACATGTATAATAAGTATAGGCTAGGAAAAGAAAAAGGATACACTTAGCTGCATCCTTTGAAGATTTAAAATCTCTTCTGCACATGTGCTTATAAATTCTTGCCTAAGTATTGGAGGAGTGATTTGAAGTTCCAATACTGTTTCATCACTCCTCTGATTCAGAGAGCATATACACCGGCTAGGTAAGCCTGTAGGCATGGAAATTGAAAATAGACTTACAATGCAAGGAGGTTTTAAAACTATCATTAACCCTTTAATTCTTTCATGAAACTCTCATTTAACAGCCAAAGCTATAGTCTCTGCTGCCCACAATGAATAAGGAAGACTGATGAAGAATCAAGGTATTTGAAATGTGATGTTGACGAAGAGTATTGACTATACTTTGGACTGCCAAAGAACAAATAAATTTGTTTTGAAGGAAGCACAACCACAGAGCTCCTTAGAGATAAGGATGATGAAACTTTGTCCCACCTCCGTTGGGCATGTTGTCAAGAGGGATCATCCCTTAGAAATAAAGATCATGCTAGGAAACGTAGAGGGTTAGAGAAAGAGAGGAAGACTTTCAACAAGATGACTCTTCTGAACAGAAGACAAGCCATTTGTGATTTTTGTTTGGAAATTTTAAAGAATCTTGTTATCCAGATTTTGAAGCTAATGATGATCAGGCCTAGTTTTAGAATCATTTGATACCTTCATTTCTACTTCTATATAAATCCACACATACTTTCTTATTTGCCAAAATGCCAGAGTAGAATTTTCCAGAGAAATGTCTCTCATCTCTTGTGGTGAGGAGAAAATTTATCCTATCATCATTTCTCTCCCCTATGAAAGGAAAGACATACGTGATGGTTTCTCCCCATTGCAGCAGTCAAGAGCCTCTTTTCCTTTTTCTTTTAATAGAAAATTTTTCTTTTATACTGGTTTGCTTACAAAGTTCATCTATATTGTTTTTCACACCGGATCATTCCCATTTCCTTTACCCACGCCTCCCTCCACCCATCAAATTGTACGATTACTCCCCCACCCATCCTCACCCCTTTCCTCTCCCTGCCCCCTCTTAGATCCTCATACATGTTTTACTCGTTATCTTTCTATTTCTACAATTAGTGGTCTTATACAGTATTTGTCCTTATGGGACTGAGTTAGTTCACTTAGCATAATACTCTCCAGTCCCTCCCAAGTTAGGTAGTCTTTTACAAAATCATTGTTCTTGTGTGCTTGCTGCATGGTATTCCATCATGTGACTGTACCATAATTTCTCAATCCATTTGGTTGTGGTTGGACTTTTGGGCTGTTTCCATGTTTTTGGAATGGTGAATAATACTGCTATGGACTTTGGTGTATTAGTCTCCATTTTTTATCTCAGTTTTTATTTTCATGGGGTATATTCCAAGCAGTGGAATAGCTGAATCATACGGAATTTCTGTGTTCAGCTTTAGAAAACAACAAGAAACCAACACAAAAAACCCTTGTATTAAGCAATTAAAAAGAGAACAACTTGAATAACACACACATTAGTTTTTAAAGTAGCATCTTTTAATCACTTTGGAGGTCCTTGACGGTAGATTTTCCCAATGAATTAATCTTTTGATTTCTTTCTTTCTTTACGATGTTATTTCTTTTAA
>NW_006399760.1:23795506-23798294 GCF_000299155.1 Elephantulus edwardii | reverse complement strand
GAGGCAAGGATTCTGGGGCTTCTTCTGACATACTTTGGACATGTTGTAAGGAGGGACAGGTCCTTGGAGAGGGACATCATGCTTGGGAGGGTGGAGGGAGAGTGCAAGGGGGGAAGACCCTCTATGAGGTGGATTGATTGAGTGACTGGGGTGATCGGATGGGTGTGTCAGAGACAGTGAGACTGGCACAGGATAGAGCAGGGTTTAGAGCTGTTGTACATAGGGTCACTATGAGTGCATGGCACATAACAACAACAACTAGTTTATTTACAAAATTTGAATGCATTGTTTTCCAGATCAGATTCTTCCAAGTTCCTTGACCCTCCCACCCATCAAATTGTACAACCCTGTGATGAATCCCCACTGCCCCCACACATCCTCATCCCTCTGCTGCTGCTATCATGGTTATTGTAGATCCAAGCAAATGAAATAATTGACAGCTTATAAAAAACAAACCAACTTCCATTGCAAAGATTCAAGTCTGTCCCTACCCTTTATGTCCTTGTTGTTTATTTGAGGTGGTTTGTTTGTTTATTTTTGTTTTTGGTTTTGGGGTTTTTTTTGGTACAGCTGTCACAGAACCCTAGAGCCATGTCTGACAAACCTTCCTATAACCATCCAGTGAGTGTCTGGTTGCACTCAGTAGTAGAGGAGGCTCTCAAAGCAAAGTTTTAGGGCCAGGCTTGCAACAACAAAAGTAAGAGCACAACGTTATTTGACAAGAAGGCATAGGATAGGGGGGAGGGATTGTATAACAATGAAAGAATTTGTCTTTTACTTTTCAAAGAGAAGAGTGAACTGGGTGGGGAGGGGTGGGCAGAGAGAAAAGTGCAACAATGAATGGAAATCCAAAGTCTCTGTAAATTTTCTTTAAAATTAATAATAATAATAATAATAATAATAATAATATTTTTTTAAAAGAAGGCATAGGATAGAGTGATTTCATTCATTCATGTGTACATTTCTATAGCAAGGATCTATATAATCTGAAAAAAAATCCAAAGAGATTATTTTTTCCAAGGGGAATGTCTTTAGACTATTTTGCTGTGAGTTATGCCAGACTAAAGCCCTTTCTTGCAGGGTAGATTCAGTGCAGGAAGCAGCAAACTGACCTTTCCCACCCTTTTTATTCACACAGTTCCAAGGCGAGAACCTACTTTTGTTCTGGGTTCCATTCAACCCTCAGCGTCTCTGCTGAGCCTACCAATTAGAGTTCATGCTTGTTGCCAGAGTTTAAGATCTGGACTCAGGAACACAACTGAGAAGATGGATTCATTTCAGGAACTAGACCACTAAGAAAGCGTCTGAGAGAACAAGGAAGAAGCAACTCACAAAGTTAAATAATAGCTTCTGGGAGATAGGACTTCCAGCTTGGAAACTTTCTCTATCAAAGCCTTTCCAAGTTCTATCAGACAAGCACTTCATTTGCCTCAAATCTTACCTGCTACAGTTGCATATCAAAGCCAGACATTTTTGTCAACAATTTGTCAACATTTGACATTTACCTCATTAAATAAATACATAAAAACCAAACACACTGCTAGCCAGTCAATTCTGACTCAACTCTATAAGACAGAGTAGAACTGCCTCATTGGACTTAGGCAACTGATTTACCTTCTGTGCCTCACTTTCTCCTTTCTAAACAGATATGATAGGAGTTTCTCCTACTACCTGTGAATGCTAGATGAGTTAATGTCTGTTAAACTCCCAAAACAACACCTGAATGAGTGCTATGCAAGTGTAAAATGCAATAGAGTCATACCCATTGCTGTCACATCAATGTGACCTTAGAGAAGCACAGCTGCCCACCAGGGTTTTCAGGTTTCTTTACAGAAACAGATTGCTACACCTTTCTCCTTCTGAACAGCCATGGGTTTTGAACAGCTGGTCTTTTAATTAGCAACCAAGAATGTGGCACAAGAGACCTGGTATTTTATTCCTTACTATCAACACACATGATTTTTTAAAAAAATTATTTCTTAGAAAAGTATTTGTACAGCATTACGGAGATGTTGAGAAATTCCAAGGAGAGCCAGGGCAGGATCTGGCAGCCTGACTGATAGAGGCTGTGCAGGGCATGTGGCTTGTAAAGCCCATTACACAGTTGCATATGCCCATCACTGGACTGAGTGCTCACCATAATTACAGCAGGCTTTTTATCACTTGATTTTAATGAGTATCTTTTTGAGCCTTTTGATCAATGTATTTGCTTCTAAAGGTAGATTAGTATTTTTGAAATTTTAATTCAGAAGGACAATAAGCTCTTTGTCTATTCACCACATTTATTATGTAGATGTGAAGATTACAGAACTGTCAAGAAGCACACATACATGTTTAATGAACAAATTACATGTAAGAGGTATCCAAACCTCTAGGGGTCCAAACCTCCCATTTCACACTCATAACAGAAAACAATGAAATATTTATATTGGGAAGTCATAAGTGTTACATTTGCATATATATAGTCTTCCATGAACACTTTACATACTTATTCATATACACATATAGTCGTATGTCTACACAAAAGACATATTCTATTTATTTTTGCTTCATTCTTGTGATATAATGGCAAATATTTTTTCAAAGGAAATTTAATACAAAAATTCTAGGCTAGGTCATAGCTGAGTGGAATGATTAGGCTCTGGATCTCATCCTTAAATTCCAAGTTGTTTTTATCTTTGTCTTTTACGTCATCATCGTAGATGTGTTTTGCTACCACATGTAGATGTGGTTTTGCTTGATAATTACAATGATATCTTTTATTTTTTTTTAAAGTATTTTTTTAATT
>NW_006399760.1:23788858-23794955 GCF_000299155.1 Elephantulus edwardii | reverse complement strand
CTCCCCCAGGTCCCCTCCACCATGCAGCCCTCGCTCTAGTCTCCTGTGATGACAGAACAATGATATCTTTTAAACAGTATAAAAGCGGTTCAGGAGTAGGTAAGAGTATGTATATTTGTATCTAATTTAGGAGCTCTGGCATAACAGTGCATGCTACCCACAGCCCTCTTTGCAAGGAGAGGCATGAATATACCAAAGAGATATGTATGTTTCTTCCTCAATCCCTGAATTCCTGAAGGAGAAAGAGAAAAGTCCCAGTACCCAAAAAGGAGAAACACATACTACCTTCTCCTTATGTCTTCCATGGACAGATTAGTTTCCTGTGAGAGAAATTACTGCCTAGTTAGGAGAGTTTTGAAGAAGAAACAGATGGGTCTAGATGGGCCTGACTCAGACCATTTGGGTTTTCTTGGAGAACCAGGCAGGCCCCGTAACTCTCACATTCCAGACTGTTCTCCATGGAAAACCTGATCAGGTTTCTTATGCTGCTTCTGGGAGAAATGTGAACTTTGGGGAAGGATGGGAGAACTTTTTAGCGATTTCTTTTGGCCACAAAACTAGAGCTACAATTGAATAGCCGCTCTATCAGTAATACAACTGATACTTTTGTCTTTATCTCTGACCCATAGATGACCCTTTAGCAGATTTTCAAAAAGTATGTGGACAATCTGTCAACAATCTGCATTATGCAGATGACACAACCCTGCTTGCTGAAACTGAGGAGGACCTGAAGTACCTGCTGCAGAGGGTCAAGGACTGTAACCTCCAATATGGATTGAGGCTCAATGTAAAGAAGACAAAGATTCTCACCACTGGGCAATTGGAAGCATCACGATGGATGGTGAAGAGATTGAGATTGTTCACAGCTTCAGTTTGCTTGGCTCCACAGTCAACACTCTTGGCACCAGTAGCCAGGAAATTAAAAGGCACATTGCCATAGGAAAGTCTGCTGTCCGGGACCTCTCCAAAGTACTGAAGAGCAATGGTGCCTCTCTGGAGACCAAGGTGCATCTGATACAGACCATGGTCTTTGCAATCACTTGTTATGCATCAGAGAGTTGGACAATGACCAAGGAGGACAGAAGGAGAATTGATGCCTTTGAACTGTGGTGCTGGAGAAGAGAATTGAGTGTACCATGGACTGCTAGGAAAACAAACAGATTCATCCTGGAAAGGGTTAAACCGGGTGGCTCTTTGGAGGCAAGGATTCTGAGGCTCCGTCTAACATACTTTGGACATGTTGTGTGGAGAGACTGGTCCTTGGAGAAGGACATCATGTTGGGGAGGGTGGAGGGACAGTGCAGGAGGGGAAGGCCCTCTATGAGGTGGATTGATTCTGTGACTGGGGTTATTGGGATGGGAGTGTCAGAGACAGTTCGATTGGCACAGGAGAGAGCAGAGTTTAGGGCTGTTGTACATAGGGTCGCTATGAGTCGCAAGCGACTCAATGGCACATAACAACAAAAACAACATGTATCACCTGGCAGGAAATTGTTCATTCTTCTCCTACAGAGAAGCTAGTGGATTTGAACTGCCTGCCTTTGGGTTGTGAGTGATCTGGTGGTTTAGAGGTAAGAAATTGTATTCCCAAAGCAAAGGTATGCAGTTTGAATTCACCAATCACTCAACAGGAAAAAGATGGGCAACTTCCTACTGTGCTATTAACTGCCTCTGAAAGCATGCTGGAGGGTCACCTATGGGTCGGTTCAGACTCAACTGTACACAAGAGCAACAACCACCTTTGGGTTGGGAGCAAACTCCTTGCCCACTCATTAGGCCACCAGATCTCCCTGCTAAGCAGTGAAAGAAATGTAAAACCAGTAGAATTCCAGGGACTAGAAGGCCACTGACACCTGTTGTTTTGTTGTTAGATGCTACTGAGTTGGTTTCAACTCACAGCAATCCCAAATACAACAGAACCAACATTGCCTGGTTATCATAGAAAATAAAGACATAATCATGGGTTTTCTCAGACCTGGAGGAACTTTACCAATGACAGTGATTTACTGAGGGAGTTAAACAACCCTTTGGGGAGCATAATCAAGTAGCTGTAGCATTAATCCAAATGGAAAGACTCCCCAGGTATGTCAGAGGACCACTGACGACTTAAAAAGAAGTAGTATAATGTGCATGGCAATATTCTTTCAAATGAAGTTTTTGCAATAGTGGTGTCAAACCCCCACAATAATACAACGGTAATATCTTACAATAAGGGCAGCAGAAGCAATTGTTAATCAAGATTACCAAATGGGGGAACCCCCAAAACCCAAGCATTAATCATTAATCATTGAACATTTTAACTTTCTCCTCAAATTCTACCTAAGTAGGAAAGAGTACTTGGAAGGCATAAGTGTGTTTGTCTTTTCCTTAGGATTCAGTGGACTAAGAGAAAATCATTAAAGCTTTAGACTATGTGAAAATTATTCTCTAATCCAGCTTCCTAATAAACTATGCCTCTGGTACTCATGCCCTTATGTACTCCCTTATCTGGAATTCTAGTGGTTATCACAAAACCAACATAAGGCTGTGAAAGTGATGCTGTCTGACTTCCAAGGTTAGGTTAGAAAAAAGGCTTACAACTTCTCTTCTGGTCAGAAACATTTGTTCTGGCAAAAGACAGTCACTGCATAAGAACTCTGTTTGCACTGAGACTTCCACCCTGCATACAAATGCACGTCAGGCATGCAGAGAGGACATTTGGAGAGATACAACAAGACAGCCATGGCTGTTCATGCCTTCTCAGCCCATGCAGCAGACACAAATGAAGAAACTCTTGGATGTCTAGTTGAGTCTTCAAGTCAGTCGAGGCCAACTTCTAACTACATGAGCATCTCCAGATGATTATCACCCAGGGCAGCCAAGGGAACATGTAAAATTGGAAAAATAGGACAAACTGGTTTTTAAGTTATTGATTTTTGGGGTAATTTGTTGCCCAGCAGTGTCGTTGTTGTTGGTAGGTGCCATCGAGTCATAGACGACTGATAACGACCCTATGAATGGAAGACCTGAGCACTGTTCATAGAGTTTCTGGAGGCAAGCCATTGTGGAAGTGGATGCCACTCCTGCTTCCAAGCTTGTTTTAATCGGGAGCTCCACCAAACACTGTCCACCATGGGTAACCATTATCACATTTGGCACATCAGTGTCACAGTGTTCAGCTTCACAGCAACCATGAGTTACCTCTATACAGCAATGCACAGACCAGTGCTATACCACCTAGAAGAATGTTTCGCAAAAAACCAATGTGAACCAGGCCTGAGTGCCGCAGATTAAAATCACGCACCTTGGGCTTGGTAGCATAAACTTTCTTTCCACTAGGCCAACATAGCTCTCATGACACAGCAG
Organism: Elephantulus edwardii; assembly: GCF_000299155.1. Lineage (NCBI taxonomy): Eukaryota > Metazoa > Chordata > Mammalia > Macroscelidea > Macroscelididae > Elephantulus > Elephantulus edwardii. The sequence continues at coordinate 23,791,610 of NW_006399760.1, read as the reverse complement.
TAGAGAATCCAAATAAACTCCAGGGTATGAAAATGTTTAGAAAAACCCTGAGGTGTAACAGTCAGGCAAGTTCCCAAATGAGATTTTCAACTTTAACTTGAATCCCAATCATGAAGTTATTCTTCCCCCAATAGAAGAGCAAAAACTAAAAAAAATATGTCCCATAAGCCAAAAAGTCAGAATGAAGAGGTTATTGAATAGAAAATAGTCTTTCTTATCACCAAGTGAAATTATTCATAGTAGAGAGTACTATTAATGTATATTCAATATCTTAAAACTGTTTTAAGTCCTATGTATGAGAAGAATTCTATAGATGGGATATGAAACAAGAATCTGTAAAAGGGAGTAAAATATCATGAATATTCTAGTTCAGACATACTGGGATAAAAAAATATACAAAAGAAATGCTAAGAGCTTAGAGTTTATCGTAACTACATGGTGCTTGCATTGTTGGGTGCCATTGAGTTGACGATGACTCTTAGTGAACCTGTGACAATGGATCTAAATGCTGTCCTATCCTGTGCTTCATCTGATACACTCGAATCCATTGTTACAGTCACTGTGTCAATCCATCTCATTGAGGGTCTTCTCTTTCACTGACCCTCCATGTTTCTAAACAAGATATTCTTTTCCAAAGACCAGCTTCTCCTAACAACAATCCCAAAGTAGTAAACTCTGATGATTAGGGTTGTTTGTATCTTTTTGCCTAGATTTTAAAAAAAGAAAGGAAGAAAAAAAATATTCTATCCAGCTTAATAAGGGCCTTTTTGCCAATTTCTTGTTGAGGGAGAAGTTAAAACTTTACATCACATCTTCAATGCACAGTATGTAAATATTTTGTATGTAATGATATTAGATAAGTCTTCTGTAAGAAAATATTGAAATCTCAGTGGCTTGGTATTTCTTTCTCACTCACTGAATGTTAACAATGGGTGCTTCTCATCTGTGGGTAATTCTTCCCCGCGTGGTGATTCAGAGACTCTGACTCATTATACTTTGCCATTTTTGCCAACACTTGACTTTTAAGGTTATCATACTCCACTTAGTCCAAACTAGATAGGAAAGAGCATGAAATAATACCCATGGGAGGTTTCTTTATTATTATTATTATTATTATTATTATTATTATTATTTGTGTGTGTGTGTGTGCGCGTGTACCGTCAAATCAGATCTGACTGGTACAGGAGGAGATTGCCCCTACTTCCCCGGCAGAGCATCTGGTGGATTTGAACCGTGCGTCTCTGGGATTGCAGTGCAGCTTCTTGCCACTAGGCCACCAGAGCTCCCCCCATGGGAGGTTTCTAAGAACTACGTCTATACCATTTCCATTCACATTTCATTGCCTAGAAATTAGTCACATGGCCAAACCTAACTGCAAAGGAATAATCTAGTTAAATGTCCAGAATTTGGTTGTCAGCAGTCTTTATCACATGAAATGCAACATTAAAATAACAAATGATGTAAAGAAAATTTTCCATTTATTATGTAGTAAAGTGTCTATAGTTTTCTGTCCATAATACATATTTATCATTCTTTACAAATCCTAATCATCTTTTTCTTTTCAAAGTGTGTAGTTCTTGCTGTTGTTTTGGAACCGACCCACAGCTGACCCGTCAATGAGTTTTTTAAACGGTAGTAAGTTACTCAGAAGGAGATTGCTCATCCTTTTCCCTCGGAGCAGCTGGCAAATTTGAACCACATGTCTTTCAGTTTGCAGCACAGTATGTTGTTGTTGTTATGTGCCACTGAGAAGCTCACGACTCATAGTGACCCTATCTATATACAACAGCTCTGAACCCTGATCTATCTTGAGCCAACCTCATTGTCTCTGATACGCATACCCCCATTACCCCAGTCACTGAATCAACCCATCTAATCCAGGGTCTTCCTTTCCTATGCTGTCCCTCCCCCCTTCCAAGCAAGATGATCTCTCTCTAAAGACTGGTTCCTCCTTGCAACATGCCCCAAGTATTTCAGGCAATGCTTCAAAATCCTTGCCTCCAAGGAAAAGCCTGGTTTCACCTTCTCTAGGATGAAACTGTTTGTTCTCCTAGCAGTCCATAGTATATTCAATACTCTTTTCTAGCACCACAACCCAAAAGCATCAATTCTTCTTCTATCATCCTTAGTCACTGTCCAGCTCTCTGATGCAAATAGTAAGTAATTGCAAAGAACTTGGCCTGGAGCAGGAGCATCTTAGTCTCTAGACTGATGGCGTTTCTCTTCAGTACTCTGGAGAGGTCCTTGACAGCAGATTTTCCAAATGCAATTTGTATTTTGATTTCCTGTCTGCTGGTACCAAGAGTTCTGAAACAGCACTTCAGTAGAGAACTGGCAGATGTTCAGGCTGGGTTTAGAAGTCCTGGCACTAAGGATATTATAGCCATTGTTAGATGGATCTTTGCTGAAAGCTGAGAGTACCCAAAGAATGTCTGTGTTTTATTGACTATGCAAAGGCATTTGTCTTTGTGGTTCACAACAAATTGTGGCTGACTCTGAGAAGAATGGGAATCCCAGAACATTTGATTGCTCTTATGTGAAACCTATACTGGGACCAGGAGGCAGTCAGAACAGAGCAAGGAAACACTGCATAGTTCAAATTCAGGAAAAGTGTAGGCCAGAGATGCATCCTATCTCCATACCTTTTCAATCTATATGAGGAACAGATTATCCTAGAGGCTGTGCTCAATGCAGAGGAATGTGGCATCAGGATTGGAGGAAGACTCATCAGCAACTTGCATTATGTAGATGA
>NW_006399760.1:23784400-23787636 GCF_000299155.1 Elephantulus edwardii | reverse complement strand
GGGTAATAGGGATGGGTGTGTCAGAGGCAATGAGATTGGCACAGGATAGAGCAGGGTTTAGGGCTGTTGTACAGAGGGTCGCTATGAGTCACAAACGACTCGACGGCACATAACAACAACAACAATGTCAACAATGACTTATAGTAAGACTTACAGTAATCCTATGACCAACATTTCAGAACCTTGTCCTATCCTGCACCATCTCTGTGATCTCTCACAAGCTCAAGCCCATTGGGTAAAGTTATTGTGTCAATCCATCTTGCTGAGGTTCTTACTCTGTCTCCATGCTCCCAGTATAATGACTTTTTCTAAGCATGATGACTTGTCTTTCCTGATAATAAGTTTGAAGTATGTTTGATGACATTTCACCATCCTTGCCTCTAAGGAACCCTCAGGCTGCATTAACTCCAAGACATATTTGTTCTTTGACAATCTATAGAATACTCAACACTTTTCTCCAACATCACAACTCAAAGGCATTGATTCTTCTTCAACCTTCCTTATTCGATGTCCAATTCTCAAATACAAAGAAATCGAGAATACTATAACTTGGTCTTGAGCACTTTGGAGAGATCTTTATCTGATAGCAGATTTTCCCAAGGCAGAGGGTCTTTGGATTTCTTGCCTGGTGTTCCTACAGGTGTCAATTGTAGATCTAAATAAAATGAAATTATTGACAGCTTCAAATTTTTCTCCATTTATCATTATGTTGTCTAGAGGTAAAATTATTTGTATTCTTAATGTTAAGATCTCATCCATACTGAAAGCTATAGTCTTTAATCTGCATTAAGAGCTTCAATTCATCAAGTTCTGCCTGAAAATGTTATCATTTGCAGTAAAATGATTGTGAGTCAGTGTCTTCCTCCAACCATGACACCATATATTTCAACATTTTGAATTATGTGTTCAGCATACAGATTGAATGGAATGGAGAAAGGATACATACACCTGACATACACCTTTGCTGAACTTAAACCATGCAGTGTTTCTTTATTCTGTTCAGACAACTGCTCCTTAGTCTATATGTAAGTTTCACATGAGCACAATTAAATCTTCTGGGTTTCACATTCTTCTCAGTGTTAGCCATAATTTGTTATGATCCACAATGTCAAATGTCTTTGCACAGTCAATAAAATACAAATAAACATCATTCTGGTATTCCTACTTTCCACCAAGATCCATCTGACATCAGCAATCATATCCCTTGTTCCATGCCCTTTTCTGAATCCTACTGAATTTCTGGTAATTTCCTGTTTGTGTTCTGCTCCAGTCATTAAAAAAATATTTAATGATACTTGTATGTGCTATTAATGATAATGTTCGATAATTTCCACATTATGTCTCCCCCCCCTTTTTTTTTATGAACTGGGAACACATATGGGCTCTCTTCAGTTGGTTGGCCAGGTAGCTAGCTATCTTTTAAATTACTTGGCATAGGCTAATGAGCATGTCCAGGGGCTGCAACTGTGTGTTGAAACACCTCAGTTTATATTTCATCAATTCCTGAGGCCATTCTGCCACCCCCCCCACCACCACCCCGTGCCAAATACCTTCACTACAGCTTGAACTTGTCCCTTCAGTACCATTAGTACTATGGTGTCAGGATTGTAGGATGACTCATCACCTGTGTTGTGCAGATGAGACAACCTTGCTTACAGGAAGTGAAGAAAACTTGAAGCACTTCATGGAAAATGGTTAAATACTGAAGACTTCATCTCAACGTTAAGAAAATAAAAATATTCTACCAGAAAAAAAATACCATTCCTGTTGCAGAAATGGCTTTGACTATGATGGTGCCTTTCCCCACACGTTTTGTTCTTTATATTAAAATGAAATATTTGGATTAAAATCCACAAAACTAACACTTCTATTCCATACAAATAAAAAGTGATTTGATTTTAAATGATATCTTTTTAAATTATATACAGTTTTCATAAGTATATATAATGAAAAGTGTATGTATATTTAATAATCTGTTATATATGTTAAAAATCTTATATTTATGTAAATATCTTAAAATTATTTCTTAGAAGCTTACAACCAAGAATTTCACTAATTGCTATCTGTGTCATTCTGATCTGAAGGAGCATGTTCTTGGTACTTCCTAGATGCTGTGGGAAAGTCAGGATGAGACTAAATATACAATTTAATACTAAATATTTTTATTGCTGAAATATAAAAGATGACTTCATTTAAACAAGCTATTTTTTAATTGAAAAGAATGAAATAACACAAAGTTATCATTATTCTGGAAAATTCTAACTCTGTTTGCCATAATTGAATTGTATGTTTATAAATACTGACAGACTTCACTATTAGGCAATGAACACCAGGGTTTAGAGAATGCCACATGATTAGCCACCTGGCTACTGTTTAGCATGTAGTTGTGTCAAAGAACAGATGGGTCTTTGGGCTCCCTTTAAATTCCACGGAGTGATTTGTCCACAATCGTGTTATCCCACTAATATGAAACCAATGGTTCTCCAAGTTAGTCTTCAGAAGACTCAACCACAGAGTTTGTTTAAAATGCATTTTGTTTTCAAATGCAGAGTCTCAAATTTTGTCTCTCTAGATGAAAAGTAAATCCCACTAAGAATTTTCTCCCCCCCACTAAAAATTTTTAATAGATACCCAGGCAATCTTGATTCAGATGACCCTAAGACCACACCATGAGACAAATTATCTCAAGGTTAAAAAAATAACAAAAACCCCAATTAACTCAGCTCTTTTGTTCCACACCCCATGTTCCCCTAATTCAGCATCATCAATCACCACCCACACATGGATGGTGATGATTCTCTGACTTGCCAGAGCTTACTTAGAAAGCTTACCTGCTGGGGCAGGTGGGTGCCCACACACAGTCTCCCCTGTAGAATCAACATCACTTTTGATTGAAGAATTTGCTTGGCATTTTGGCCATCTGGACACAAGCACACACAGCAGGCAGTGATAAGATTGCCAGCTAAATTACCAATTCAGCACTTGGCCAGACTACATGCTTTGACAAGGAGTTATTTCTACAGATCTGATTTTTTTTTCTCTGTAGAAAAATATTGTCTTGCTTGTATAAATAGTTATTAATTAATAAATACAGACATTTAAGCCATTGGCAATTCACTAATGTTAAGGGTTTTTTGCTTATTTCCATTGCTATAACACTGCTGGTATTTTTTTAAAGGGTCAAAGTACACTGGAACGATCTCATTTTTCCCCCATTTTTAAATTTTAATTAAATT
>NW_006399760.1:23780187-23783520 GCF_000299155.1 Elephantulus edwardii | reverse complement strand
TAGGCTGCAGTCCTTGACACTCTGCAGCAGGTGCTTCAGGTCCTCCTCAGTTTCAGCAAGCAGGGTTGTGTCATCTGCATAACGCAGATTATTGATAAATCATCCACCAATCTTGACCCCACATTTCTCCTCATATTCAAAGATATTTATTCTAATCTAAAAGTGTTAAGTTTAAAAACATTAATGAAAGTGGAACAGATAGTAATCACTCAAGGATTTTGGGCTGATCAAATATAGTTGTAATAAATGGGAAGAGGAGAGAGTGCAGGTAAAATCCTGACCTGGAACACAACAGAAATTTTAGAACTTTTACAAAATATAGCCGTGCTTATTTAAAGGGTCAACATGGGGAAGAAATAGCTACTATTACTTAAGTTATATATTTTTGGCTTATAAAATAAACAATAAGACCTACTAATAATGTATTCTCTTTTTTTTCTTTTACACAATAATGTATTCTCTAAATTGATCAACTATGTAAGAATAAATTATCATCATTTACCAGACAGCAAGGATGAAATGTAAGGAGGGACAGGGAAGCTACATTCATGGAAGCAGGACCAACAAAATAGGAATAATGATAATTGCTGGCACACTGTAAAAATTATAACCAATGGTGCAGAACAATTTATATAAAAAGTATATTAAAACCCCCTTAAGTTTCCATTAAACTTTTTCCTAAAACACGATAAAAAATGTTAAGAAAAGGAAAAATAAGTCTCAATGTATAAATTTTTAAAAATCTATCTGAATCATCAATAGAGAATGCCTACATAGATTCTGATGTAACCATATGCTGGAATGCAATTTGCCATTGAACGTGATGTAATTTATGTATGTTCACACAGAAAGCTATCCAAATACATGAGTAAGGGAGGAAAACAAGTTACAAATATTCATATTCATTAAAAAACTCTGTAGACAGATGACTAGATATCCACTGCTGTTGAATGAGTCAGTTTTGACTAGTAAAGACCCCATAGGGCAAAGTAGAACTGTTACATATGGTTTCCACTATTCTAAGGCTTTGCAGAAGCAGGTTCTCACATCCTCTCGTAGAGCAACTAGCAGGTTCACACTGAGGACTTCTACAGTAGCAGCTGAGCAACCACTGCTCCACTAGACCTCCTTGAGAAGGTAGAAAAGATTAATGTTATTGTTGTTGTGTACCACAGGTTTGGAATCGATCCATAGTTGACCTCCTAGTGAGTTTTCTGAGGCAGCTAATTGCACAGGAAGAGATTGTCCATCCATCTTCTTTGGAGTAGCTGGTGGATTCAAACCGCGTGCCTTCAGGGTTGCAGTTTAGCTTCTTGCTACTATGCTACTAGTGCCCCTCAGAAAGATAGAGCTGTATAGATATGGGGGAAATTGGAGAGAATATTCATAAAATTTTACAGGGAGAAAAGTGCAACAATGAATGAATGGAAATCCAACATTTCTGTAAATTTTCATTAAAATTAATAATAATTTTTAAAAAATTATTTTGGAGTTCTTTTAACTGGCATGAGGAAGAATGCAATGCAATGCATTGAGATGGGTATTGTTTTTCTCAGCTCCATTTCTGTATTTTCTTTGTCACTCGAAATCCAATTGATTTTTGCTCATTATCACCTCTCCTATTCAATATTGTATTGGAAGTCTTCGCAATAGCAATAATACAAGAGAAGGAAATAAGAGGTATCCAAATTGGCAAAGAGGAGGTAAAATTATCTCTATATGCAACTGATATGATATTATACTTAGAAAACCCTAAAGATTCATTGAGGGGGGTAAGTTCAATGCAGTCCCAATAGAAATGCCAATTCCATTCTTCAATGAGATGGAAAAGGTAATTTCCAGTTTCATCTGGAATGGAAAGAAACTACGAATAAGCAAAGGATTCCTGAAAAAGAGAAACAAGGTAGGAGACATCTCACTCAATAATCTGAAATCCTACTACAAAGCCATGGTAGTCAAGACAGCATGATACTAGTACAGTAACAGACATATAGATCAAAGAAGTAGAATTGAGAACACAGAAATCAGCTCATCTATCAGCAACTAATTTTAACAAGGAGATGACACCAGTCAAGTGTGAAAATGAAATCCTCTTTAACAAATGGCATTGGCAAAATTGGAAAACTATCTGTACAAAGTGCGAGCAAGGCTCACATCTCACAACCACAACACAAAAACCAACTCAAAGTGGATCAAGGACCTAGGAGTAAAACCAAGGACTATAAACTTCATTACAAAAAAAAATCTAGGAAGAACTCTAGAAGCCCTAATCCATAATATGAATGGTCTTCCAACATATTGGAAAAATGTACAACCAGAAGAAAATAAAATAGGTGAATGGGACCTTCTATGAATCAAATCCCTATGCACATCAAAACTTCTCCAACAAGGTGAAAAAGAAACCCACAGACTGGTAAAAAATATTTGGTGATGACATATGTAATAAGGGACTCATTTAAAATTTATAGTATACTCCAGCACCTCAGCAAGAAAAAGGTAAACAACTCATTTGAAAAATGGGCACAGGATATGAATCGACACTTCACCAAGAAGACATTCAGATGTCAAACAAACACATGAAGAAATGTTCAAAATCCCAAGCTCTAAAAGAGATGCAAATCAAAACAACTATGAGATAACAATATCACCCAGTAACAATAGCAAAGTTCAACAGAGCAGCAAACAACAAATGCTGGCAAGGTTGTAGAGAGACTAGAACCCTTATTCACTGCTGGTGGGAGTGTAAAATGGTGGAAGGTGGTATGGTGCTTTCTCAAAAAGTTGGAAATAGAAATAGCATTTTTTTTAAGCTAAAGAGGCTTTATTAAGGGGTCTCCTGTGTGGGATTCCTTGTTCGGCAGAGAAAGAAACAGGCAGAGGGACAGACCAGGGAAATAACGCACCCTAAAGTGGATTAGGGCTAGAAATAGCATTTGGCACAGCTATTCCACCACTAGGAATATATCCTAAAGAAACCAGAGCTGCCCCACTAACAGATATATGCACACCAAAGTTTATTGTTGCATTATTCACAATAACAAAGAGATGGAAGCAATCTAAGTGTCATCAATAAATAAATGAATAGAAAAATTATAGTATATTCACGCAATGGGATGCTACAAAGCACTGAAAAAATAAGGAACTAATAAAATATTATACAACATGGGTGATTCTGGAGGACATTATGCTTAGTGAAATAGCTCATTCACAAAGGGACAAATAATACTGCATAATGTTACTGTTATAAAACGGGACTGACACGGGGTGTTGGGGAAAATTAAGAAAAGGGAGATAAATAATGAACATTGAACTGGAACAGATGAAGGAAAGAAC
>NW_006399760.1:23777106-23780001 GCF_000299155.1 Elephantulus edwardii | reverse complement strand
ACTGCCAAGAAAACAAACAGATTTATCCTGGAGAGGGTAAAACCGGGCTGCTAGTTGGAAGCAAGGATTCTGGGGCTTCTTCTGACATACTTTGGACATGTTGTAAGGAGGGACAGGTCCTTGGAGAGGGGACATGCTTGGAAGGGTGGAGGGACGGTGCAGGAGGGGAAGACCCTCTTTGAGGTGGATTGATTCAGTGACTGGGGTAATTGGGATGATGTGTCAGAGGCAGTGCGATTGGCACAGGATAGAGCAGGATTTAGGGCTGTTGTACATAGGGTAGCTATGAGTCACAAGCGACTCGACGGCACATAACAACAACAACAACAAACAAGGTCAGTGCCAAGATAGAGTCAGAGATGAGATTATGCTGGTCACCCTTTAGGAATGTCTGAATCTGAACAAGCCCTTAAAGTTGCTTCTCAAATTAAATTATTCTCTGGTGAAGACATAGAAGGAATACTACTTGTATGAGAAGTTTTGGATATTGCTGCTGGGATGATTGAACCAGATGTAAGTACTAAAGAAATAGTTCATGCTGATCACTTAACATGTATTGCAAAAAAATTGTTATCCTTCTCTCTTGAATTATCATAATTTCCCCAAGTCTTATTGAAGAAAAATTGATGCTTTCAAATTGTAGTGCTGGAGAAGAGTTTTGAACATACCATCAACTGTCAAGAAAACGAATAGATCTGTCTTGGAGAGGGAGAATCCAGGTTTCTCTTTGGAGGCTAGAATTTTGAAGTTCTGTCTCACATACTTTGGGCACATGGCCAGGAAAGACAGGTCATTTGAGAAGGACAGCATAGGAGAGAAAGTGCCTGGATGAGATGGATTGATACAGTGACTGGGGCAATGAGGTTTGATTTGTCAGGATTAGTGAGACTGGCTCAGGACAGAGAAGGGTTCAGAGCTGTTGTACATAGGGTCTCTATGGGTCACAGAACTCAACAGCACATAACAACATGAAGTCTTTTTTTTTTTCACGCTTTTCTTATTGCACCTCAGTGAATGTAGTTCTTTGTAATGGAATTCCAGACAGATGGCCCTTACAGGAAGGTGATATTGTTAACGTAGACATCACTCTTTATCACAATAGTTCTCATGGGGACTGGAACGAGTCATTTTTTTGTTGTTGGAGATGTGGATGAAGGTGCTCAGAAGCTAGTCCAGACCACGCATGAATGCCTGATGCGAGCTGTCGATGCCTGGTGTTCCATACAGAGAACTGAGAGTCATTATTCAGAAGTATGTCCAAGCAAATGGTTATCAGTTGTTTGAAGCTACTGTAGACAAGGAAGCCACAAACTATTCCATTCAGTCCGCAAATGCCCCCCACTATGCTAAAAAGAAAGCCCTTGGAATAATGAAGGCAGGCCATGTTTTTACAATGGAGCCTATGATTGTGAAGGCGGGTGGCAGGATGAGACCTGGCCAGAAGGCTGGACCGCGGTGACAAGAGATGGGAGGCGCAGTTGGAGCACATTCTGCTGGTGATGGACACTGGCTGTGAGATCCTCACCCCGCGGGTGGAGAGTGCGCGTCCTCACTTCATGTCCCTATTTTAGTAAAACAAGACTATGCAGCCTTTAATGTGTATCCTCAAGAACTTGTCTTGCGTCTGAAAAAACACTGGGGAGGGAAGGAAAACTTTCTCGACTCTTTTCCAAGCCCCCTTCCTCACAAATGACCTCTGCACCGTGTTCATGCATTTCCCTTTGAACACTCTCACTTAAACTTGCTTCTAGTTGCATCCATCACAACAGGCACCAGCTGCCTCCCTGGTCATTGCTGAAGAAGAAAATCCTCAAAACTCCAACTTGTGCTGCTTTAGGTTGTTAAGAAATTGTAAAATGGGGGAAAACTGTACAGTGGAAATATATACGTATATTTAAATTTTCATAAGCATAATTGCTGAATACTATGTGACCTGGGTTTTGTGTTGATTTCGCTACATGTAATCATAAATGGACCAGCAGTGATTTACTTACCCTAAGCTAACCTGATTGTGTTTGAGGACGCATTCAGTGAGTATTTCCCTCCAGCATGAACTGTGTGTGCCAGTGAAAGAGTGTGCAAAATTCACTTTGGAAAAAAAGTTATCAAGTGTTTCCCCTCCTTTCTTTTTAAACCTAGTTTATGGCAAAAATTGCCATGCTCTGTGTGGGATCTACCTGTGATAGGGATGAGGATTGTGTAATATACTGTTGTCTTAGATCTCGAATTGGTCAGAAATGGGAGCGTAAGAGCTCCATAAACATGCGGTACACTTGATTCTGATGCAAAGGAATGATTTGATGGCAAACTTCTCCTTGGCAGTTGGGTACCAGCAGTGTGCCAAAAACAGACCTCACTTTTACAGAGCGGGAAACCTCCTTAGAGGTGACCTCAGCTGTGCAGGACTTATATTTTTTCAGTCTCCTATCAATATAGGAGAGCAGCTGACGAAACATATCAGACTATAAACTCATTTTCATTAGCTAGTGCTTGATTACTGGATATCTGATGACTTCTGCTGTAATAAAGTCTGACACCAATGATACGTTATACTTGTAAAAGGGTATCTTTCCTGGAGTGCCTTAGACCTTTGTTGCTTTAAGAAAGAATTATGGGGGGTGGGGCGGGAGAGAAAGAATTATGATAAACATTTTCATTATTTTTGTTATTTTACTGATTTAGTAAAGTGACTGAATCTGTTACAGACATTTTGGGGGTATGTGTGTCAAGTTTTAGCAAACTAATATTTGTGAATGGAATACCTTGCAAAAGAGTATTAATATAATTTATAAGGGGAGATTAAAAATTCTGAACAATTTGTCGTCAGGACCGCTATGGACCTCCACCAGAGTTTCCTCTGGCTTCGCCCTGTCCAGGCATGTTGTTGTTGTTGTT
>NW_006399760.1:23775084-23776339 GCF_000299155.1 Elephantulus edwardii | reverse complement strand
ACATATTATTTAAAAATATAACTAATGGCTATGAAAAACATTATAGAAATTGTCAAATAAAAATCTAAGATTGTTAGGTAAACTTTCACCAAAAACCAAATAAAATATTAGTGTTTTAAAAATTAAAGAAATGGCTCTTGGCTGGATGCTGCTGTGTCAGCACGTGGGAGCCCGGGTTCGAACTCGAAATAAACTTTGTTAATTCGGAAAAAAAAAAAGAAATAAAAGGACTAGGCTTGAGTACAAAGGTCAAAGTCACACATCACTGTTTCTTAGGGATAATGCTTTTCTGGATGTTTATAAGCTTGAGGTCACAGTTGCTCCCCAGCAATTACATCAAAGTAGCAAACTAAATGGAATCTCAAGAAAAGGCTGTGTCAAGTGTTCATTGTGTGTCTCTCTTGGCTAGTCAGAAGAACCACACTTGTGACTGTAGACTTTCCTATCTCTTTGGGTCTCTCCTGTTCCTAATAAAGTGTCCCTGAGCAGTGCAAATGATTTAAGTGCTTGGCTGCGAGCCTACAGGTGAGAGATATGAGAGGTGACCCCAGAAATGCCTTGGAAGAAAGGCCTGGTGATCTACTTCTAAAACTTAGTCATTGAAAACCCCTTGAAGTATGTTTCTACTCAGGCACAACTGGGTCACCATGATTGACATCCACTTGATAGCAATTTGTTTTAGCTTCACTGTGAACACAGATACTCTATTAGAAAAACAAGGAAAAAAAATGCTCTCTTTAATGCGTTAAAGAAATTTTAGGATCCTTAGCTATGCTCTCATCTTTTCTTGAAGCTTTGAACGAACTGTTCATCTTGGTTTGACCTAACACACAAGGAATTTGGGGGAACTTCATACTTTGGACATGTTAGCAGGAGGCATCAGTCTTTGAAAAAAGAGACCATGTTTGGAAGAGTAGTCGGTCAGTAAAAAAGGAGGACCTTCAACAAATTGGAATGACACCATGACTATAACAATGAGGTGCACATGCCCGAGACTGTGAGGACAGCGCAGGAAAGGGTAGGATTTCAATCTGTTATTGATAGTGTTTCTATGAGTTGTAGTTGACCAACAGCACCTAACAACAACAACAACAACAACAACAACTGGGAATTTGTATTTTCACCGTAGAGACAGTGAATGAGAACCTACATCCTAACAAGATCCTAGATGATTTTTATGTAGGCATGTTGTTGTTAGGTGCCTTAAGTGAACTCTGACTCTGAGCAACTTCTTGTACAGCAGAGCAGAATGCTA
>NW_006399760.1:23771949-23773061 GCF_000299155.1 Elephantulus edwardii | reverse complement strand
CATATTCTCTACCAACATCACAATTCAAAAGGCATCAATTCATCTTTAGTCTTCTTTATTGGCTGTCTGATTCATACTTACACATGAAACAATGGAAAACTCTCTGGCTTAAGTCAGGCACATCATAGTCTTCAAAGTTGTAGCCATGTTCTTTATCTTGTTAACAGGTCATTGGCACCAGGTTTGCCCAAGGCAAATGTGTCATTTCATTTCTTGGTTGTTCCTTCCATGGTTGTTGTTTGTAGATCCAAGTAAAATTAAATCATTGACAACTTCAGTCTTTTCTCTGTTTATCCTGATGTTAGTGTGAGTATATTGTTTCTCGACACTGAGGTGTAACCTATAGAGAAAACTTTCATTTTCTGCATTAAACTCTTCAGAACCTCTTCACTTTTAGCACGTGAGGTTGTGTCATCTGCATATCACAGGCTGTTGGTGAGTTTTTCTACAAATCTGATGCCACATTCTTCTGCTTCTCAGAGTATTTGCTCATGATACAAATTGAGTAGATAGATATACATATGAAGGCATAATCTTATATATGATAAGGACTTTTACAAATTCATATTAATAATGTGTGGATCTATAAAAGTCACCGGGAGATCTTGTTAAAATGAAGGTGCAGGATTCACCACAGTAACTGAGTTTTCGTTTTCTTGTGGAGTTAACACCAAATAAAAACTGAAAAAGAAAAAAAAAAATGAAGGTGCAGGATATCTGAGGTGGAAATGCAAATTTTCACTAAGTTTATTGAACCAGAGTGAAGCAAATTTGAAGCCCTAATTTTTCATTCTTGTTCAACCCCTCCAAAACTGCATGGTGTATAATTACAAACTCTAGCAACTGTTTTTAGAGGACCCTCCTTGCTCAGATAAGCAAATCCAAGAAAGCCCATTTATAATTTAGCATATGGCTATACCACCACTCTGTTATGTTTATTTTTAAGATTTCGTATCTTAAGATAAAATCTTGTCATAAAAGCACTGAGGTAAATCAGAGAGGAATATTACTTTTGTTCAGAAAGATGGGGGGCATTTCTTTTACTCATGGCAATGATAAGTGAAGAAGAAAAGAAAGCCTTTTATTTGACCTTTTCCAAGAAAATTACAAAA
>NW_006399760.1:23766893-23768489 GCF_000299155.1 Elephantulus edwardii | reverse complement strand
AAAGGACACACTGACAAAGATTAATCAGAACTGGCTTTGACAAGCACTGTGGCATTTGGACAAGAACAAACTGGGAGGAGGGTAGAGAGAATGGTGCAGAGGTGAATGAATGGAAACCCAAAATCTTTGTAAATGTTTATGAAAATTAAGATATAATTATAGAAAAAAATTTAAAAAAAGAAAGCCTTTTATTTGTAAAAGGTGGGTTCTGGTGGCATAGTCAGTAGGAAGTTGTACTGTCAACCCAAAGGCCACATTTCTCTGCTAATCTGAGACAGAGACAAACCATTTCCTCCCATGTGATCTACAGGCTTCAGAAATCCACTGGGCAGTCAGCTACACGTTGGTTCTGACTTGAAGGTAATAAAGGGTTTTTTAGGTGTTGGTGTTATATGCCATCAAGTGAGAAAGGACCCATAGCTGACCCTCCAGTGGTTTTTCAGAGACAGTAAATCTCGTAAGATGAGATTGTCCATCTCTCTTTTTATGGAACAGTTGGTGGATTTGAACTGCATGCCTTAGGTTTAGTATCACAACTCCTTACCACTAGACCAAACCCCACAACCCCCAAAGTTACTGCCTTTAAGTCAGAATTGACTTTGTAAAAAGCATGCATCTGTTCATGGAAAATGCGTACGCGCATTGCAGGCTGAAGAGAGCTTCTTGGAAAACTCAGTGTACATTTTATTATTTGCTTCTGATTTAGTGCTCCTGTTAGCTAACTATATTTATACATTATAGAAAGTAATGTGAGTTACATAGTTCTCTGTGCTAATAAAATGAATGCTGAAAATCTGACAAAGAAAACAGATGGTCCTCCAAAGACCCATTAAATTCCTCTGTCTGCAGCCATGCCTTTGTTTCCTACCCGCAACATATTTTATTGTCTAATGTAATTGACTACTTATATCACGGGCACAATACAAACACCAGATTGATTCCTTTTGAAAAACTCTCTAGAGTATCTGCTTCCATCCATGTGACTTGCTCTATATAATCCAGGATAGTCTGATGAGAGAATTCTGAACTACAGAGTAGTTGACTGTTTGAGTTCTAACCCTTGATTTACCACTAACAATACCCAGGGCAAGCTACCCAGATGTTCCTTATTGCAGATAAGAAGGTCTGAGGTGGAATATGGCATGATGTTGATCCTGTTGCTCTTTAAATCATACTAAAGTGGCAAGACTCATAAATAGCTAACCATAATTCTCACATAGTTACCCTGTGTAAATAATATAATAAAATTGTAAAGAACTACATAAAAGGAAATTTTGTATCATGTTAAGGCTTTGCTTTTTAAACAATTAACAGCAATATAGATTAATCAAGAAACAATTTACTATATTTGATGATTCTGTGCTTGACAAGAACTAGCAGGATATTTCGTCTATTATTGCTATTCTGTACAACTCATTAAAGTTGATGCAACATTTAAATTACACTTAGTGCTTCGCTTCTTAAGAGCACAAATACTGTACAGCTGTCTGCACTCCCATAATTTGCCATAAATCTGTAGTGATATATACAATTAGATTCTACTATATAATGCTTACATAGCTCATCAGTTTTGTGCTTTCTAATAGGGTTGCGATG
>NW_006399760.1:23763638-23766193 GCF_000299155.1 Elephantulus edwardii | reverse complement strand
CCAGCATTTGGGTGTGCCTGAATGGTATAGCCCTGGTGTGTCCACTTGCTGTACAGAGGTAATTTGTGGTTGCTGGGACTCTGAGCACTATAACACTGATGTGTCAAATGTGAGAATGGTTACCCATGGTGGACAGTGTTTGGTGGAGCTCCCTGATTAAAACAAGCTTGGAAGCAGGAGTGGCATCCGCTTCCACAGTAGCTTGCCTCTGGAAACCCTATGAACCTGAAGAAAGGATGAAAGTCACACAAGTGTTGAGGACGTTTGTACATTGAGTCGCTACGAATTGCCTACAACTCAACGGCGCTTAACAACAACAACAACAAAACAACTGTGTTTTATAGGATCATTCCCATGCATTGTATCTTATAAAATTTATTACCATTGATCTATTCCCACTATTACTCCATCATTCCATATCCCCACTGAATCTTTCCTAATTCCTTCATCTTTTCACTTCATCCACCAAACTCTGTGACCCCGTGATTTCTACCTCTCTTCACCCTCAGTTCCTCATCCCCTTTTCTCCCTCTCTGGACATTTATACACACTTTATTAGTTATCCATATGTTTTTACAACAATGGTCTTACATAGTATTTGTCCTTTTGAGCCCGAGTTAGTTCACTCAGCATAATGTTCTCCAGTCATGTTATATAGTAATTTTCTAAATCATTGCCACTGAGTGCTGCATAGCATTCCATTGTGTGAATGTACTACAATTTCTCAATCCAGTAATTTATTGATAGGCATATGAGCTGTTTTTATGAAATTGCTACTATGAATAACTCTTCTATAAACATTGGTGTTCAAATCTCCATTTGTTTCTCAGTTGTTTTTTTGTTTTTTTCAGGCTATATTCCAGCAGTGGAACTGCTAGGTCATCTGAAATTTCTTTGTTCAGCTTTTTGAAGAAATATCAAACTACCTTCCAGAGTGGAGATACCTTTTACAATCTCACCAACAGTGTATGAGAAATCCAATCTCTCCACATTCTCTTCAACATTTATTGCTTACTGTTCTATTAAACTTTGCCACTGCTATGGGAATAAGATGGTATCTCACTGCAGTTTTGATTTGTGTCTCTCTTATTCCTGGTGATTTTGAGCTTTTGTTTATGTGTCCATTTGCTAACAGAATGTCTTCCTCTGTGAAGTGAAAAGTCTTTCCATATATTTTGCCAATTTTTTAATTGGGCTATTAGTCTTTCTTGTGGAGACCCTGTAGCATTCTGTAAACTTTCATTATGAGACTATTGTCTGAGATGGCATTGTCACACATTTTCCCCAGTCAATAGGTTTCCTTTTCACCCTAATGGGAAAAAATTTTGATGCACACAGAGACTTAATCTTTAGAAGGTCCCATTTGTTGTTATCCTCTCCTAGTGGTGCATTTATGGCTGTATTTGCCAGCTGTACTACTGGAGAAGAGCATTGAATATTCCATGGACTGTCTGGAGAACAAATAGCTTCGTCCTAGAGAGGGTGAAGCCAGCGCCTGGAGACAAGGATTCTGAGGCTTCGTCTGACATACTTTGGGCATATTGCAAGGAGGGGCCAGTCCGCAGAGAGGGACATAATGCTTGGAAAGGTGGAGGGATAGAGAAAGAGTGGGAGACCCTCGATGAGATAGATTGATACAGTGACTGGGATAATAAGGGTAGGTGTGTCATAGACAGTAAAGTTGGCACAGGGTAGAGCAGGTTTCAGGGTTGTTGTACATAGGGTTGCAATGAGTTGCAAGAGACTCGATGGCACATAACAACAACACAGCATTTATACCATAGGATAGGCCATCTGAGTTGGGTCCTGTTTTGTCTCTTATGATCTTTACAGCTTTACTTACCCCTAGGTTTCTAGGATCCACCTTGAGTTTATTTGAGTTTATTTTATGTATGGTCTGAGATGTCGATACTGCTTCAACTCTTTGCAGGTATCAGTCCAATTTTGCCAGCAACATTTGTTGGAAAGATTGTTGTTTCTCCATTTAATAGGTGTTTTTTTCTTGTCAAATACCAGTTGACTGTAGGTAGATGAGTTAATTTCTGGGTCCTCAATTCTGTTCTTTTGTTCTGTGTATTTGTCATTACACCAGTACCATATCATTTTGATTATTATGACTATTGTAGTAGGCTTTGAGATCAGGGAGTGTTATGCCTCCTATTTCTTTCTCTTATTTTTCTCCAGAAGCACTTTGCTTACTCAGGTTCTCTCTCCTTTCCAAATAAATTTATCAATTACCTTTTCTATATCTTTGAGAAATTAATTTGGTGTCTGTATTGAGATTGCATTGAGCTGGCAGATAGCTACTGATAAACTGTCATTTTCACTATATTGAGTCTTCTTATTCATGAACAAGCAACATTTTTTCATTTAGTTAGGCCTCTTGTTGTCTCTTGCAGTAGTGTTTTGTATTTTTATTTATAATGTTATTTTGTGTCTCTAGTTAGGTTTATTCCCCAGTGGAAACTACAGAACAGTGTCATTGATTTCACATGCAAGCAAGATTCTGCTGAAGATCATCCAAAAACGATTAGAACAGCACATCAGCAGAGAAC
>NW_006399760.1:23761231-23762582 GCF_000299155.1 Elephantulus edwardii | reverse complement strand
GACTGGGGTAATCGGGATGGGTGTGTCAGAGGCGGTGCAGTTGGCGCAGGATAGAGCAGGGTTTAGAGCTGTTGTGCATAGGGTCGCTATGAGTCGGAAACGACTCGATGGCACATAACAACAACAACAATCTCAATTTGTGGTTGGAGATTATAAATGGTATTTCTGCCTTGGTTTTTTCTCTGTGTTTTCTTTCTTACTGTAGCAGAATCCAGTTGATTTTTGTATATTGATCTTACATCCTGCTTCCCTACTGAATTGGTATACTAGGTCTAACAGGGTTGGGGTTTTGTTGTTGTTGTTGTTGAGTCCTTTCTGTGTACATTATCATATCATTTGCAGATAGAGTTTTATCACCTCTTTGCCAATCTAGAGGTCTCTTATTTCCTTTTCTTGTCTTCTTGCCCTAGCAAGTACTTCCAATACAGTATTGAATAGAAGCAGTGAAAGTGGATATCTTTTTCTGCTCCCTGTACTCAAAGGGAATGCCTTTAGTCTTTGTGCATTGAGAAATATGTTAACTCTTGGTTTTGCATATATATTTTTCACTAGGTTGAGGAAATATCTTCTATCGCTACTTTGATGAGTGTTTTAATCAGGAAGCGGTGATAGATTTTGTTGAAAGCCTTTTCTATATCAATTGATAGAATCTTGTGTTTCTTGTTCTTTGCTTCGTTAATGAATTAGGTTGATTGTTTTTCTTATGTTGAACCATCCTTGCATATCTGCAATGAATCCCACCTGGTCATGATTATTTTTTTTATGTACTATTGGAAGCACATTTCCTTGAGAGAACCTTCTCTTGTACTGTCCTTCGACTAAGCATGATGTCTTTTTCCAGGAACTGGTCTCTCCTAAAAACTTGTCCAAAATACATATTTCACCAAAATAGAGTCTAGTAAACCACACTTCTAAGAAACATTCTGATTATACCTTGACCAAGGCAGATATTTTTATTCTTTTGGTAGATATATTTAATATTCTTCACCTCTACCATAAAGCAAAGGCATCAATTACTTCTTTGAGTTTTCTTATTCATTGTCCAGCTTTCACATGAATATGAAGTGATTAAAATGCCATGACTTGGATCTTTTGTTGTTGTTGTTAAGTGCCATCAAGTCATAGGTGACTCATAGTGGCCCTGTTAACAAAAGACCTGAACACTTGTATGATTTTCATCCTTTCTCCAGGCTCATAGGGTTTCCAGAGGCAAGCTATTTCTGGAGTGGATGCCACTCCTGCCGTCAAGCTTCTATTAACTGGGGAGCTCTACCAAATCAGAGAGTACTTAAGGATACTTTGTGTAGAATGTTAAATGACCCAGGAAGTATCAAGAGAAGATGGAAGGAAT
>NW_006399760.1:23755072-23755986 GCF_000299155.1 Elephantulus edwardii | reverse complement strand
AAAAAAGTATCCTTAGACTATACTTATTCATCCACTGTGCTATCCAAGTCTGAGAATACAGTGTTTCTTATCTCTAATATTGGTCTTTTGTTCATAGGGTCACTATGAGTCAGTGCTCAACTGATGACAGCCAACCACCACCACCAGTCTAAACACAAAGCACAAGGAGAAAAGTTCAGAAACCTCTCAATTATAGTGAATGTGATGTTTTTTCATTGTTTCCTTGCTGCTTACAAGAGGTAATAAAGGATTAGAGGAAGACTTATTAACAACTTTGAAACACAAATGACCTACTCTTACTGTACAGGGATCCAAACAAACCTACTGGCATTGAATAGATTCTGACTCATGGTGTCTGTCCCTCCTTTGAGTTTCCAAGGCTGTGAATCTAAACAGATGAAAACCATCTTCCTTCCATGGATAGGCAAATGGACTCAATCTGCAAACCTTTTGGTTAACAGAGCAGGTAATGCACTAGACCACCATGGCATCTTGATATGTGGTGGTGTTGTTAGGACCATTGAATCAACTATGACTCATCACAACTCTACGAACAACCTAGATCTGAACCTTACTGTAGCCTACACCATCCTCAGGATCTCAGATACGCCTCTTATCATTGCTAAAGTCATTGTAGCAATACTTTTTTTTTTAGTTTGAGTTATATCTTTTTTATTTTTTCCTTTCATTTTATTTAGGTAAAATTACAGAATGATAACTATTATATGTCCTTCTCCCACTAATATACTCTCAAGTATATGACCATTATTTTTGTGTGATTTCTTTGAGCACAGATCCTTATAAACTTTATTTTTTTAAAATTATTATTAAATTTTATTAGTTTTAATGAACATCTACAGAGATTTTGGGTTCTCATTCATTCATTGTTGCACTGTTTTCTCTACCCTCCTCCC
>NW_006399760.1:23750573-23754086 GCF_000299155.1 Elephantulus edwardii | reverse complement strand
AATTGATGCCTTTGAGCTGTGATGCTGGAGAAAAGTATTGAATATACCATGGACTGCTAGGAGAACAAACAGGTTTGTCCCCGAAAGGGTGAAGCCAGAATGCTCCTTGGAACCAAGGATTCTGAAGCTTCGTTTGACATATTTTGGGCATGTTGCAAGGAGGGACTGGTCCTTGGAGAGGGACATCATGTTTGGCAAAGTGGAGGGGTGGTGAAGGAGAGGAAGACATTCGGTGAGATGGATCGATTCTGTGACTGGAGTGGTGGTAATAACTGCGTTTGGGATGGCTAGGTTGGCACATGATAGAACCACATTTAGAGCTCTTGTACATAGGGTCGCTATGAGTCGCAAGTGACTTGATGGCACATAAAAACAGCAACAATGGGTGACCATTAACACATTTGACACATCAGTGTCACAGTGTTCAGCTTCATAGCAACCACAAGTTACCTCTGTACAGCAAGTGGACAGACCAGGGCTATATGACCTAGAAGAATGTTTGACCAAAAACAATTAAAAAATAAGCCCAAGGGTCACAGATTAAGGTCACCCACCTTTGGCTTGGTAGCATCACTTTCTGTCTACTAGGCCAACTGAGCTCTCTCATTGTTGTTGTTGTTAATTGTTGTTGAGTTGTAAGCAACTCATGGTGACCATAAGATCAAAAGGTCTTATCTAGTAGATTTTCCTAATATAATAAGTTGTTGATTTCTTGACTGCTGTGTTTAAAGACGTTGATTGTGGATCCAAATAAAATAAAATCCTTGAGAAAATCATTATTTTTTCCTTATTGTATGATGATGGCAAGTATTAGTGACATAGTCTGCAGCAAGTTGCACTAACCCGAAGGCCACAATTCTCTAGCAATTCCACACACCAGCATGTCCAAGAGAGAAAGATGAGGAGAAAGATAAGCAGTCTTTTCCTGTGGCCTATTTTTGCAGTCTGATATTGATTGAACATGCAATCAAGATGCATTAGTAGATGATTAGGCTGCAAAAGTTGGGAACAAGAAGGGCTGTTATTGTTTGTTGTTGTGTCCCATCCAGATGGAAGCAACCTGTAGCTGACCCTCTGGTGAATTTTCAGAGGCAGTTAATTGCACAGGAGGAGATTGTCTATCCTTTTCCCAGGGAGCTACTGGTGGCCTCAAACTGTGTACCTTCAGGATTGCAGCTCAGCTTCTTTCCACTAGGCCACTAGAGTCCCCTTCAAGAAGGACTAGTAGTTGAAGGGGGGGATGCGAAAAAAGGCTTTGAAAATATGGCCTTGGTAACAGAAAATAGACTGGAAGTCAAATAACATGACTTTGCACAATCAATGTTTTATTCATTGGAAATTTTTTTAAAATCCCACAATAAAACAATAACCCCTCAACAATGACTATACACATGAACCTTGCCTGGTGGTTTACACAGGAATTGTGTTGACTATATTTATGGGAAAAGTCAATGGAGAAGCTCAATAACAGCTATTAAAACAAGATTAGGAGCTGACTGTCAACCAGATCATCAATTACTCATACACAAGCTCAAGTTAAAGCTGAAGAAAATGTAAACAAGTCAATGAGAACCAAAATACAACCTTGAGTTTAGTTCACTTGAATTTAAAAACTCTTAAGAAGCTCTGGTGGCCTAGTGACAAGAAGCTGCACTGTAATCCCAGAGACCTGCTGTTCCAATCCACCAGATGCTCTGCTGGAAGAGGACCCTCTCCTCCTGTACCAGTCAGATCTGATTTGATGATACACACACAAAAAATAATTTCCTTTAAGAAAGAAAGCTATCTCAAGAGTAGGTTTGTTGCATTTAACATTAATGACTAAAGACCATATCAGCTGTGGGATAACATCAAGGACATTATCCATGAAGAAAACAAAAGGTCATTACAAAAATAAGAGAGAAAAAAATAAAACAGATGTCAGAAAAGACTCTGAAATAGAAAAAAAAATACGGCTTTATTGATAGGAAAACTTTGAGGTTGCATGATAATACAGTTTCCAAAATCAATGACTTCTTTATTGTAAGGATTATATTGTTGTTGTTGTTGTTGTTGTTGCTAAGTGTCATAGAGTTGTAGATGACTCCCTATGAATGAAAGACCTGAGCACTGTTCATGGAGTTTCCAGAGGTAAGTCATTCCAGAAGTGAATGCCACCCCTGCTTCCAAGCTTGTTTTAATTGAGGAGCTCCACCAAACACTGTCCACCATGGGTAACCATTACCACATTTGACACATTAGTGTCACAGTGTTCAGCATCACAACAATCATGACTTACCTCTGTACTGCAATGCACAGAACAATGCTATACCACTTAGAAGAATGTTTGACAAAAAACGATTTAAATAAGGCTTACAACAATTTAAATTACAACTGTGCAACTAGACATCATTGAATTGAATACACCAACTTTGTGACAATAAATGATGGAACCAAATTTATGACATAAATGAAAAAGCTCAATATTATCAGTCAGAAAAAAACATCAGGAGCCGACTACAAAACAGACTCTTCTATTTCCAAGTTAAGCTGAAGCTGAAGAAAATGAAAACAAGTCTACAAGGGTCCAAGTAATCATTTCAAGAACAGATTTGGCATTTTGAACATTAATCACTGAACACTAGACTAATTATGAGACTACATCAAGGTATCTTAAAAACAAGAGGAAAGCAAAATTTCACTTAAAAGACAAAAAAGACCAAATGGAAAATGGATGCCAAAAGAAACTCTGATATTGCTCTTGCCCATAGAATAGTTAAAGCAGGTAGAAGAAAGACGAAGTGGAAGTATTGAATAGATGTTTTCCAAAAGCAGCTTGGGAAGGAAAAAATTATTATTTTGAAATGTTCAAAGATCGAAGTTAGAAAATGAAAAGGAACAGTCACACTTGACATATCAAACTGAAAGAGCTAAAGGAAAATTTAAACCACAAGTTGAGATATTATAGATTTATATTGCAATATACTTCCTATATGATACAGGAAGCATCTACAGAAGATGGAAGGAAAATAATCTCTAACCAAAAAATTTAGTTGATGTTCACCCATTTCAAGAGGTATCACATAATCAAGAACTGTTGATGTTGAAGGAAAAAGTACAGATAGCATGAGTGAAAATAAGATTTCAGGAATAGATCTATTAACTCATATGTTTTAACAAATGGATGCAATGCTAAACCTGTTCACTTGCCTATTCTGAGTAATTCATAAGACCTGACTGGCTGATTGGAACAGATCTAAATATATGCCCATTACAAAGAAAAGTGCTTCAACAGAATCAAACATTATTATTCCTATATCATGCAAGTAAAATTCTGCTGAAGATAATTCAAAGATAGTTTGCAGAAATTTAGGCAAGATTCAGGAGAGAACATGGAATAAGAAATATTGTTGCTAATGCTAAATGGATATTGACTGAAAGCGAAAAACACCAGAAAGATGTTTTGTTTTGTTTTTTATTAATTAATTTATTTATTTTTCATTTCAGTGAACATCTACAGAGATTTTGGAATTC
>NW_006399760.1:23736450-23746174 GCF_000299155.1 Elephantulus edwardii | reverse complement strand
TAATCTCCTTTGTCAGTGTGTCCTTTGCCATTCCCTATCACTCCTCCCTGAGAGAGACTTCACCCTGATTCATAAGGAAAAGGGGATGACGTATTCTCTTAGCTACTTCCGTAGCAATAAATCTTGTAGAGGATTATTCTTTCTTTCATTGACATTCTCCTCCTTTCCATGATGTATCTTTGCAAGGACTGGTCTCTCCTGACAACATGACCAAAATATGTGAGATGAAGTTTACATCCTCATCTGTAAGGAGCACCTTAGCTGCACTTCCTCCATGACAGACTTGTGTTGTTGTTAGGTGTCGTCAAGTTAAGTACAACTCATTGCAACCCTATGAACAGCCAACTTGAACTCTGCCCTATCCTGTGCTGGGCTCATCATCTCTGACACTTTGGTGCCTATTGCTGAAATCATTGTGTCAATCTATCTCCTTGGGGGTCTTTCTTTCCTTCGCTGTCTCTCCATCTTGCCAATCATGATATCCCTTTCCAAGGAACAGCCTCGCCAGCTATATGTCCAACATATGAAAGATGAAGCTTTGCCGTCTTTGTCTCTAAGGAGTGCTCCGGCTGCACTTTTCCCAAGACATAACTGTTTTTTCTTTTGGCAGTCCACGGAATATTCAGTACTTTGCTTCAGCACCACAACTCAAAGGCATCAATTCTTCTTTTGTCATCCTTATTTATTGTCCGGCTCCCTCACGCATAGCAGGTGATTGAGAAGACCATGGCCTGGATCAGGAGCACCTTAGTCTTCAAACTGACATCATTGCTTTTTAGCATTTTGAAAAGGTTCCTGACAGCAAGCTTGCCCAATGTAAATATGTCTCCCGATTTCCTGACTGCTGATACTATGGGTATTGATTGTTGATACAAGCAAGATGAAATAGTTGATGACCTCAATCTTTCTATCATGTTGACAGTAGTAAGGACTTTGGTTTTCTTAATGTTGAGATGTAATCCATACCAAAGACAGTAGTTCTTGATCTTCTGCAGTATTTCATATCCTCTTCACTTTCAGCAAGCAAAGTTGTTTCATTGCACAATGCAGGTTGTTGATGTGTCTTTTTCCAATACTGATCCCACGTTCTTCTTCATAGACTCTGATTTCTTGATTTTTTTTTTTCTCAGCTTACAGATTGAGTAGTTATGGAGAAAGAATAAAACCCAGATGCATACTTTTCCTGATTTTAAACCATGCAGTCTATTACACACTTAATGTTTTCCTGAAATAACACACAGTCCCAAACAGTGACTGCATGACCAAACACTAGAAACAATGGTGCCTATTATTTCAGGAAAGTGAAATGTGGAAGGCAATATGTATTTTCCAGTTTATGAAATTCCCTTACTTCCCTTTCAGCCTTGTCCAGATTAGACTTTAATTAGAGACAAATTGTTATTAAAAAAAGGAGCTCTGGTGGCCTAGTGGTAAGAATTTGTGTTGCAATCCCAAAGGAGCGCGCTTCGAATAGATCATAGGATGACAAAATGTTTGGTGCGATGAAGAAAACAAGCAAGGAAATACTGTATGTGTATGTCACAACTGGTGCTGTCAAGCACTATTTATGCTTGTTCTTAGTGTCACAAAAGAAGTTCAAACTCATAGTGACATGGGTTATTATTAAGTGCCGTCGAGTCATAGATGATTCATACTGACCCTACGAACAAAAGACCTGACCACTTGTATGACTTTCATTGTTTCTCCAGATTCATAGGGTTTCTGGAGGCAAGTTATTTTGGAAATGGATGCCACTCCTGCTTCCAAGCTTGTTTTAATCGGGGAGCTCCACCAAGCACTGTCCACCATGGGTAACCATTATTGCATTTGACATATCATTGTCACAGTGTTCAATATCACAGCAACCTCGAGTTACCTCTGTACAGTGTGTACAGCGGACACACCAGGGCGATACAACCTACAAGAATGTTTGACTAAAAACAATTAAAACCAGGCCTGAAGGCCGTGGATTAAAGTCTCCCACCTTTGACTTGGTAGCATCACTTTCTGTCCACTAGGCCAACTGAGCTCTCTCTATGTTATTGTTGTTAAGTGCCATTGAGTTGTAGGCAACTCAGCAACCCTATGAACAAAAGACTGAACACTTGAATGACTTTTATCGTTTCTCCAGGGTTTCTGGAGGCAAGCTATTTTGGAAGTGGATGCCACTCCTGCTTCCAAGCTTGTTTTAACCTGGGAGTTCCACCAAACACTGTCCACCATGGGTAACCATTGTACATAGGTACAACAGAAAAACAAAAAACACCACCACTTCCCAGTCCCGTGTCATCCTCAGAATTGCTTGACAATATGCTACCGATTGTTGCTGTTTCAACCCATTGTGACAGTCACTGTGCCAATCCATTATAGACATTATCAACTCACAATAGGTTGATGAGTTCAAGAATGGAAACGGTACACCAATCATTAAGGACTATTGAGCAGAGAAACTGGAGAAAACCACAGATGTCTTGGAAAGGAGAGCTAGGAATTGGCACGAAGTATTTATTGAGTTGTATCTCATAATTATACTATCAATTTGAGTTATTTTGTAATTTGGCTGCTGGACAGAAGAATCAAAAAAGAAAAAGAAACACCAGTTCTTAAATTATTACACAGTGAAGAAAAGAAAGTGTTCTCACTAGTTTCAATTTTTAAAAAAAGAAGGGGTGGGGAAGCCATCTTTACTGCTCTATTTGACACAGATAGCAAGAGCCAGGCACTTTTACCCAACTCCTCTTCCTAGTAAATCACTGATCCATTGGAAATATTTTTCTAAACAGTGTTTGTGTCTCTCTGACGTTAATGGCTCTTTGTTTATATGACTGTATGTGGTATTGATTATAAGGCATTTTTCTGATTTTTGTTTTATACTTACATGTTTATAGGAACACAACATAGATTAGGAGATATCTCATATATTTTCTCATTTTACTGAGTAGTAAAACCGGAGGCAAAGAAACTGGGAAAGTCAGAGATTAGATGACAGTACAGTGACTTTGATTGGATCCAGTGCAGAAAGGCAGTTTAACTGTTTCCAACAGTATTCATAAATGTGCTGGCTCAAAATCGTACATTTAGTCATATTTGACTATATATTACTAAGAGTTTAAAAGTGAGCAAAAGTAAGTTGATTTTATTAGCACTCAAGGGGCTAGTGTACATAGGTGTTCAATAAGTATTTATGGAGTGATGAATTACTAGTAAGATTAGAATTTCCTTGATATGTCTTTTCAGAAAGATATCTTTGAAATGTTTGCAGTTATCCTCCCCATCCTTCCAAAAATAGGGGAACTAGAAAGCAGGATTAAAATCTCTGAATTTTTACTTTCATAGCAAATAGCTTCTCTCTTTCTCTTTCTCTCATTGCCATGTGTAGAAACTGAGTCATAGCTGATCACTCCTTGGGTTTTTAGGACTATAAACTGCACAGGAAGAGATTGCCCATCTTCCTCCCAGAGAGGCATTGATAGATTTGAACCATCAGAGAAGCAAGAAGCCTCTGGGTTAGTGGCACAGCTTGTCATGGTCTAGGTCACCAGAGCTCTCTTGACAAATAATCTAGCCTCCTTATTTTGCAACTGAAAGAGCTAAAGGCCAGTTATAACAACCAGACTTAATTCTACACCCTCTAGTCTCATCAATAGACTAGAGTCTTAAGTTCTTGATTTCCTGCTCGCTCTCTCTCAGGCTTCTAACAACTTCTGCCATGACCCAAGATCTCTGGGCAGGGTGGATCCTGAAAGAGCAGGGGAGAGTTGGCCAGACAATAGCAATATCTGTGGATCAGAACTCAGGCCATATTTGGGTGTGGTGTAAACACAGCTGTACTAGGAAGAGAACTGACAAAGTGGGTGGTAAATAAATCATCAAAAGTATAAAATGCCAATATCTCAACTGGTAGGAGAGATTCTAGTTTCATGTTCCAAATCTCTAGACTTGTAACCCTTCTTATAAGGAAAGTTCAGTTTGAAAGGAAAAAGACGGAGGTAAGTCTGAATTTAAAGCCAAGGAAAATAATACATGTAGACCTCATATGAATTAATAAAATTTCCTTGAAATTTGATAGAATCTTTGGATGAAGGTCTATTTCTGAGAAAATTTGATTAACAGTAGTTTATAATCTCACTTTTTGTAATAATAAACTACTTGAAGACAAGTTCTTTTTACTTCCTTTCAAAGATACTAATGTAGAATTTCACTTTTATCCACCTAGGATAAGGCTTTCCCTTAAATTAATTCAGTGAAAAGAGAGTGCAGTTATCATTAAAACTAATATTATAGGATTTTGTAAATTGCATCTCTGTGTGAGAAAGAAAGAGAAAGAGAAAGAGAACATTTAGTGCTGATGGAATTGCTCCAAGGATTGTAATACTAAGAACTGGATTACAGCCAGTGCCTTTGGTTTTAGGGAAGGCAAGCATGAGCCAGTAAATGCTCTCAGTACCAGTGGATTGCTGGTTATTTGATGCTGAGGGGTCAACTTATTGGATGCCCAGGAGCTGAAAGAAACAATGGTTCTCTGGCAATTAGCATAGTCATCCCAGCAGGGGAGCCTATTATCTCTAATAGACAGAAGTGTCTCCAGGCTATAGCTTAATCTTGCAAGAACTTTAATTTTGAGGTATCATGACATCTTTGTTAGATGTTTCAAATAGACCCTGTATGCTTATTTAGCAAACTCCTTCCACAGACATAAAATGTGAAATTCTAGAATTTGAACATTATTCAAGATAGTTTATAAACTGTAACAGAAAAAAAGACTGCAAAATCATCAAGACACATTTCTTGTCAGTATAATTGTGTACAACTTTTTCTTTTTAATTTTTTATCCCTTGTTTCTCTTTGATCTTTCGTTCTCTTTTAGATGCTGTCAATTATGTCTGATTTCTATTTCCTCAAAACTTTTCTTCCTGTCTATTCTTGCTATTGGAATTCTTTTGTAGGCTTGGATTTAATTGTACACACAATACTTCTTACTTCTTATCTTGGGACTTCTTAACATCAAAAAGCAAAAGGCTTTACTTTCAAAATTCTTTTTCTTTAGGCCATGTTGGACAATGATTAATGATGACAGAAGAAGAATTGATGCCTTTGAATTGCGGTGTTGGAGAAGAGTACTGAACATGCCATGGACTGCCAAGAAAACAAACAAGGAAGTCTTGGAGAAAGTGCAGCAGCCAGAGTGCTCCTTAGAGGCAAGGATGGCAAAGTTTCATCTTACATATTTTGGATATGTTGTGTGGAGGGGCTAGTCCTTGGAAAAAGAAGGTCAGTGATATAGAAGAAGATACTCAATGAGATGGATTGACTCTAACAGTGGACTCAAGTATAGCAGAGATGATGAGGATGGCACAGGATAGGGCAAATTCAGGTCCCTTGTTCACAGTGTTGCTATGAGCTGTGATCAACTTGGTGGCACCTAAGAACCCTCCCCTCACAGAGTTCTATGTGTCAAAATCAACCTGTTAACCTCACTAAGTATAGATCTGATCTTTTCGAAGCTTGGTACTTGGGCTTTTTTCCCCCCTTTCTTTTCTTTATTTCTATCATTTTTAGTATTATATTAGAGACCTTCTTTATTGACTGAATCCTATCTTTTTCATCAAAAAGGGTAACATTTTAACTAAAAGAATAAATATTCTTTTATTAAGCTAAAAAATAGTGACTATAAACTTTGCATTATAGCGATGCATGTATATGTGTAATTAAATGCTATTACTTGAATTGTTTAATTCTTTACATTTGGTTTATAATCTATTTCTACAAGTTTAGCAACTTGTATAGAACTAGATTTTTTTTTTTATCACTCAGGTAGCAATGGCCTGAGTCTTTGGGCATAACAGGAAATATTGATGTCTTTTAGCAGTTGCTTATGTCTAGACTTTACTCATTAATTTCCTTGGGAGCAAGGCCTGAGGTCTCTAAGGGATAAGCCATAAATTCTCTATTGCAGATACTTTTCTACCTCCCAATATTGAGGGGGAAAACTGCCTTGACAGCAGAAACAAATGTCAATGGTGAAAAGTGGAAAAGCAAACTTTTATAAGCTACACAGAGATGAGGAATAAACAACACAGATTCACTATAAGTAAAGAGGTTGCTGGACTCTCTATTCATGGTTTTCATTTATACTACAGTTTTTTTGTGTACTATCAAGTTGAGACTGATCCATAGCTGACCCACCAATGGGTTTTCAGAGGCAGTAAATCACTCAGATGTGAATCTTCATGGATATCAAGAATATAACCCATGAAGAAAGGAAAACGTCATTACAGAGACAGAAGAGATGAAGCAGTATGTCAGCGAAGACTCTGAATATTACATTAGAATTCTGGGAAGCTGAAATAAAGGCAAGAAATGAGTAAGCTAAAGCATTGAACAGAATATTTCAAAGGGTAGCTTGCAAAGACAAAGCAAAACATTATAACGAAATGTGCAGAGCTGAAGTAAGAAAATAAAAAGGGAAGAGCTCACTCAGAATTTCTCAAGCTGAAGAAACTAAAGAACAAGTTCAAGCTATGAGTTACAATAACTAAGGATGATATGGCAATGTATTGAATGATCCAGGAAGCATCAAAAAAGACAGAAGGAATACACTATATTCATTGTACCAAAAATAATTGGCTAACACAGAAGAATTTCATGAAACAACATATGATCAAGAGGCAATGGTGCTAGTGGCAAGAAGCTGCACTGCAATCCTGAAGGGCGAGCAGTTCAAATCCACCAGATGCTCCTCTTTTTAAAATTTTTTTATTTTGTTGTGTGTGTGTGTGTGTGTGTGTGTGTGTGTGTGTACCGTCAAATCAGATCTGACTGGTACAGGAGATTGTTCCTCCTTCTCCAGCAGAGCATCTGGTATAGATGCTCCTCTTGAGGAGGGTCAATCTTCTCCTGTGCCAGTCTGATCTGATTCGAAGCCACACAGCAAGAAAAGGAGGAGAAAAAAAATTGTTTTTTAAAAAAAGGCAATGGTGATGAAGGAGGAAGTTCAAACTACTCTGAAGTAACTGGCAAAAGTAAGGCCTCAGGAATTGATAATATATCAATTGACATATTTCAACAAACAGATGCTGCCCTGGAAGCGCTCACCAGATCCCAATCCCAAAACAGGTGAGCCTACAATATGTGGAAATTATCAAACAACACCACTAACATCACATGCAAGCAAAATCTTGCTAAGGATTATTTAAAAACCTACTGGAGCAGTATATTGACAGAGAACTTCCAGAAATACAAGCTGGATTTCTATGAGGCTTTGGCACGATGGATATCATTGCTGATATCAGATGAATTGTAGCTGAAAGTATAGAGTAAAAGAAGGAGTCTTTTTGTGTTTTATTGTCTGTGCACAGCCATTTGACTGTGTGGATCACAACAAACTGTGGCTAACCTTGGATGGCTGAATGGGAATCCAGAACACCTGACTGTGTTCATGTGAAACCTATATCTAGACCAGGAGGCTGAATTCTGAATAGAGCAAGAAAACATTGCATGGTTCAAAATCAAGAAAGGAGTGCACTGGGGATATGTCAATCGACATGTGGAACAGATCATTTGCAAGGCTGGATTTGTGAAGAATGTGGCCTTAGGATTGGAGGACAACTCATCAATACTTGCGTTATGCAGATGATACAACCTTGCTTGCTGAAACTGAGGACTTGAAGCATTTGTTACAGGTCAAAGACTGCAGCCTTCAATATGGATTGCATCTCAACATTAAGAAAACAAAGATCCTCACCACCAAGCCAATAGGTAGTATCATGATAGATGGAGAAAGGATTGAGGTTGTTAATGATTTCATCTTGCTTGAACCCACAATCAACATCCTTGGCACCAGCAGCCAGGAAATCAAAAGATGAGTTGCATTGGGAAAATCTGCTATCAAGGATTTCTCCAGAGCACTAAAGAGCAATAATGTCAGGTTAGAAACTAAGGTGTGCTTGATCCATGCCATGTTCTTCTCAATTGCTTCCTGTGCATATAAGAGCTGAACAATGAATAAGTATGACAGAAGAAGCAAAGCCTTTGAGTTGTGGTGCTGGAGAAGAGTATTGAATATACCATAGACTGCCAAGAGAACAAATAAGTCTGTCCTGGAGAATTCCTTGGGGCAAGTCATCAAGTGGGACCAGTCCTTGGAGAAGGACATCATGCTTGGGAGGGTAAAGGGTCACCACAGAAGAGGAAGATCCTGGTTGAGAAGGACTGACATAGTGACTTTGGCAATGGGGTCAGGTGTGTCTAAGATGATGAGGTTGACTCCGGATAGGACAAGGTTCAGAGCCATTGTTCATAGGGTTGCTGTGAGTTGTTGTCAACTCAATGGCACATAACAACAAATTGCATGAAAGTTGATTGCGTATCTTTCTTCAGCTGAGTAGCTGGTGGATTCAAACCACATGACTTTGGGTTGACAGTGCAGTTCCTTACTAACAGGCCACCAAAATGACTTGCTCAGCATACAGACTGAATAGGTATGGAGAAATAGCAACTCTGATGCACATCTTTCCTGATTTTAAACTATATGGTATGGTGTTCCACTGTCTGGGATTCCCATTCTTCTCAATGTTAGGCATAATTTATTATGGCCCATGCAGTCAATATCTTTGCATAGTCAGTAAAACACAAATAGACATCTTCTGATATCCTTGGCTTTCAGCTAGGATCCATCTGACATTGGCCATAATATCCTAGGTGTGATGGTCTTTTCTAAACCCAGCTTGAACTTCTAGTAGTTCTCTGCCAATGCACTGTTGTATATGTACAATGTAGCCATTTTGGATGATATTCCTCAGTATTTTGCTTACATGTTATAGTAATGATATTATTTTATAATTTCCACATTCTGTTGGAGCACCTTTCTTGGGAATAGGGACAAATATGGATCTTTTCCATTCAGTCAGCCAGGCCGCTGTCCTCCAAATTTCCTAGTATAAACTGGTGAGCACATTCACAATTTTATGAAGAGGAGTTTTGCATCGGGATAGAAGGAAGACTCAGCAACAACTTGAATTATGCAGATAACACAACCTTGTTTCCTGAACATGAGGAGGATATGAAACATTTGCTGCAAAAGATCGAGAACTGCAGCCTTTGGTATGGATTACATCTCAACATCAAGAACACAAAGGTCCTCATTACAGGACCAACAGTCAGCATTGTGATAGATAAAGAAAGAATTGAAGCTGTCAATTATTTCATCTTGCTTAGATCAACACCAATGGTACCAACAGTCAGGAAATCAGGAAGTGTATTGCGTTGGGCAACTGTGCTGTCAGGAACCTCTGCAAAATGCTGAAGAGCAATGATGTCAGCTTGAAGATTAGGGTGTGCTTGATTGAGGCCATGGTCTTCTCAATCACCTGCTGTGCATCAGAGAGCTGGTCTATCAATAAGGATGACAGAAGAATTGATGCCCTTATGAGATATCATCTTACCCCAGTAAGACTAGCAAAATTTAACAGAACAGCAAGCAACAAATGCTGGCTAGGTTGTGGAGAGACTGGAACCCTTATTCACTGTTGGTGGAAGTGTAAAATGGTTCAGCTTCAACCACTGTGGAAGGCAGTATGGCGCTTTCTCAAAAAGTTGCAAATAGCGATACCATTTGACCCAGCAATTCCACTACTGGGAATATATCCTAAAGAGACCATAACCACCATCCAAGCAGATATATGCACATTCATATATGCTTTGTTCACAATAGCAAGGAGTTTAA
>NW_006399760.1:23735059-23736080 GCF_000299155.1 Elephantulus edwardii | reverse complement strand
TGGGGGAATTGTATACCAGTGAAGGAATTTTTCTTTTCCTTTTCAAAGGGAAGAGAGAGCTGAGGGTGGGGTGGGCAGGGAGTTATGAAAGAATGAAAATGCAAAATCTCTGTAAATGTTTGTTTAAATGAATAAAAAAAAAATGATGCCTTTGAGTTATGGTGTTAGAGAAGAGTACTGAGCATCCCATAGACTGTCAAAAGAACATACAGATGTATCTCGAAAAAGTGCAGCCAGGGTGCTCCACAGAGGCAAAGATGACAACATTTCATCTTTCATACATTGGACATGTGTCTAGGTGAGGTTTAGAAAGGGACATTATGCTTGGCAAAGATAGAGGGTCAGTGAAGGAGAGAGAGGATGACACCAACCAGATGGGTTGACATGGTAATATCAGCAATGGGCTCGAGCACGTCAGAGATAATGAAGATAATTTGGGATACAGCAAGGTTCAGGTTGGCTGTTCAGGGGGTTGCTATGAGTTGTACTTGACTCGATGGCACCTAACAACAACAAAGCCACTAGCACTCTCCTTAATATGCCCAGAGAAGTATATTTTTGGAGTTTTTTTCCAGCCCCAAACTTTAGATCATTATTCAAATGAATGACAATTATCGTTAACAATTGATTAAGTTACTCTAATACACTTTATAAACAAAAGGACATGTTGCAAAAGAAAACTAGAAAACTAAATTGAGTTAACAAAGCAAGTCAATGGTCAAGATGGAATTAAAATTTAAGTCTTTAGTTATTTCAGAGAGTTGACAATTATTCAGTGAATGCAGCAAAGTATATATAACAACATCAAACTCTTTCCCCTAGACCATACTGACCAGTGGTTGGGCCTTAAACTATGAATATAATAATTGACTAGATATTCAGAACAAAAGCAAATAGCAAAGCCGATATTTATTCTCTGCACATAGGGGAAAATGTTACTATATCCATAAATACTGTTATCTAATAGTATTATAATGGTATATACCATTATGCATTACATAGTGAAACCATAACACATTTT
>NW_006399760.1:23720821-23734959 GCF_000299155.1 Elephantulus edwardii | reverse complement strand
GCTTCTAAAGCATAGAAGTTTGCATTTAAAAAAAGAAATATAATGATTAGCTAATCTTCATTAACATATCATTGTATGAAGATTATCTCAAAACTTGTTGAGACTGGGGAAACTCTATGTGTTTTTAATACTTGTTATTATTGTTATGTATTGCTGAGTCACCTGTGACTCCTGAAGTCTACGCTATCCTGAGCCAAACTCATTGTCTCCAACAGACTCAATTCCACTTCTTCAGTCACTGAGTCTATCTCATTCTGGAAATTCCTCCCCTTAACTATCCCTCCACCCTTCCAAGCATGATGTTCTTCTCCAAGGACTGGTCCTTCCTGGCCTCATGACCAAAGTGTGTGAACAAAGCTTCAAAATCCTTGCTTCCAGGGAGTAACTTGGTTTCACCCTCTCCTGGAAAGACCTGTTTGCTCTCCTGGCAGTCTATGGTATGTTCAATATTCTTCTCCAGCACCACAGTTCAAAGGCATCAATTCTTCTATTGTCCTTAGTCATTGTCCAGCTCTGAGGCATAGCAAGTATTGTGAAGACCAGGGCCTGGATAAGTTGCACCTTAGTCTCCAGACTCACATTGTTGTTCTTAAGCTAACTTTTTTCCCAGTTGGAGAGCTCTGGTGGGATATCTATATAACATTATGCTGTTAACCCAAAGGTTAAGAAGATAGGCAGTTTCCTCCCATGACATTAACAACCTTGGGAACACACTGGAAGGTCAACTATGAGTCAGAAATGACTTGGATGAGCAATGACAGAGTGAGAGTCTCCCAACTACTGTACTTGGAAAAGTGCAGTGAAAGTGACTAGCTTCATATAGAATTACTCTAAGACACTAGTAGTGGGGGGAAATCTGAAACTTAAGATAGTAATAGCATTTACAGAGAAGTTAATGAAATATATACATCATTATATAAATGTATGACATAAAAGAGTGTGTTCTTAATTAACGTAAATTGTAGGCTGAGCAAATGACTCATTCTGTGGCCAGGAGCTGGCTACATAATTGGTTTCTTCACTTTTGGTTATTTTGCACGTGTTTAATTCTATTTAATTTTTGGTTAAGAATAAAGCTCGTTAAATAGCATTTTTAAACAAATCTTCTGGGAAATAACTGGCTTCTAAGGAATCATAATTAAGAGGTAAACCGTTAATAAAGCTAGAACTCTAAATAAGTGCTAGTTATTAAAGATTTTTATTATCTAAAATGGCCTCATATATCCTGAAGTATATATTTTTTAATTAAAATTCTTTCTGATCAGACAGATTCTCAAATATTAGATGAACTCAGTTTCTCTGTCCTTAACCCATGAATCATCAAGTGTTCTGTATTTCTTTTAAATTCCTTTTCTTCTTTAAATATCATCACACAATGTTTAATTTTTAAATGTTAACTTTTCCCAACAGCTTTGGGTGAGGTAAGTTCTAGCTAGGGAATTACTTAGTATTTGATTAGACATTACATGGCAATCTCATCCTGTGCGATTAACTGCCTCTGAAAACCTGTTGGAGAGTCATCTATGGGTTGGTTCCAACTCTATGGTACACCACAACAACCCACCACAGTGTTACTATAACATGCATTCTGGATTTGTAAAAATTTTATGTTTATCGATACTTTTCACCCCCTTCCCCCCAAAAATGCTACAATCTTGGGAAACTGTAAAATATTCTCTTCCTTCCTAACTTATGTTAAAGGAGGAAGAATAACTGTCACATCAATGATATCCACAGCACAAAAACTATTCCCTATAAGATTAGACATAGTCCCTCATACTCTTGCATCTA
The DNA here is from genome assembly GCF_000299155.1 of Elephantulus edwardii. Lineage (NCBI taxonomy): Eukaryota > Metazoa > Chordata > Mammalia > Macroscelidea > Macroscelididae > Elephantulus > Elephantulus edwardii. The sequence goes on along the minus strand of NW_006399760.1, from coordinate 23,733,168 downwards.
CTGCTACTAATTCCAACACCAATCTTAACTGATCTCCTGGGTCCAAAATCCATTGCAATAGCTATGCAGATTACACATAACCATACTTATGGGATTTGTTATGGAAGTTAACAGGATAAGATTTCTCAGTCAGAACAACTTCTGAAATGTGCTCACAGGTTTGTCAGCCTTCAGCTTTGTGGCTTTAGGCCAGTATTACAAAGCTGTCTTAGTCTGCCAACTATGGCACCTCCCTCCCCATCCCCCACACCACCTCCAAGTTCTCTAGCAAGTTTGGGTTCTGGTGTAGAACAACAGTCCCAGGTCAACTCTGTTTCATTTTAAGTCTCTGGTTCTCTACTATGGCTTCTGCTGGTCTCCTGTGGGTCTGGCTGGCTCAAGAATCTCTGGCTCCAGTAGGCACATGCCATGTTCACTGCTTCTTCTGTGTTGGTGATGAGATTCTCAAAATCTGCTCCTGAATCTTCTCAATTTATTGGAAAGACCAGCTAATCCCCTTGCCGATAGACTAACACAGCTATTTGCATATTCCTGCCCATTTGCAAGACAAAGTGAAAATCTTCTTGTTGATTGCCATCTAATTAGAACTGACCCATAGCTGACCCTCCAGCCAGTTTTCAGAGGCAGATAATCACATGGGAGGAGATTGTCCATCCTTCTCCCTTGGAGCAGCTGGTGGATTCAAACTGTGTGCCTTTGGAATTGCAGTGCAACTTATGCTAGGAAAGCCATTTTGAACTATAAATCCTTGACACCACAAATAATATGCTATTGTAATGTCCAGTCCTTGGAGAAGGACATCATGCTCGGAAGGGTGGAAGGACAGTTCAGGAGAGGAAGACCTTGGATGAGGTGTATTGATACAGTAACTGGGACAATGGGGGTTGGTTTATGGAATCAGTGAGACCAGCTCAGGACAGGACAGTCTTCAGCGGGTCTCTATGGGTCACAGGCGACCTGATGGCACAAAGCAGCAACAATAACAACAATGTATTTTTATTTCTGATTTTTAAAAAAGTTATTGCTGTATATTCAGGAACTGCTCCTACAAATATTGTTGTTGTTGTTATTAAGTGCCGTCGAGTCGCAGGTGACTCATAGCGACCCTATGAAGGAGAGTCCTCGACGCTTGGGTGCCTTTCATCCTCTCTACAGGTTGATAGGGTTTCCAGAGGCAAGCTATTATGGAAGTGGATGTCACTCCTCCTTCCAAGCTTGTTTTAATTGGGGAGCTCCACCCCACTCTCTGTCTGCATTGGGTAACCAGCCATTAATGCATTTGACATATCAGTGTCACAAGTGTTCAGCCTCACAGCAACCACAAGTGACTGTTGTACAGCAACTTGTACACCAGGGCTATACGACCTAGAGGAATGTCTGAACAAAAACAATGAAAGACAGGCCCAAGGGCCGCGGATTAAAAGTCACCCACTTGGCTTTGTAGCATTGCTTTCTGTCCACTGGGCCATCTGATCTCTCTCTGTGGTGATATTATTGTTGTTAAGTGCCATCGAGTCACAGGCGACTCGTAGCGACCCTGTGAAGGAGAGTCCTCGATGCTTGGGTGCCCTACAAATATAAGTTAATTGGATTCATTTCCTCCTACATTGAAATAATCTCTTTCTTCATAAGAATACACTATAGTATTCCCTTTAATATATGTGCATGTGACTAATTCTGATTCTGTTGGTCTGAAAATTCCCTTTTTCTCCTTTACTATTAAAGAATACTTTCATTAGGAATGGAATTTTCTGGGAACCAGAAAAGACCTTTTGGTGTCTTGATAACTTTGCATTAGCTTAATTTTCAAATATTCACAGTTTTTTAGTCACAGTTATTGCTGTGGAGTCATTGCTGTCAATTCTGAATCCTATCAACCCTATAGAACAGAATAAAACATGTGCATATGGTCTCCGAAGCTGTAAATCGCTGTGGAAGCTTGCACAAATGGTTTACATTTTCGTGAAGTGCAATTTCTTTTTCTTTTGTTGCTCATACTTCTGATGTCATATCTAAGGATCTATTTTAAAAGCTATGTCATGCATCTATTTTAAAAGCTAATTCCTATTTTGTTTTAATGCTTTTAAAATGTTAGTCTTTGCATTTAGGTTATTGTTCTGTGTTTAGTTCATCTTTGTAAATTAAGTGAGATTGTCATGAAGTGTGGCATTCTTTCCCATGTAGTTTTCTAGCACTATTTGTTGATAAAAAGAGACATCTATTCTTTCCCCACTAAATGGCCTTGGCATCCTTGGCATCAATCAATTGGCCCTAAAGAATCAGTGTTTTCCCAGAATTCATTTTAATTCTTCTCAAATTTAGATGATTTTCTTTTTTTATTGCTTATTTCTTTAGCTAGAAAGACAGTCAACAAGATAGATTGACACAGTGACCTTAGCAATGGCTCAAGCATGTTGGATATTGCGAGGATGGTACAGAACAGGGCAAGGTTCAGATCTGTTGCTCATAGGGTCACTATTAGTACAAGTTGACTCCATGCCAGCTAATATTAAAAGTACTTTTATGATAATGTTGAATGCCACCAAGAAAGCATGCATTCTTGTCTTGATCTTCATGTTAGGTGCCATCAAGTCGAGTATGACCCATAGAAACCCTATGAACAATAGATCTGAACCCTCTCCTATCCTCTGCCATTGTCGGACTTCCTGATACACTCAAGCCCACGACAGCAGTCACAGCATCAATCCACATGGTTGACCGTCTTCCTCTCTTTCTCTAACCCTTCACCTTCCCAAGCATGAGATCCTTCTCCAAGGCATAGTCTCTCATAACAACATACTTGAGGTGAGATGAAACTTTATCATCTTTGCCTCCAAAGAACATTCTGGCTTGTACTTTCCCCAAGACATATTTATTTGTTCTTTTGGCAGAACATGGGATATTCAGTACTCTTCTGCAACACCACAACTCAAAGGCATCAATTATTCTATCATCCTTATTCATTGTCCAATCTCAGGTGCATAGCAAGTGAGAGGAAAGACCACGACCTCAGTCAGATGCACCTTAATCCTCAAATTGACATCGTTATTCATTACTAATTTGAAGAGACCCCTGACTGCAGACTTTCCCAGTGCAACACACCTCCTATCTGCTGGTACCAAGGGTGTTGATTGTGGTTGCAAGTAAGATGAAATTATTGACAGTTTCAATCTTTTCTACATCATCTTGATCTTAAGAAGAAAGCTTTCAGTCTTTTATCACTGAATTTGGTTTTTGTTTTTAGGTGCCATTGAGTCAACTACAACTCATATTATTGTTGTTGTGTGCCATCAAGCCACCTGCAACTCACAGCGACCCTATGCACAACAGCCCTAAACCTTGCTCTATCCTGTAGCAATCTTATTGTCTCTGACACACCTTATCCCCCATTATCCCAGTCACTGAATCAATCCACCTCATTGAGCGTCTTCCTCTCCCGCACTGTCCCTCCACCCTCCCAAGCATGACATCCCTCTCCAAGGACTGATTCCACCTTGCAACATGTCCACAGTATGTCAGATGAAGCTTCAGAATCCTTGCCTCCAAGGAGCAGCTGGGCTTCATCCTCTCCAGGACAAACTTGTTTGTTCTCCTAGCAGCCCATGCATGGTATATTCAACACTCTTCTCAGCACCACAGCTCAAAGTCATCAATTCTTCTTTTATCATCACTAGTCATTGTCCAGTTCTCTGATGCGTAGCAAGTAATTGCAAAGATCATGACCTGTATCAGGGACACTTTACTCTCCAGACTGACTTTGTTACTCTTCAGTACTTTGGATAGGTCTCTGACAGCAGACTTTCCCAATGCAATTCATCTTTTAATTTCCTGGCTGCTGGTATCAAGAGTGTTGATTGTAGAGCCAAGCAAACTAAAATAGTGACCTTATAAAAAACCATATTTAAAACTTGCCCTATCCTGCACCATCTTTACAATATCTGTCAGGCTCAAGCCTTTTGTGGTAGTCAATACATCTCATGGAGTGTCTTCCTTTATTTCATTGACGCTCTGCCTTTCACAGCAAGATTATCATTATCCAAGGATTGATTCCTCCTGAAAATGTATAAAAAGTGAAATGAAGTTTCATTACCTTTTACTCAAAAGAACAGTCTGGTTGCACTTTCTCCAGTTTGTTCTTCCTGTTTGTTCTTTTTTAGTCCATGTCACTCCTTGTCAATGCCATAATTCAAAAGCATTGATTCTTCTATAGTTTCCTTTTTCATTGCCCAACTTTCAGTTACATTGGAAGCAAGCAAGCTTGGATCAGATACACTTTAGTCTTTAAAATTACATCCTTACACAGTAGAACTTTGAATAGGTTGTTGACAACAGATTGTCCCAGTGCAACATGTCTTGATTACTTAATTGCTGCTACCAAGGGTGCTGAATCTCAGCTTTTTATAAATGCTCTTTATTGCATTAATGAAGTTCTCCAATTTTGTGATGTGTTTCTGTTGTAAAAGATATTTGATACCTTCCAATGCCTTTTCTGCAGTTATTGAAGATAATCATATGGAGGGTTTTAAGATCTTTTGGTTTACTAATGTAGTCAGTCTATTATACTTATATATTTTTTAAAAAAATGTTGAGCCAATCTTGCATTCCTACAACAAATTCCACCTTGGTCACGATATATAATCTTTTGTATATACTTTGCAATTATTTTTATAGAATTTATATTGAGAATTTTTTTACATCTATTTTCATAATGAATATTGGCCTGTAGTGGCTTTTTTTTTTCTTTGCAATATATTTATCTGGTTTTGTAATCAGGGAAATACTGGTCTCATAATTAAATATCGTTCCTTTCTATTTTCAACGCAAGTTTGAGAACTTGTGTTGACTCCTTAAATATTTGGTAGATTTTGTCAGTGAAGACATAGTATCCTGTGCTTCTATTTTTTTGAGAATTTTTTGATTATTGATTTTCACTCTTACAGCTATGTTCATATTTTATATTCCTGAGCCAGTTTGTTTTTTCATAAATTTATTTATTTTATAGATATTATCTAGTTTACTTTCATAGATATATTCATTGTATCTTCATATAATTTTTAAAATTTTTAAAAGGTTAGTAGTCATATTCCCATTTTTCTAGGTTTAGTTATTTGTGCCTTTCTTTTTTTTCTTTGTCTTAGTAAAAATTTGTTAATTTTGTTGATATTTCAAAAAAAACCAATCTTTTTATTTCATTGAGTCTTTCTATTGCTTTTCTATTTCTATTTTATGTCTCTGTTCTAAACTTTGCTTATTTCTGTTGGTTTTAGTTTAATTAGCTCTTATATTTCTAGTTCCTTAAGATGTAAAATTTAAGTAGTTGATTTGTGATTTTTCTTCTGCTTTAATGTAGGTGTTTGCAGCTGTACATTTCTCATTGAACATTGCTTTAGCTGCATTCTGTTTTTGTATATTTTGGTTTTAATTTATTTCTAAATATTTTTAAAATATTCTTGATTTCTTTTTTATTCAATTATTATTTCCACGTATTTGAATACTTTCCAGAAAAACTTCCTAAGTCAGTAGAGTCCTCCAACCTGCCACCTGATCAGCAGGTTTGGGGTTTATCAACACTATCAGGTGAGCTCACAGCACTCTTCAGCCTGCCACATGATACATGGATTTGGGATGTGAATATGTTAAGGATGACTGTGCCATAAGCCCTTTTGGAGTCTCACACCATTATAAACCACTGATTCTAAGCATAGAAAACTAGTCCTCCTTAAGACAGCTCAGAGACCCTTGCTTTTCCACGTCACGGCCAGCTATTGATCTGTTATAAAAAGAGCAAGAACCACACAGGGAGCACCATATTTAGACTTTACCAACTTCACAGGGAGGAACTGTCCCAATCCACAGCACCAATAACACAAAACCAATTCCCATGTGGTCAGACATATCCTCCACACCCCCATGCCACTTTCTACATGTCTCAACATTAATCTTACTGCTTTGCTGGGTCCAAAATCCAATGTGATAACTCACAGACTGCATAGGACCATATTGGGGAAATTAAAACATTATAATTTAGTTTAATAACAGAATACAGCCAACACAGTTCCAGAAATGTACATACCGGCACCTCAGCATCAAGCCTCACAGCTCTAAGTGTTCTCAAGCTCTCAGTCCTGCCAAAATTGGCTTCCCGTCAATTGTCCAACAAAGTTCTCAGTCCTTTTAATTTTGGCTCATGCCTCCCACCTCCCCAAGGTCTCATTTCATGTCACATCTTCAGGTTGGCCATGGCTACTGCTGTCTCAAAGCACATCCTGCTTTTCACTGGGTTGGAGGAGTTCTCTTTCCTCTTTTGGTGGGAGAAGAATTCCATCTCTGCAGTTACAGCTGTTCAATGTATTGGCTAAGCCAGCCAATTATGTTGTAGACAGTGAAACCTGACCAATCCCCTTGTGGAATGGTAGATAGCCAACCTCATTGTGGATAGGCCAACATGCCCCATTTGCATAGTCCCTCTCCCCCATGTTTCAGTCATCCATGCTAGAAAAGCCATATTGAAAGACAAACTTGGTACATGTTTACAAGAATTTCCCACAACAGACATCACTTCAGTAGTGTTTTTTAGGTGGCAGAGGTCATTTACCTCAGAGACACTTTAAAAGCCTTCATTACCATGTTTTAGTTTTGAAGGACAGAAAGGTGAAGTGTCTGAGAGATATACAAATTGCAGTGCCTGATGTGTGATGGGATAACCAAGACCCCTAGGAACATTAATAGCATGTTCGAAATCATCTAATGATAGGTCATAAAAGATGTTGCACATATATTTAAAGATCACACTAGTCATAAACATTATCTTTTCATTGCTCATATATTTGCTAACAAAGTAACCTCAACAGAACTTTACAAGTCTGAAAATGTGGTAAGACCCTAAAATTACCCTGCACTTTTCATAATGATAGTTACAGAGAAGAGATAATATGCATGATTGTGAGATAAAACATGTTCTTCATATGACAAATCCTGTCGTTGTTATTTTTGTTAACAGAAAGCCACAGAATGTAGTTGTTAACCTCCTGGGTTAAAAGCTTCTATGATGTTACCAAAATTAAAAATTCTTTCCTTTATCTCAGACCTTCTGCAGCCTTTTCTATATCTAAATCACTGATGAAGAGGATAACAATGATGAAAGCTTTCATTGTATATTTTTGCCCAACTCCCCTAATGAATCTTAGGCTGACCACAAAAAACTACAATATTAGATTCTCAGAATATCTTTTAACACAAAGATCATAATAAAATAGTTTCATACATTTTAAATTTGTGGTTTTGTTTTTCAGTTTAATGTATTTGTCATGTATCTACTAAAAGCAAAACCTCATGCTAGGCGCTTGAGAGTTTAGTAAAGCATGGAAGTTCTTGTTCTCAAGTTGATTCTGTTCTGCCAAGGAAGTGCTAAGAATGAATAAATAAAAAATAAGCTCTAAAAGTTCTAAATGCTGTTACAGTTTAGAATTAATTTCAAATGCTGTTTCAAGACTACCAGTTAATGAGTTTCCCAAGGCATCTGGAATTAATGAGGGTCCACATTATAGATCCATCTATAATGAACTAAGACTTACAAAAAAGAATGGAATTCTCTAAGTTTGAGTTCCTAGAAGCAAAACTTGAGACAAGAACTTCTATGTAAGGAAGGAGCAAATATGCTGAGAGAGTGCTTTTCCTAAAGAACATAGAAGAGTGAGAGAAGCAGGGGGAACAAAGGAAGAAACAGTAGGCAAAAGTAGAGCTTCCCAGTTTTAGCCTCACCGTACAGCCAGCACTAGAGTGTGGAGCAAGTATGCAGTACTTGCCAAAGAGGTATTCCTAATTAGAGGTAAAGCAGGGGTGGAGGGTGGACCAGTAGATAGTGAATTATTGGCCAAAGGCCATCACTGGCAGCCATTAAGGCTGCCAAATCATCATCATTTCAAGGCAACCTTCCCCTAAAGGTGCAGCTGTGAACCTCACAATGGGTGAGAAAGGGTATACTTCCCAGTCAGGAGATTAGGGAAGATATCTGTGATAGCATCTGATAAACTCACCCAATATCCAAAATTCTTTTTGTATTCTTTAAAGACTCTTATTCTGGGATTCAAACGTCAGCTTCACTTCTACTTTGACATCTTACATGAACAATGAACATTTTTGAGTTTCAATTATCCTTTTCTTTAAATCATAGTTCATTAGATTTTATACTACATTAATTACAATAATCAACCACAATGTCATTAAGAAACATGTCAATGAATGATAGAATTAAAACCAAAGTGATTTGTAAACTTTCACTCAAAAACACAAAAATAAAATCAAACATGAACTGTTATGAAAATAGAAAACTATTAGAAGACTGTTGAGACTGACAGTGTAATTAATTCCACATGTTTTGCATACTGCCCGAAATATCTTAAACATTCAATACATTTTAGCAAATACTAGTTGTTAATTTCTTCCTTTGCTATATACTCCTTAGTAAGATTTCCATTTTCTTGTGACTAGAGTTTAACTTCCTGTTTTCTCTGCCTCTGACTCTGCCTTCCCTTTGACCAAAATAGACTAAACAGACATGTACACCTTTTTCAAATTGTCCTACATGTTTATATGTTCAGAGTTCTCTTCTTAAAAAGTTCTGTTTATCACAGTGTTCCTCTTCTCAAAATTCTATTAACTCTATGATAAAAATCCTCATTTTCAGCCTGGAATTCAAGTTGTTTCATAGACAGACCCCCTAATAATCTTTTAGTTTTGCTTTTTCATATATTTTTATTAGGAAGCTCTGATGACCTAGTTGTAAAGAGTTGTGCTGCCAACCCAAAGACTGGTAGTCCTAATCCACCAGCTTCTCTGAGGGAAAAAGATGGACAGTCTTCTTCCAAGCAATATACAGCCTCTGAAAACCCACTGGTGGGTCCACTATGAGTTGGTTGCAGCTCAATAGCAAGTAATAATAACAACAACATGCTTTTATTACAAGAAAATATAGCTATTATTCAAATAGACACTTAGACCAAAGATGAACTGAAGATTTCTATCATTTTTTGCAGTCTGAAATGTATGAAACATATAACAAAGAGGCATTAATAATAATTATGATTGGAATGCAAAAGTTGGAAACAAAGAAGTACTGGTAGTTGGTAAACTTGAACTTGGTGACAGAAATGAGGCTGGAGATGGAATGATAGAATTTTGTACAATGATTTATTCATTGCAAGCATATTTTAAAAAAATATAAATGGCAACTAACACATGTTAAAAGTTGGACAGTGAGAAAGGAAGACAAAAGAAGAATAATAGTTTATGATTTGTGGTGTTGGTGGAGAGCATTGAGTATGCAATGGACTACCTAAAGAACAAACAATTCCATTTTGAAGGAAGTGCAGCCAGAGTGCTCCTTCGAGGCAAGGATGGGAAAACTTTTTCTCACTTACTTGGGAATATTATTAGGAAGAGCCAGTCCCTGGAGGGAGACACCATTCTGGGAAAGGTAGAGGAGAGGATCAGTGAAAGGAGTAAAGACCCTCCACAAGATGTGTTTGGCACAGTGACTACCCTAACGTATTCAAACATGACCAAGATCATGAAGATGATACAGGACAGGACCAGGTCCAGCTCTGTTGTTCAGAATCGCTATGAATCGTAATCCACCTGATGGCACCTAACAACCACATGGGGTACTAACACTCATCTTCATAAATTCTCTTTTCTATTTATTTATAATCTTCCAACTACTTTTTCTACTATCTAGAATCAATGTCTTTGGATTGTGGTGTTAGAGGAATATTGAATATACCATGGACTGCTAGGAGAACAAAGAGGTTTGTCCTCGAGAGGTTAAAACCAGACTGCTCCTTAGAGGCAAGGATTTTGAAGCTCCATCTGACATGCTTTGGGCATGTTGCAAAGACAGACCAGTCCTTGGAGAGGGAAGTCATACTTGGGAGGAAGGAGGACAGGAAGACCCTAGATGAGATGGATTGATTCAGCGACTGGGATAATAGGGGTAGGTGTGTCAGAGATGATGAGTTTGGCTCAAGATAGAGCAGGGTTCAGAGCTGTTATACAAACTATGAACTGCAAGTGACTCAACGGCACATAAAAGCAACTATTATTTTATCTACTGAAATAGTTAATAATCACAGTTGTTTAAGTTATGCTTTATCAGTCATACATTTCCCTCAAATTTTCTTCTCCAGTTAAGTGTGGTGTTGGTGAGCCAGAGCTGGGTAAATGATTGAAATAACAGAATGTTGAATGTCTAAGACAATCTAAAACACAGACCCGCAAGCGGAACTAGCAGATGCCAGGTAGAGCACTCAACTGGTATAAAGGTTTGTGGAAATTGTTTTCTACTTACTGAAGTGGCAATATGAAGGGGCCCAGCAGGGAAGAGGATGCTTGGAAATGAGGCCTAGGTTAGTTGAAGACACTAAGTAGAATATGCAGGTTCATAAAATAAAGCAGGCGGGGGACATCTAGAATGATTCCTCATGAGATTGAGATTAGCCATGGAGGCTTCCAGTGGGAACCTACAGCCCCACCTGTGGATGGACTCAAAGCTGTTCAAGACACATCTTTATATTTGGAATGTTTTATTTCAAGCCAGACTATAGTGATTTTGGAAATTATTCAGAAGAAGGAAATGAAACTGGACAGAGGATAAGAACAGTTATTTTAAAAAAGAATTCTTTGTTATGGAAAGAAGAAAAACTATACAAGTTATTAGAAGGATACGGATGAGGTGAGTATAGAGACTGAAATATGCTAAAATGTGAAACTTAGGCTATATTGTTTAAAGCCCAGAAAAGTGAATTTTAGGATATAGAAAACTTACTGCTCTATAGAATGTTCAAATATGGCTATATAGTATCTTAAAGTGGCATTTTGAGCATTAAAAAGTTTAATAATTTGGATTATTATCTTCCTTTACTGTCCCTCTCAGGTAACTGCTTTTCCTTCTGCACCTCATTCGAGGTTCATAAAGTTCCTGGTCATAGTAAGTAGAACTTACTCAATATTCATATATTGATCCGAGCATTAAGTAAGTATGAGTAACTATTTAGCTTATACTAAATTTTTTTAAAAAGGGAAATGTATTGACTGTGGAGATTGTTGTTATGTGCCACCGAGTTGACTACGACTCATAGTGACCCTATGAACAATGGTTCTGAGCCCTGCCCTATCCTGTGCCATCTTCCTGCCCAAGGCCACAATCACTATGTCAGTTGATCTCATCCAGGATTTTCTTCTCCTGCGCTGACCCTCTACCCTTCCAAGCTGAAATCCTTCTCCAAGGATTGGTTCCTTCTGGCAACATGCCCAAAGTGTGTTGAGAAGGAGTTAATCATGAAGATGAAGTAAATATTAATGTTTAAAGGAATACCTCTGGTTCATTGACATTCACTGGCAAAAATGAATTATCCAGTACTTTTTTATAAAGCTCAAAAAGTAGAACACAATAAATCACTGTGTATGAAAGTCTGATTTAGTGATGACTTCCCATTGCCCCTTAATATTACATAAATTTGACTTCACTTAGAAATGAATTGACTTTTATAATTTTTTTGTCACAGCCATCTTTTACTGGCTGCACTTGTAGTCTTTAAATCATTGAAACGGCTTGGAGCTTTTTCTTGCATTAAATCCAAACTCCAATACAGTTGATCCTGACTCAAAAAAATATGAATTGTTACTGGAGCAGACTGCCTTCATGTTTCTCCCTCAAAGGGACTAGTGGATTTGAACCCTGATTTAGACAAGTTAGCGCAACACGTAACCTTCTGCCAACAGGGCTCCTTTTTTTCCTTGCACTAAATCTCAAAATAACTCAAACTATTGCCACTTGAGTGGAAATCCACTTCACAGCTGACCCTTCATTGACTTTCAGAGGCTGTAAATCACGTGGTAAGAGACTGCCCATCTTTCTCCCATGGAGCTGCTGATGGATTCGAACTGCTGGAGATGTGCCACCTTTACATTAGCAGCCCCAATCCTACAGACTGCCAACAGAGCTCCCTCTTGCACTAAAGTAAGGCCAAATAAGGACCAATGCCTCTGTTCTGGCTTACCTGCAAATTCAACTGAAGGATATACTTTGAAACAGATATTGCTTGTAAGCCAAGAGCTGGCTATATACCCCCCCCTCAAAAAGCATCTAATTATCACAGTAAGAGTGTATTATTTATATGATATTATCAAGCAAATATTATTGTTGTTATGCACCATCAAGTTGCTTGTGACTCCTAGCGACCCTATGTACAAGAGCCCTAAACCCTGTTCTATCCTGTGCCAACCTCACTGTCTCTGATGCACCTACTCCCACTACCCCAATGACTGAATCGATCCATCTCATTGAGGGT
>NW_006399760.1:23712450-23720396 GCF_000299155.1 Elephantulus edwardii | reverse complement strand
TTAACAATCTCAGTCTCTTCACATAATGATGCTGCCAATTGGCCCACAGGGTAATATTTTTAATTTTGACCTAATGTTGTTGTACTTTGCCATTGAGTCCAAACCAACCCTGACTGACTCACCAGATTTCCTTGGGCAGTAAAACATAAGAGAGGAAAGCTGCACTGCAGTCCCAGAGGTGAGCAGTTCAAATCCACCAGATGTTCTTCTGGAGAAGGAGGGACAATCTCTTCCTATACCAGTTAGATTAAATTTGATGATACATACACATAAAAATAATAAAAATATTAAAAAACCTAAACCAAACAAACAAAAACACACCACATGAGAGGAAATTGCCCATCTCTCTCCAGCGGAGCTGCTGATGAATTCAAAGTGCCTGCTTTTGGGTTGGCAGCACATCTGGTGGCCTGGCTCTGATTCAAGGGCAATTGGGGGCGGGGGGTGCCTAATGAGGTCCCAAGAATCAGTGTTTCTTAGTTAAGGCCGCGACAGTGGATTCTTGCCGTGAAACAATGTCGCCCCCTACTGTAACAGGGTAAAGAAGACAAAAGAAAATGGAACCAATACCTAAATCTCCTTTTTTATATGAATTATGAAGTGAAAACTGAGCTCTGCACTTTTTTTATATCACTCTTTAATTTTATTGCCAGTAAAAATAGTTACTGGGTAGAACTAACAAGCTCGGTGAGGAGGAGTACTCTGAAGAGAGGTCTGGGCATTTCTAGTTTCTTTATAACCAAATGTGGACAGTAACTACTGTATTGACAGCAAACACATTGACTACAGTCACCAGGGAGCTGGTTCCAGGACTCTAAAGATACAAAATTTTCAGGATGCTTAAGTCTGTTATATGAAGTACCAATATTTACATTACCTTGGAGAAGGACATGATGCTGGGAAGGGTGGGGGTTCTTCAGAGGAGAGGAAGACTCTCAACTAGATGAACTGACACGGTGACTGCTGCAACAGGCTCTAGTGTGCCAGGAAGTGTGAGAATGGCGCAGGATAGAACAGGGTTCAGATCTCTTGTTCATAGGGCTGTTATGAGTTGTTCTCGACTTGATGGCCCCTAACAACAACAACAACAACATCCTCATATCCATTAGAACTTGCAGATCTCTGGTGGCCTGCTGGCAAGAAGCAAGAGCTGCACTGAAAGATGGGCAATCAGTTCCTGCAGAATTTACTTCCTCTGAACACCTGCTTGGAAGGTGAGCTATGAATCTGTTTGACTTGACAGTACGTAACATCAGAACTTTAATCACCTCTAGATTATGCATAGTATCTAATACAACATAATGCTATAAAAATAGAACTTTATGGCCCCTCTTTGCTTTTGAGGGATTTCTTGGACCACTAAATTGCTTTTATCCCCCTCCCTCCACCCGAATTTTTGACCTTTGGTTTGACTGAATCTCACCTGTGCACTCAGAGGGGATAACTATGTATGTATACCATCCTAGAAAGCTCTATTATCCTATAGCAAATGCAATTGAGCACGTCATATGTCAAAACACTTCACTAACATGACATTCATGATTCCGTTTGATCTACGCTTGTGAAGGAGGCATTTCATAGGTAAGAATACTGAGATTCTTTCTCTAAAAGTCAGTCTGTGACAGGAAAGTAATTTGAGTCTATACGATTCTAAAAACTAATGCTTTAAAACATTGGAAATAAGATAGATGGGAAGGGAAATTTTGGCCAATTTAACAGAGACAATGAAATTCCAGTCTGATCATTTGGTGGCAGTCAAAATTCAATAGGTTTCTCAATAAGGGAATGAACCAGAAACATTGTGGTTGAGAATAATTAAATGGGTTTATGTGCATAACCTAGGAAAGCCCTTACAGTGTCTTTGGAAAATATACTTCATTTCAGAGAAGTTCAAAACTTGGTTAAAAGACCTTGAAGTTGATTCAGGCACTTCTACCCTCTAGACTGGGTACTTTTATTCAAGGGGAGGGAATGAATGATCAGCTTGAAGGATATTAGAGCCTGTGATACTGCAACCTATAAGTAAGACAATGTTAAAGAAAACATTATTAAATTTAAATCCTTTAACTCTTGTCATTTGCCCCCACTTGGCAATTTAGCTGAATGTCCCTCACTTCTATTAACAAAACAACAGGACCTTCTGATCTTGTGTCAAGGATTATATCTTTTCAAGGAATATTGTTGTATGCCATCAAGCCAAAACTCATAGGTTTACATACATTCAGGGGCAATTAATTGCACAGGAGGAAATTACTCAGCCTTCTACCATCAGTATTTGGTGGGTTTGAATGTCATTCCTTGGAACTGCATTGTAGCTTTTACCCTAGGCCACCAGAGCTCCTTCAAGAAATGAGAAGTAAAATTGTAACTGTTTTAAACTGTAAGTGGGTAACTTCTAGGTTTGCTCCTGAATCATAGGATTACACTTCAACATAAAGAACAAAAATCCTCCCAACTAGTCCAATAAGCAACATTATGATAAATGTAGAAAAGATTGACAAGAATGTAAATTTTCTTCAGCTCACAGTCAGCATCAGGGAAGCAGGAGTCAATTACATTTGGCAAATGTGCTGCAAAGGATCTCCTTATAGTGTGAAAGACCAAGTGTGTCACTTCGTGGCTTCCTGTGTATCTGACCAAGTGAGGGTATTTTCAGTCACCTTACATGCATGTGAAAGTTGGGCAAAATGAATAATGAAGACCCAAGAAGAATTGATACCTTTGAATTATGGTGTCTGCAAAGAATGTTAAAAATATATCATGGGGGCCAGCCACGATGGCTGCCCCGTCGGTGAACGCTGTGCGAGGATGGTCTGGCCTGACTCTGGGTTTACGGGCTCTCGTGCCCCGGCTTCCTGGGCTGACCCAGGTGAGGTGGAGCCGCTATGGCCCTGAGTATCAGGATCCCCAGATTGACAAGGAATATCACCGCAAGCCCGTGGCCGAGCTGACAGGGCAGGAAAAGTATGAACGGCAACTCAGGAAGACTCAGGTCATCAAAGCCGCCCCCGCGACCAAAACCTGCTCCGTGTTTGAGGACCCGCTGATCAGTAAATTTACCAACAAGATGATGAAAGGAGGAAACAAGGTGCTGGACAGACACCTCATGGTGCAGACCCTGGAAGCGGTGAAAAGGAAGCAGTCTGAGAAATACCATGCTGCTGCTGCAGAGGAAAAGGCATCCATCGAGCGCAACCCCTACACCATCTTCCACCAGGCCCTGAAAAACTGTGAGCCTGTGATCGGGTTGGTGCCCATCCTCAAGGGCGGCCACTTCTACCAGGTCCCCGTGCCCCTGGCTGAGCAGCGGCGCCGCTTCCTGGCAATGAAGTAGATGATTACTGAGTGCCGGGAGAAGAAGCACCTGCGGACACTGATGCCGGACAAGTTGTCTCATGAGCTACTACAGGCTTTCCACAACCAGGGCCCCAGTGATCAAGAGGAAACACAACATGCACAATATGGCCTAGGCCAACCGGGCGCTGGCCCACTACCGCTGGTGGTAGAGAGAGGGCCCCACGCCTCGGCGTGCTGAAAACTGTGGATTAAGGATATAGCTCTGTAAGCACAGGCTCACAAGGATAGGGGAGCATACTTGTTGCTCAGTAATCACTTCTTTGGGAGCTTGAACTTGCTCCCCTGAGCTCATGTCCTTGCACAGGGGAAACATATTAACTTGGACATTTCCCCCAAGAAAGTCAAGTTCATTCAAAGCCTCTTCTCTCAGCCTGAAGTGGGGTCCTTCCACCGATAGGACAGGAAGCAGTCTTAGTATCAGAAAAGGTTTATTAGAAAACTCTCACCCTCAACTAGTGTAACCTGTGGCGCAATCCAGCCGTTCAGTGACACCAGCTGAAGAGAAGAGAGGACTGGTTTCCGTGACCCTTATATAAAAAGGTACAAAACTTGATCTAAAAAAAAAAAAAAAATCATGGGCTCTTAAAAGAACAAACAAATCTGGTTTGGACGAAGTACAGCCAGAATGTTCTGCATTAGAAGTGAGAATGGAAGACTTAGTATTTCAGGCCTGTTATCAGGAGGATGACATCATGTTTGGGAAAACATCAAAGATTAGGAAGATTCTCTACAAGATGGGTTGGCACAATGGCTGTAACAATAAGCTCTCGCACAGCAATGACTGCAAGGATGATACAGGATCAGATGATAACACAGAACCAACTCTGGCTAGTAAAGGAGGTGATAATAGCCCTCACATGTTCTAGGACACCTCTCTAAAATTATCGCCTGGGAACATGTAAGAAATGCAAATTTTGTTGACTTGGCACTAGGACTATAAAGCCAGACCCCTTGGGATGAGAGCCAGCACTCCATGTTTTAACCCTCTTCCCCGTGCTTCTGACACACTCCAAAGGATGACAACTGCATTTTGCAGCTTTACAATTAGGTACATTGTGATTGGACACTAGTTTCTGCAATGGTTCTAGCATTGAGAAATACAACGACAGTTATAAAGACTGAGGAACTGCTTTACTGTGGTTAATTAGCAGTAATGTGCTGAAGGAAGACCATGAGAAGCACAAGTGGGTCACTCAGACACATCATGAAAGCTAGGACTCTTCTGCGGCAGCATTTGGAGACCTTTAGAACCAAAGGTGTTTGCAGAAATCACCAATTTTAATGCCGGTGCAGAGATGGTGAGGATGGCTCAGGCTAGGGCAGGGTTCAGATCTGTCGTTCACAGGGTCACTCTGATTCGTACTCAACTTGATGGCAACCTAACAACAAGAAGAACCACAATGCTGGGGAAGAGATAATGCAAGATATGCATAGATCACCCAGCAGTGTCAGGAAATAAGTAAATGCAGAAGATTGATGCCTTTGAGGTGTGGTGCTGGAAAAGAGCATTGAACATACCATGGACTAACAAGAGAACAAACAGGTCTGTCCTAGAGAGAGTAACACCAACTTGTTCCTTGGAGGTAAGGATTTTGAAGCTCCATCTCATACTTTGGGCAGATTGCCAGGAAGAGCTAGTCCTTGGAGAAGGACATCATGCTCGGAAGGAACAAGAGAGGAAGAACTTGAATGAGATGGCACAGTAACTGTGCCATGGAGTACAGGGGTAGGTGTGTCAGAGACAGTGAGACTGGCTCAGGATAGGGCAGGGTTCAGAGCTACTGTGCATAAACAGAGCCACTATGAGTCACAGTCGATTCAACGGCACATACCAATACAAAACAAAAAGCCAACCTAACTCAAAACAGATGTGTTTAAGTTATCCAGTGCTACTGTAACAGAAAATAACACAAGTAGATGACTTTAACAAACAGGTTTATTCCTTTGTAGGTTAAGAGGCTAGACATCTGAATTCAGGGTGCCAGCTCTCAAGGACGGTTTTCTCTGTTGGATTTCAGGAAAGGTTCTTGTCTACTTTAAACGACTGTGGACCTGGTGCTCCCTGGAGATCTCCGTGTATCATGACATCAGTCCTCCTCTGCCTCTAGGTGGATCCCTGGGTCCAAAGGACATGCTCCATTTCTGGTTCTTCATTTTTTTTTTGTCACGCTAGGTCCCTCTCTCTCAGTTAATTTCTCCTTCTTTCTCTCACTTGTAAAATAAAAGGTAACGCATGCCACATCCTAGAAAAACTCCTTTCACACTGAATTAGTGTTGTCTTGATTAAGGGTGTTGCACTCCCCCTGATCCCCTTACAACTGACTGGTTTATTGTATCACGGGGTTTATTGTATTACTGACAAATCTCATTATGACATCACTGCCAATCCTCTGAGAATCAAGGGTTAGTCAAAGTGACACACATTTTTGAGCAGCACAACTCAATCCATGACTGGAGGCATGCCAAAGGGACACAGAAACCAAAAGAAAGCCTGATAGTCAAAGCTTGATAGTAAATAAAACTAGAAATTAAAAAATGTATCACTAAATTATAACACAGAGTATGAAAATAGGTATGTATTAACACACACAGTGTTGTTAATAGGTGCCATTGAGTTGATTACACCTCATAGCAACTCTATGAGCAACAGACCTGAACCTAGTCCTCTTCTTTGATGTCTGAGATGCTCAAGTCTATCGTTAGAATCACTGTGTCAATCCATCTTGTTGAGGATCTTCCTTTTTCTCTCTCCCTGTACCTTTCCCAGTATAATGTCTTTTTCCAAGGACTGACCCCACCTGACAACATGCTTAAGGTATGTGAGATGAAGTTTGCTCATCCTTGCCTGTAAGGAGCATCCTGATTGCACTTTCTCCAAGTCAGTCTTTTTTATTCCTTTGGGAGCCCATAGGCTATTCAGCAATGGCACAACTCAAAAGCATTGATTCTTCTTCTGTCATCCTTATTCACTGTCCAACTTTCAGATGCACCTACCAAGAAAGATATTATCACCAACCAGAGACTACTGATAATAATAAGCGAGTGGAATGTAAAAGTTGGAAACAAAGAAAGATCAATAGATAGAAAACATGGTAACAGAAACAATGTCAGAGATAGTATGATAGAATTTTGTTGTAAGGCCAACAACTTATTCAATGTGAGTAGCTTTTTCAACAATATCCTTGCTAGATGAAATATACAGGAATCAAATAAACTATGGAAGTGGAGAGAGACAATGAAGAAGCCCAATTTTATCAGTCAGAATAAAGCAAGGGGCCAACGATAGAATAGATTATCAATTGCTCACATGCCAATTTCAGGTAAAGCATGTCCACAAGAGTAAAAATATAACTTGGAGTATTTCCCACCAGTATTTAGAGACTCTCTCAACAAGTGATTTGATGCATTGAACACTAATGACCAAAAATCAGATGAGCTATGGGATGACATCAAGAACAGCATATATGATGAAATCAAAAGATCATTTAAAAATTAAGACACCACCAAAATGGTGTTAGAACTCTGAAACTTGCTCTAGAGCATAGAGAAGCTAAAGTGAGCGAAATAAGGAAAGAAAGAGATAACAGGTTTTAAAGAAAGGCTCCAATGAAGGAATTTTTTTTTTTTTATTTTTTAAAGAGAAGAGCAAACTAGGGGGGAAAAGAGGAAGGGAGAAAAATGCAAAAGTGAATGAATGGAAATCCAAATCTCTATAAATGTTCATTAAAATGAATAAAATAATTTTTTATAAAAGAAAGGCATAGAAGATAAAGTGGAATATTAAAATGAAATGTACAAAGATCTGAAGTTAGAAAATAAAAAGGGAAGGACATGCTCAGTATTTATCAAGGTGAGAGAACCAAACAAAAACAATTCAAACCTCAAGATATGATAATGAAGTTTTAGTGGCCATTGAGTGACGCAGGAAACATGCAAAGAAGATGGAATACACAGTTACTAGACAAAAAAGAATTGGTCTACACTCAACCATTTCAAGAAGTTGCACATGATCAAGAACCAATAATATGAAAGAAGTTAAAGCCACATTGAAGACATTGGCAAAAAAGGAGACTCTAGGAATTGGTGGAGCACCAGTGTAAAAGTTTCAGTAAAAGGATTTAGCACCGAAGATGCTCACAAAGAAATACGAACGACAACTACCAACTGAATGGAAGAGATTCTTATTTGTGCCGATTCTAAGGAAAAGATAAAGGAGCACTGGCGGCCTAGCAGTTAAAACATTAGGCTGCTAGCCAAAAGTCTGGTGATTCAAACCTATCTACTGCCCAAGAGAAAAGTGAGACCGTCTGCTCTCCTACTGATTTATAGCCTTGAAAATGCAAAGGGAGGAAGCCAATAATCAGAAAGGTGTTGGCACTTTTCTTTTTTTTATGGAAAAGTAAAAGAAAAGATTCTTTCATTGTTTTACAAACCCTCCCCCAGGTCCCGTCCACCATGGAGCCATCGCTCTAGGCTCCTGTGATGACAGAAATACCTAGTCACATATCTCTTTTAAACAGTTTTCTCCCTCCTCTGTTTCAGTGCAATATACATTATTGAACCCATCTTACTCAGTCTCTCCCCAACCC
>NW_006399760.1:23697872-23704689 GCF_000299155.1 Elephantulus edwardii | reverse complement strand
TTAGTTCATGGTATGATCTACACTCTTCTCCAGCACCACAACTCAGAGGGATCGATTCCTTTTCTATCATCCTTATTCATTGTCCAGCTCTCTGATGCATAGCAAGTAATTGCGAAGACCATGGCCTGGATTATATGCACCTTAGTCTTTAGGCTGACAGCATTGCTCTTCAGTACTCTGGAGAGGTACCTGACAGCAGATTTTCCCAGTGCAATTTGTCTTTTGATTTCCTGGCTGCTGGTACCAAGAGTGTTGATTGTGGAACCAAGCAAACTAAAGCTGTTAGCAATCTCAGTATCTTCTCCATTTACCATGATCCTGTCAATTGATCCATTGGTGAGAATCTCTGTTTTCTTGATGTTGAGTTTCAATCCATATTGAAGACTAGTCTTTAACCTTCTGCAGCAAATGCCTCAGGTCCTCCTCAGTTTCAGCAAGCAGGATTGTATCATCTGAATAACATAGGTTGTTGATTAGTCTTCCTTCAATCCTTATGCCTCATAAAGTCCAGCTTCTCAGATTATTTCTTCCACATATAGATTGAAAAGATATGGAGATAAGATGCATCCCTGACATACACCTTTCCTGATTTTGAACCATGCAGTGTTTCCATGCTCTGTTCTGACTGCCTCCTGGTCCAAGCATAGGTTTCGTATAAACACAATCTAGGACTCTGGGATTCCCATTCTTCTTAATGTTAGCCACAATTTATTGTGATCCACCTAGATAAATGCCTTTGCATAGTAAATGAAACAGACATTCTTCCATCTAACATTGGCTATTAATGTCCTTAGTGCCACCACTTCTTCTAAACCCAGTTTGCACATCTGACAGTTCTCTGTTGATGTGTTGTTCCAGTCGTTTTTGGATAATCTTCAGCAGGATCACGATATGTGTTGTAAGTCTCAAACACTGCGTTGGAACCCACTGACTCACAACTCTTCTGCCATTGGGTTTTCAGAGGCTGTAAATTGCATGGGAAGAGACTGCTCATTTTTCTCCCTCGGAGCCCCTGGTGGATTCCAATCTCTAGGGAGTCACAGTCTCCTTCATTATGGACAACGCCACCAGTTCACTAACGCTCTACAACAGTTATATATATAGCTGTTAGCAATTGAAAGACGTGGATTGTTTTGTATTGTCAGAGCCAAGCATAGTGCTTTCATGCTGTGAAAAATTAGAGGAGTCCCCAGAAAACCGTAGTTACTTCTACCAGGGTTTCCCCATAATGGTTATTAAGGCGGGAGGGATGTGACACTGACAAGAGAGAGAGGCAGAGCCACGCCCTCCGTAGACTCTCAAAACAACCTCTGCTGGCGACTCCCTTTAGAAAGTAGTAGGAATGCACCTTGATGGCTGAATCCCACAGGTCAGGAATGAATGTAACAGACCAAAACACTCCAAGCCACGGGCACGTAGTGGGTTTCAACACAGAGCGTTCTTGTAGGACAATGTAGAACTGCCCTATAGAACTTCCAAGACGGAAGGGAAGCTCGTTTCAAATGCACCTGCTATGGATCGGTTCCGACTTGACAGCACATCAAGTCTTCAGGACACCGACTGTAAAATCTTTCTCCTTCATGGTCTTCTCTGTCCTTCTGGTTGACAGCCAAGCACTTAGTATCTGTGCCAACAGGCTTCCTTAAAGTAAAGGGACCAAAAAAAAAAAAAAAAAAAAGACGATTTTAGAGCCAGCTCAGAAAAATCTCGGGCACCGCGCCCCCTGCCGCGCAGCTTCAGGCATTGCCGTTTCTGGGCCTCCGGCATAGGCCAACTCCAGAACTGACAACTTCCGGCCCCGAAGGTCCCCGCTCCGTGGCTCACCGAGGTCCTTACAATGGCCTATTGGCCACGGGGAACGCCTGATACCTGGAGGCCTTGGGTGTGAGGTTGCCATCTCCTCCCGAGGACTAGCGAACGCAGGAGAGCTGGGAAGATGCCCGTGGCCAACGGGCGCTCGTCCCGCGCGTGATCCAATAGCGCTGCACAGCGCGGTCTGACAGCAGGTCCGTCAGGCGGGACTAGGGCAGGTGTGTGGCGGAAGTGCAGGAAGGCGGCCAGAGAGGAGCAGTCTAGGAAGCCGCGGCCGTGGATCTCGGAGCTGGCATTGGCTCCTGAGATAGACAGATAGTAGCGACCAGGGCTCCGGGGCCGGCGAGATGCCTCTGTTCACTGCCAACCCTTTCGAACAAGATGTAGGTGAGTGTTTGGCCAGGCCTTCGAGGTGCAGTTTGTCAAACTAGAAAGTGGGCGGCGGCGACTCCTAGAACTGGGCGTCAGAGGCAGGGAAGGGGCGGTGCCGCCACTACGGGCGCCTGGATTAATTCTGGGGTCTGCTTTGGCTCGTCGCTAGCTTTTTGGAGCAGTTCTCGTGCTTGTCTGATGTTTGAAACCCCGCAGACGAGTCATTCCCCTCGCCAAACGTAGGAATAAGGAAGAGCTTGAAGCTAGCCGGAGACTGGACAAATTAAGCAATTGCTGAGTTGATGGTAAAAACTTCCTGCTCGTTCTCTAGTAGTTAAAGCCCTCATCCTACCTATTCCTCTCGCCTGCTTCACTTAGGGTGACAGTGTAGCAGTTGAGACCCTAATGTCTTGATACTGCGCTAGAGACCTGTCAACTTGCTTGTGTTAATTAGGAAGAACTCATTTTATAGGTTGCTGAAACGGGAGGACCTGAAACCCTTGCTGCAGAAGGTCAAGGATTGCAGCCTTCAACATGGATTGAAGCTCAACAGCAAGAAAACAAAGATTTTCAACACTGGGCCAATTGGCAGCATCATAATGGATGGTGAAAAGATTGAGACTGTTAACAGTTTTAGTTTGCTTGACTCCACAGTCTTGGTATCAGCAGCCAGGAAATCAAGAGACGAATTGCACTGGGAAAGTCAACTGTCAGGGACCTCTCTAGAGTACTGAAGAGCAACGACGTTTGGCTGGAGACTAAGGTGCGCCTGATCTGGGCCATAGTCTTTGCAGTTGCGTGCTATGTATCGGAGAGCTGGACAATGACTAGGGATGTAGAGAATTGATACTTTTAAGCTGTGGGGTTGGAGAATAGTGTTGAATATACCATGGACTGCTAGGAGAACAAACAGGTTTGTCCTGGAGAGGGTGAAACTGGGCGGCTCCTTGGAGGCAAGGATTCTGAAGCTTTATCTGACATACTTTGGGCATGTTGCAAGGAGGGACCAGTCCTTGGAGAGGGACATCATGTTTGGGAGGGTGGAGGAACAGCGCAGGAGAGGAAGACCCTTGATGAGATGGATTGTTTCAGTGACTGGATTAATGGCAGTAGGTGTGTCAGAGACAGTGAGGCTGGCACAGGATGAAGCAGGGTTTAGGGCTCTTGTACATAGCGTCGCACTGAGTTGTAAGTGACTCAATGGCACATAAATACAACAAGAACAACAAAAATACACAAATACAGCCAAGTAATGATTGAGCAGCTTCAGTATTTGTTTGCTGTTGCTGGAGGTGCTACTCCCAGAAATGCAGGTGTTAGGAGGTGTGCTGTTTTGGAGTATTAAAGATACTAGCCAAAGAGCCCAGAGAATTTATATTTTATTTGTGGTCATATAAAACGTGGGCTTTTCACTAGTAATTTCAAAGGTGGTGTATCTAGCTTATACATTATCTCTAGTTTGATAAAATGTGATCCCCAAAATTGTGTTTAAAAATCTAATATATTCATTTTAAGTGGGATGTATAAGCCTCATCTCTTCACAGAGAGTTAAAATATTTATAATATCCCTTGACCCTTAAATAGTCTTCTAGTATGTTCTATGTTCCCATATTTCTTTCTTTTTAGATTTGAACCCAGTTGACAGGATAAATCTAGGAAGTGTCATGGGCCATGTTGAGATCATAGTTTCTGCTTTTGGAATGCCCAATGGTTTCCTTTGTTGGCTATATTTAGTGAGACTCTGGTGCATTTTCTTTCTACTGGGAGAATTTTATCTTAAATTTCAGTCGTTCACATACTTTGCCGATGGCGAGTCAGAACTGACTCATAGCAGGTTACAAAGGCTGTAAATTCCCCATCTCTTGCACAGCACCTGATGGATTCAAATCACAGAAGAATAGCCTTTGTGTTAACAAAAGCCATTGCTGACTTGGCCATCAGAGTGCCCTAATCCAGGAGTAGAAAGGGCAGAATAGAATTAAATTTTCTTTTAAAATAAAAACTGTGTAACTCTTTCATTAAATGAACTCTTTATTAGCAATCCATTGTTTTGTGATTGAAAACTTTTCTAGTAGAAGTAGACCTGCCGGCATCACTTGTGGTTTCTATGACTCTTCTGCATGACTTGGTGGAGCCCAGTTTAGAACTTCTGTGGTGTAAGAGGTACTACTGTTCATTAAGACAAACAAGCAGGCCGAAAGCACTGCTATTTTAATGTGTAGTTTATTTTGTAGACCATAACATCAACAGAGGCTCCAAATGCTTATTTGTAGGCTGAGGTATGACAAAATTCAGTATCTAAAAGGCATTTAAGGATGAAAACAGGTTCCATTGAGGTCCACCAATAACTTATTTATTTAGTTGTTGTTGTTAAGTGCCATCAAGTCAATTTCCAACCTATGAACAAGAGATTTGAACTCTGTCATATCTTGTGCCATCCTTATCATCCTTAAAACATTGGAGTCCAAGACTGTGGACACTGTATTAGTGTTGAGAGTCTTCCTCTCCTTCACTGACCCTCTACCTTTCTAAGGACTAGCCTCTTCTAACAACATGTCCAAAATATGTGAGACAGGCTTTACCATCTTTGCCTTCACGAAGCACTCTGGTTGCACTTTCTCTAAGACATAACGTTTATTCTTTTGGCAGTTATTGGGATATTCAACACTCTTCTCCAGCACTACAGTTAAACTATATCAATTCTTCTCCTGTTATTCTTACTCATTGTCTACCTCTCAGATGCAGAGCAGGTGATTAGAAAGACTGTAGTTTGAATCAGTCACACCCTAGTCTTAAAACTGACATCATTGCTCTTCTTATCTTGGCAAGGGAGTACCCTGACAGCAAACTTTCGCTATGCTATATGTCTCTTCTTCTTCTGACTACTGGTATCATGGCTGTTGATCATGGTTCAAAGTAAGATGAAATAGTTGACAATACTTTGAGTCTTTTTTTCTATATATCATGATGCTGCTTATTGGGCCATTGGTCAGGATTTTTGGTTTTTTTTGGTGTTGAAATGGAATCCATATTGAAAGCTCCAGTCCTTGATCCTCTGCAGAAGCTCTTCAGGCTTTATCTCACTTTCAACAAGCAAGGTTGTGCCATCCGTATAATGCTGGTTGTTGATGAGCCTTCCTCCAATCCTGATGCCACACTCTTCCTCATAAAGTCCAGCTTCTCTAATGATATACTCAACATACAGATTGACTAGATAAAGAGAGAGGATACAGCCATGACACACGCCTTTCCCGATTTTAAACCATGCAGCATTCCCTTCCTCTGTTTGGACAACAGCTTCTTGGTCTAGGTACAGATTTTATGTGAGCACAATTAAATGTTCTTAATTCCCATTTTTCTCAAGATTAGGAGTAGTTAAGATCCACACAATTAAATGCCTTTGAGTAGTCAATTAAACACAAATAGACTTTCTTCTGATTGTCTCTGCTTTCAGTCAACATCCACCTGACATCAACAGTAATGTTCCTCTTGTCGCAGTCTCTTCTAAACCCACCTTAAACTTTTGGCAGTACTCTGTCGGTGTACTATTCTAACCATTTTGGGATCATCTTTAGCAGCACTTTGCGTGTGAAGTAATGATACTGTTTGAAAATTTTCACATTCTGTTGGATCACCTTTCCTGGAAATGGGCACAAATATGAATCTCTTCCAGTCACTTGGGCAGATAGCTGTCTTCCAAATTTCTTGACAGAGATTGATGGGCATATCCAAGGCTGCATCTGTAATTGGAACATGTCAGTTGGTACCCTTTCAATTCAGGTTTGAGGTATTGGACGTTATGGATCAAAGACCAGATGAATTGTCGGATGACATCAGAGATAATCATTCATGCAGAGAACAAAAAGTTGATAAAAAGACAGAGGAGAAAGAAAAGACCAAATAGATGTCAGAAGAGACTCTGAAAATTGCACTGTAGTGTTGAGAAACCAAAACAGAGGGATGAGATGCTGAAGTAAAAGAGGAGCAAAAGCTTTCATGGGGCAGCTCAAGAAGGCAGAGTAGCATAATGGAATGTGCAGAGAGCTGGAGTGGGAGAAGGAAAAAGTAAGAACTCACTTGGCATTTTTCAAACTGAAACAACTGGAAAACAAATTCAAGCCTCGAGTTGCAATATTGAGAGACATTATGAGAAAAATCTTAAATGATCCAGAAGTATCAGAAGAAGGTGGAGTGACTACATGCAGTCCCTGTACAAAAAAAAAAAAGACTTCCTCAGCACTGAAATAGTTCAGGAAGTAGCACATGATAAAGAGCCAGTGGTTAGGGAGCAAGTTTAAGCGCCATTGAGGGAATTGGCAAAAAAGAAAGGCTCAGGAATCTTCCAGCTGAGGGAATGGAATTAATAGAAAACGTGGAGTAAAATACTAATGTGTTCTAAGTGGCCTGAGATCTATACCTTAGCAGAATAATATGTTAGTTATTAACATATTATTTCTCAAAATTAACTCTCATAATTAACTCTCAAAACTCCTTTTAATTTGAAATAGTTTTAAAGCAAGTGATTCTTTGACTTGAGTATTTTTTTACGTCTTTTTTGCTTCAGTCAGTTTGGTGGACGATTTATCAATGATCTGCGTTATGCGGATGACACAACCCTGCTTGCTGAAACTGA
>NW_006399760.1:23696375-23697068 GCF_000299155.1 Elephantulus edwardii | reverse complement strand
GTGATTGTTTTGTTAGGATTTTGTTGTGTTCTAGAGCCACAAAACTATCTCAAGGAACTCATTTTAGTGGAGGACCTGTGCACAAAAAAGGAAGAATTAAAGTCAGTGTAGTGTGGCAAATACAGTGTTAGATGTACACTGAAATGCTTTCCATTGCCCCTTGAGGAAGAATTCTTTTCCTTGAAAGGGTGAGAACCTTCAGAAGGGAGGAGGTTTCACTGTAAAGGTGTTTGAAACCATCTCTGCTACCTTTTTCCTAACAGTATTTGCAGAAAACTGCTGCTTCTTGCATGTGTATGTGTGATATGGCAATGTGTAGCTCAGGGATTTACTAGTGACTTCCTTTGGGTCTTACCTGGAGGGTGAACAGTCTTTTCTGACATGCATATAGAAAAGAGACCTTTTTTCTCAGACCCTGAACTGGAACTTATCACTTGGTCTGGTCTGTAATGGGCCAGGATGTCTGGGAAATCATTCTTGGTTTGCTGATGCTATGTGACCTATTAAATGGAAGCAGGCTACAGAGGAATGGAACATGAATTTCTGATAGGTTCCGCCATCCTCTGGAGTCAAAACTGATGAGCCCTAAAAGGTAATCTATAAGCTATACTATACATTATGTTGCATCATGCTTGGGAGGGTGGAGGAACAGCGTGGGAGAGGAAGACCCTTGTTGTTGTTTGTTGTTATGTG
>NW_006399760.1:23691399-23695767 GCF_000299155.1 Elephantulus edwardii | reverse complement strand
AACAGCAGACTTTCCCATGGCAATGCGCCTTTTAATTTCCTGGCTGCTGGTGCCAAGACAGTTGACTATGAAGCCAAGCAAACTAAAGCTGTGTACAATCTCAATCTCTTCACCATCCATCCTGATGCTGCCAATTGGTCCAGTGCTGAGAATCTTTATCTTCTTGACATTGAGCCTCAATCCATATTGTAGGCCCTTACTGAGATTAATTAATTCAGTCACTGGGGAAATAGGGGTCGGTGTGTCAAAGACAATAAGATTGGCACAGGATAGAGCAGGGTTTCGGGCTGTTGTACATAGGGTTGCTATGAGTTACAAGCGACTCTGGCACATAACAACAACAACAACTATACTATAGCTTTGTTGTTGGTTGCTTTTTATTTGCTCTAATTCATGTGGGATTATGCATAACAGAAGGAAACTTTGTCCAGGCCTTAGACACCTTTATGATTGTTGGTATGTTTGTGTGTGTTTGTTTTAAATTTTATTTGATACTGGTTTACATACAAAGTTCATATACACCAGACAGAAAAACGTTTCCCCTTTCCTTTGTTTTGTTGTTGGGATTATTATGTCATTCCATCTCTTTGAGAGTTTCCTTTGTTTTTATTGTCTTTTGGCTTTACGAAACATGATGTCCTTTTCTAGAATTACTAGATTCAATTTGTTGAGTTAATTGAGCCATCCTTACCTCTAAGGAACGTTCTGATATATTTCTTTTTTTAAAATTAATTTTAATGAAAGTTTACAGAGACTTAGGATTTCCATTCATTCATTGTTGCATGTTTTTCCCTCCCCACCGACTCCCCCCCAATTCACTTTTTTCCTTGAAAAGTAAAAGAAAAACTCTTTCATTGTTATGCAGTCCCTCCCCCCAAGTCCACTCCACTGTGCAGCCTTCATTCTGGACTCCTGTCATGACAATAATACCCAATCATATATCCCTTTTAAACAGTTCTCTCCCTCATCTTTTTCAATGCAGTATACATCATTCATCCCCTCCTCTGTCTTCCCTCAACCCTGGTGTCAGTCCCCTTTTATAACAGTGGCCCTATGCAATATTTGTCCTTTAGTGACTGAGATATTTCACTCAGCATAATGTCCTCCAGAGTCACCCATTTTGTATAATGTTTTATGAGTTCCTTGTTTTTCAGTGCTGCATTGTATTCCATTTTATGAATACACCAGAGCTTCTCTATCCATTTGTTTGTTGATGGGCACTTGGGTTGTTTCCAGCTCTTTGCTATTGGGAACAAAGCTTCAATAAACATGGGTGTGCATTTATCTGCTTGTGTGGCGGTTATGGTTTCTTTAGGATAAATTCCCAGTAGTGGAATTGCTGGGTTAAATGGTATTTCTACTTCCAACTTTTTGAGAAAGTGCCATACAGCCTTCCATAGTGGTTGCACTGTTTTATACTTCCACCAACAGTGAATAAGGGTTCCAGTTTTTCTGCAACCTCGCCAGCCTTTGATGTTCGCTGTTCTGTTAAATTTTGCTATTCTTACTGAGGTGAGATGATATTTCATATTTGTTTTGGATATATTTCTTTTAAAATGAACTTGTTAATTTTTGGGGCATTATTGTGTGTTGCCAGGTCAACAAGGACCCATAACAACCATATGAACAGTGGGGTCTAAATCTTGCCCTAACCTGTGCCATCATTATCATCTCTGACATATGTAATGTTACAGTCACCATGTTGGCCCATTTTGTTGTAGGTTTTCTTCTTTTGCTGACCTTCCACTTTTTCAAGCTTAATGTCC
Organism: Elephantulus edwardii; assembly: GCF_000299155.1. Taxonomy (NCBI): domain Eukaryota; kingdom Metazoa; phylum Chordata; class Mammalia; order Macroscelidea; family Macroscelididae; genus Elephantulus; species Elephantulus edwardii. Next base: position 23,694,001 of record NW_006399760.1, on the reverse strand, counting down.
TTTTCCAACGAGTGGCCCCTTCTAACAACATGCCAATTGGCTCAGTGGTAAGAATCTTTGTTTTCTTGATGTTGAGCTTCAATTCATATTGAAGCTGCAGTCCTTGACCTTCTGCAGCAAGTGCTTCAGGTGCTCCTCAGTTTCAGCAAGCAGGGTTGTGTCATCTGCATAACGCTGGTTATTGATGAATCTTACTCCAATCCTGATGCCACATTCCTCCTCTTACAGCTCAGTGTCCCAAAAGATCTGTTCTGCATACAGTTTGAAAGGTATGGAGACAGAATACATCTCTGGTGGACCCCTTCACAATTTTGAACCAGGCAGTGTTTCCTTGCTTTGTTCTAATGACTGCCTCTTGGTCCAAGTATAGGTTTCACATAAGCACCATCAGATGTTCTGGGATTCCCATTCTTCTCAGAGTCAGCCATAGCTTGTTGTAATCCACACAGTCAAAAGCCTTTGCATAGCCAATGAAGCACAGATAGACATTCCTCTGGTACTCTCTGCTTTCTGCCAAGGTCCATCTAACATTAACTACAATATCCCTAGTACCACGGCCTCTTCTAAACCCAGCCTGCACATCTAGCAGTTCTCTGTTGACATGTTGCTCCAGTCGTTTCTGGATCATTTTCAGCAGAATCTTACTTGCATGTGATATTAATGGTATTGTTCAGTAATTTCCGCATTCTGTTGGGTCACCTTTCTTTGGAATGGGAACAAATATAGATCTCTTACAGAATCTTACAGAATCAAGTAGCCACTAAAAATACCAAACAATTCCAGTTGTATTGCAACAGACAAAAAAAGCAAAAATATTTTGAAAAGGAGATGTGTTCTTTTATCTAGGAAAGTCTCCTTATGGAGTTTAAATCCTTTGTTGTAATTTGCCTCCATCCTGCAGTGAAGCATAGAGTCCTCTGAGCTTCACTCTCTCCATTAGCATAAGAATAGGACTTTGTGTTTCTGATTAGGAAACCCAGCTTTAGTTAATGCAGGCATACAAGACCCAAGAACATATCCTAAAGGAGTAAACTTGGCACTGCCCTCTTAACAATCTTCTAACTCTCAACCCTGCTTGCTGAAACTGAGGAGGACCTGAAGCGCTTGTTACAGAAGGGCAAGGATTGCAGCCATCAGTATGGCTTGAAGCTCAATGTCAAGAAAACTAAGATTCTCACCATTGGACTGGTAGACAGAATCATGATAGATGGTGAAGAGATTGAGATTGTTGACAACTTTATTTTGCTTGGCTCTACAATCAACACTTGGTTCCAGCAGCCAAGAAATTACACTTGAAATTAGCCAAAAGGCCGAGAAGCGATGCAGCCAAGAAATTAAAAGATGAATTACATTGGGAAAGTCCACTGCCAGAAACCTCTCCACGGTACTGAGGAGCAGTGATGTCAGTCTGGAGACTAAGGTGCACCTGATACAGGCAATGGTCTTTGCCTTTACTTGCTATGCTTCAGAGAGCTGGACAATGACTAGGGAGGATAGGAAAGTTGATGCATTTGAGCTTTGGTGCTGGAGAAGAGTATTGAATATACCATGGACTGCTAGGAACACAAACAGCTTTGTCCTTGGAGAGGGCAAAGGCAGGCTGCTCCTTGGAGGCAAGGATTCTGAAGCTTCGTCTGACATACTTTGGGCATGTTGCAAAGAGGCACTGGTCCTTGGAGAGGGACATCATGTTTGGGACTCTGGAGGGACAGCATAGGAGAGGAAGACCCTTGATGAGATGGATCGCTTCAGTGGTTGGGGTGGTGGGAAGTAGGTGTGCCGGAGAGAGAGGTTGGCACAGAATAGAGGACTCAATGGCACATAACAACAACAACTTGGTCTTTTCCCCCTCCATTCATAGACTTAATGACTTCAAGTATAGATTATATTTTGTTGGTAGTTGTTGTTGCCAAGTATGACGCACAGACACCCTATGAACAAGAGATCAGAACCCTATCCTATTATGTACCATCCTCATCGTTTCTGACATATGAATTGCCGTAGGCACTGTCATTTTGTCTGGTTGAGGGTCTTCCTCACCTTTTCCAACCCTCAACCTTTGCAAGCATGATGCCCTTCTCCAAGGAAAAGCATCTCCTAACAACATGCTCAAAGCATGTGAGGCAAAGCTTTGTCAGTTTGCCTCTAAGGAGCACTATAGCTGTACTCTATTCTTTTAGCTGTCCATGATTTGTCTTCCATTCAGCACTCTCTCCAACACCACAACTCAAAGGCATCAATAATTCTTTTGTCATCCTTATTCATTCTCCAGTCTCAGATGCATAGCAAGTGATTAAAAAGAACATGGTCTAAATTAGGCACACTTTAGTCTTCAAGCTGACATCATTGCTCCTCAATAATTTGGATAGGTCCCTGACTGCAGTCTTTCCCAATGCAAAACGTCTCCTGACCACTGGTACAGAATATATCTATTGATTGTAGATCCAAATAACAGGAATTAATTTTTTTTAAATTAAATTTTATTAGTTTTAATGAACATTTACAGGGATTTTGGGTTTCCATTCCTTCATTGCTGCACCATTCTCTCTACCCTCCTCCCCAGTTTGTTCTTCTTCCCCGCCATCCGAATGTCTGTTTTAAT
>NW_006399760.1:23665143-23687209 GCF_000299155.1 Elephantulus edwardii | reverse complement strand
GGCTGGCTGTTGTTCTTCCCGGGTCTCTTCCAGGTCCCTCTTGCGGTGGAACCCCGTCTGGTGGCGGCGTTCTCCCGTCTGGCAAGAGGAATTAATTGACAGTTTCAGTCTGTTCTCCATCTATCATGATTTTTGTCTTACCAGTCTCTCTTACCAGTGAGAATTTTTGTCTTCTTGATGTTGAGATGTAATCCATATTGAAGGCTCTAGTCTTGATCAAGTGCCCTAAGCCCTCCTACTTCCAGCAAGCAAGGTGTTGTCTGCATAATGCAGATTATTGATAAGTCTTCCTCTGATCCTAATGCTACATTCTTCTTCACAGAGTACAACTTCTTAAATGGAAAGTCTGTGATAGGATAATACTGTACTTCGGTGGTATAGTGCATGTGTCACCTTGCTAACTGATAAGACAGTTTGAATTCATCAGTGGCTCCATGGGAGACAAATGAGCAGTCTCCTACACAGATTTACAGCTTTGAAAACCCAATAGAGGGTCACTGTGAGCTGGAATCTCCTTGACAGTGACTTTAGGTTTTGCTTTCAAGGTGTAAAACGGTAGGCTTTTAAACTTTTAAGCTCACACATAATATACAATACATATACTCGATAAGCTTCTTAGCTACATAAAATACTTTTTGCCATTTTGCAACTTTTATCTTTTAGAAAAATTTTTATGATTTTTGCAAATTAATCATACCTTTATTAACTGCTGTATAAAGAAATGCCTTTTTTACTTAATCCACTTTCCTGTTGGATGTGAAGTTGTTTGTAGGTTTTATTCTGTTCATTGCTTTTCAGCATTTTCCTGACAGTTCTTACCTGTGTCTTGTGCATATGGTAAGAGACCCTCTAAAGAATAATTATTGAAGGAGACATGTAAATGGTTGTTGCTGTTACTATTAGGGTTGACAATTCTACTACAACTCTTATTTATCTATGACAACAGATCTGAACTTTGTCTTGTCCTGCAGTTTGGCCCGTTGTTGAAGTTGTCTTGATCCATCTTGTTGGAAGTCTTTTCTTTTCCTGACTCTCTGTTTCCTAGCCTGGTAGGGAGCCCATGAAGTGGTAACCTTTATCTCTGTAGCCTGAATGGTAATCTCCATGTGTTTGGGTATAAATATTTGTTCTTATAAAAACCCATTGTATTTAGTACGTATTGTGCATAGTTCTGTAATAAAAAATCCAAGAATGCACAGAATGGTTCTGTGCTTATTGTAACACAAGGCTAAAATAAAGGTATCAGCTAGGTAGACTCTTATCTGAACACTCTGAGACAAAGAATCCGCTTCCAATCTATTCAGCTTGATATCAGAATTCAGATCCTTAGGGTTGAAGTCCCAATTCCATTGTCTGCTGTCAGGTAGGGATCACTATCAACTTGAACAGGCTCTTGCATTCCTTGTGTTATGCTTCCCTCCATCCCCAGTCCTGTCAGTGGCAAATAAAATTCTTTTGACTATGAATCTGTTCTGTTCTTTATGTCACCAGCTAGAGAAGAGCACACCATTTTAAAGGAACTGTTTTAAGGAACCCAGTCAGTTAATCTAAGATAATTTCTTTGTCTTTCAGTTCACTTGATCACATAATATACTTATGTTTGGGCAATTAGTGTTATAATATAACTAAATCATGGTAACTAAATCCATGCAAATAAAAAATATACAAAGTGTGAATAGCCTATACAAAATTTAACTCTTTTTTAAAATTAGGAACACTCTGGACCGATATGTACAATGTTGTTAAGTGCCATCAAGTCACAGGCGACTCATAGTGACTATGAAGGAGAGTCCTCATCGCTTGGGTGCCTTTCATCCTCTCTCCAGGTTCATAGGGTTTCCGGAGGCAAGCTATTATGGAAGTGTATGCCCCTCCTCCTTCCAAGCTTGTTTTAATCGGGGAGCTCCACCCCACTCTCTGTCCGCATTGGGTAATCAACCTCATATGACACATCAGTGTCACAGTGTTCTGCCTCTCAGCAATTTGTACACCAGGGCTATACAACCTAGAGGAATGTCTAAACAAAAACAATGAAGGCCCTCGGGCCCTACAGTGTGTTACCAGCCCAGCATGCCCAAATGCTGGCAAACTCCTTGCCCTAGACCCCCAGTTCATCTGGCAAGTCTGCTCTGCCAACCCCCTCGTGGGCCCAAAAGAACCACCACAAGTGCCTGGAGCGCTCAAACCTACTGCACCTCAAGAAGCCAGAATCCACATTCAGGGCCCACGAGGGGGTTGGCAGAGCGGACTTGCCAGATGAACTGGAGGTCTGGGGCAAGGAGTTTGCCAGCATTTGGGAGTGCTGGGCTGGTAAAACACTGAAAGGTCAAGCCCGGCCTAGGGTCTTTGGATATTTAATGTCAGCTGAATGTGGACTCTGGCTTCTTGAGGCGCAGTAGGTTTGAGGACTCCAGGCACTTGTGGTGGTTTTTTGGGCCACGAGGGTTGATATGTACAATATATTCTCTAAATTAGTAGTAATTATTATTCTTTAATAATAAAGTAATACTGAGACTTGTTTCTCCCCCAGTCATTCTCTTCCAAATTGGATGATTTCTTATGAACTGTCTACGTATTTACTACCCATATTTCTGTAGTCTTCAGTGTGCTTGTAAGTCCATTTAGGGAATTAGTAGAAATATTGTACTTTTCAGTTCTAGACATGCCTTTTTTTTAAAAAAAAGAAAAAAGGCATGTCTAGAACACAACTAAAAAAGTTGCCTTTCCCTACTAAGTATTCTTCATCTGTTTACTTATTATAACCAATTTTCCTTTAAGTTCATGAAAATATATGTAACTGCTTTGTTTGTTTGCCACTTTCATCATATAGGTGCTAGGTTGATATGCTAACTTTTTATTTTGATTGATTTATGATATATGTTGTTGTTGTGTGCCATTGCGTCAGAATTGACTCATAGCTGGCCCTGCAGAGGATTTTCAGAGGCAGTAAATTGCAAGGGTAGAGGCTGCCCATCCTTTTCTCACAGAGCAGCTGGTGGATTTGAGCGGCATGCCTTTGGGGTTGCAGTGCAGCTTCTTACCACTAGGCTGCCAGAGCTCCCATTTTCTTTTATTGAAAGATTTATTTGATCTGAAGAGAAACAAGAGTATAGCTCCCATTTTCTTACTTAGGAATCCCTTTTCTTGCCTTTTAAAATGTAAAAAGAGTGCCAGTGGCATGGGGCAGCCAAATCTGACCTCTGCTAATTCCACAAGAGGGAACACTCTACATCCACAAGGTAAAATTGATACTCATAAGGCATGCCCCAAACTCCCAGCACCCCCTTCCGTCAGTTTTAACATCAGCCATACCTCTTGGAACTCTCACTCCTCTAATGCTGTGTCTGCTAATCTGTTTCAGTGACCACACAGAACTCACAGGCTATTCATGATAATGGGTTTCATTGTTGTGATGTACCAATGAACCCTGGGAGGTGATGGCCCATTTTTCTTGTTTGTATCTGCTGCAAGGTGGATTTAAACCTTGCCTTTGAGTTGGCAGCATAACTCCTTACCACTAAGCCACCAGAGCTCATGGAGTTTATTAGAATGTTAATACATTACATTTCGGATTGGAAATGGAAGTACAATTCTCCAGTTAGGACAACTTTTCAGATGTGCTGTACGGCCCTGTGATGTCCCCTTCTCCCACCCCACCTCCCTAGTCCTCCAGTAAGCTTGGGAGTTCCAGCTGAGTTTCATGTTGTTCTCTGGTTCTTCACCGGTGCTTCTGCCCTCATTTAGGTCCTGATCTGACTTGTCCATAAATCTTTGGTCCAAATGAATATGCATTCTACTCTGTGCTGATGCTTTCTCGCTGGTGGTGAGATTCCATTTTCCACTGCTGAACCTGCTCAGATTAAGCTTAGCAGGGCACACCTTACTAGCATGCTGTCACCCAACAGATGCTATTTGTCTCATTTTATCATAAGTATAGTCCCACCTATGAGGAGAAATGGGGGGTAAAGATTGGTGGATGATTTATCAACAATCTGCATTATGCAGATGACACAACCCTGCTTGCTGAACCTAAAGAGGACCTGAAGCACCTGCTGCAGAGGGTCAAGGACTGCAGCTTCCAACATTGATTGAGGCTCAATGTCAATGATTCTTACCACTGGACCAATTGGCAGCATCAGGATGGATCGTGAAGAGATTGAGATCATACACAGCTTTAGTTTGCTTGGCTCCACAGTCAACAGTCTTGGCACCAGTAGCCAGGAAATTAAAAGGTGCATTGCCATGGGAAAGTCTGCTGTTAGGGACCTCTCCAAAGTACTGAAGAGCAGTGGTGTCTCTCTGGAGACTAAGGTGCGTTTGATACAGGCCATGGTCTTCACAATCACTTGTTATGCATCAGAGAGTTGGACAATGACCAAGGAGGACAGAAGGAGAATTGATGCCTTTGAGCTGTGGTGCTGGAGAAGAGTATTGAGTGTACCATGGACTGCTAGGAAAACAAACAGATTCATCCTGGAAAGGGTTAAACCGGGAGGCTCCGTCTAACATACTTTAGACATGTTGTGAGGAGAGACCGGTCCTTGGAGAAGGACATCATGCTTGGGAGGGTGGAGGGACAGCACAGGAGGGGAAGGCCCTCGATGAGGTGGATTGATTCAGTGACTGGGATAATTGGAATGGGAGTGTCAGAGACAGTGTGATTGGCACAGGGCAGAGCAGAGTTTAGGGCTGTTGGACATAGGGTCGCTGAGTCGCAAGCGACTCGACAGCACATAACAACAACAGCAATAGTCCCACCTAGCCAACTGATGAAAGTAAAAAGCAATGGCTAAGCAAGCCATTTTTTAAAAGCAAACATACTGATCTTATGTTGGAAATTGTGAGCTATTCTTTGTGGGGAAGCTAGATTATCTTGATACCCTTTTAAGGTTCTTTACAAAATTGTGATTTGAGTGAAAATTTACAATGCAAATTGATTTTTCATTCACGCATTCATACACATTTTGTTTTATAACCCTACCTACAATATCTACACTATATTCACACTTTACCCCCTTCATCCCTTTAATTCTCATTTCCATTAATTATTCCATCCTACCACTTTTTGCTTCAGGGTCTTATCCATGAGAACATGCTGCTCTTTTAACTTTATATGGTTGGTCTTTTGTTGGTTTGTTGGGTTCCCCCCCACACCAATCATTAGAAATTTCTTCTCTTGGATTTAAAGAGATTAAAAGTCCAAGTTAGGTTACAAGAACGAGTGGAAAGCCCTCTCTTGTCAGTTCTAGAGGAAGATCCTTGTTTCCGTCAGTGCATTTAAACCTGGTGTTCCCTGAATATCAATTGCCATGTGTCTGGCCATCCTCCGTGTCAGGTTTCATCATGTAGGGAGGGGCCAGGTCCAAAAAGATGCATTCCATTGCTGGAGTGAGTACCTACCTCCTTGGTCTTACTGGTCTGTTTACTGTTGGGCTGAAAGTTGAGCCCTGGGTTTGAATTGTGTTTCAGGTTCAAAGAGTACCTAAGGGGCATATAGTCTGGGGGATTCTAGTCTTGGTCTTTATAGTATCTTTAGTTTTGGTCCACATTTCACCCCCTCTATCCAGAATCTTCTACTGTGATTCCTTTAAGAGTTTCATCAATGGTAGTATCTAATTCTCTTTTTTTTTTTTTTTTTGCACCATCTAATTCTTGTCTTAGGCTTGTAGAAGTTGAGTTGAGTGGTTCGTTGATCTTTTGGACTAATTCCCTTTTTTTTAAAGTACATCTTGGCTTATCGTATCATTTCTTTCTTCTAGACAGAATGAGATGTATAGTTGCACTTTAGGCAGCTGTTTACATGCTTTTAAGCCCCTACTCATTACACATTAAAGTGTTGTTAAGTCTTGTCAAGCTAAGTACAACTCATAGCAACCCTGTGAACAACAGACCTAAAGACTGTCCTGTTCTGTCCCATCCTCATCATCTCTGACCACTTGAGCCTGTTGCTGTAGTCACTGTGTAAATCCATCTCGTTGAGAGGCTCCCTTTCTTTCACTGACCCTCCATCTTTCCAAGCATAATATCTCTTTGCATAGACTAGCCTCTCCTAGCAGTATGCCCAAAATATGTGAAATGAAGCATTGTCATCTTTGCCTCCAAGGAACACTCTAGTTTCATTTTCTCAAAGGCATCTGTTTATTATTTAGACAGTCCATGGGATATTCAGCACTCTTCTCCAATACAGCAACTCAAAGACATTGATTCTTCTCCTCCTTTCCTTTCTCTTTGTCCACCTCTCAGGTACATAACAGGTGATCTGAATATACTTTAATCAAGTGCATCTTAGTCTTTAGACTTACATCATGGCTCTCTAGGACTTTGGAGAGGTAGGTCCCTGATAGCAGGCTATCCCAGTTCTGTATATCTCCAGATCTCTTGACTGCTTGTACCAAGGATGTTGATTGTCAATCCAAGTAAGATGAAATTGTTGACAATTTCAGTCTTCTCTCCATCTACTTTAATGGTGCTTTAATGGTGCCCATTGGCCCAGTGGTAAGGATTCTTGACGTTGAAGTATTCTTCATATTGAAAGCCGCAGCCCTTGATTTTCTATAGCAAGCAAGGTTGAGGCACTTGGATAACTCAGATTGTTGTTGAATCTTTCGCCAGTCTTTATGTCATGCTCTTCTTTATATAAAGATTAAATTCTTGAATGATTTGTTCAGCATACAGATGAACTATCTATGGAGAAAGGATACAATCCTAGCACATACCTGTCCCAATTCTAAACCATGCAGTGTTCCCATGTTCTCTTTGCACCACAGGTTTTATATAGGCCTATCCCTAGACCAGAAATACATTTGAGGCATTGAACAGCAATGATCGAAGACCTGATGAGTTGTGGGCTGACATCAACGTTATCATTCATAAAGAAAGCAAATAGTCATTACAAAGAGGAGAAAACAGAGACTAAACTGGGTGTCAGAAGAGACACTGAAAATTGCACTAGATCATTGAGAAACTAACAAAAAGAGGAGAGACACTGAACTAAAGAGATGAATAGAAGATTTTGGAGGGCAGCTTGAGAAAACAGGAAAGTATTACAATGAAAGGTACAAAGAGCTGGAGTTGGAGAATAAAAAGGAAGTAAGTACTTGTAATACCGAGGGGAATTATGGGAGAAATCCTGAATGATCCAAGAAGCATCGCAGGGTGATAAAAGGAATACATGGAGTCACTATACTCAAAGTAGGATGTATAATATTGTTTTCGTTTATTGTGTTCTCCCAATTGACTTTCATGTCCCAGAAGATTGAATCCACAGTTGAGAACCAGTAAATCATTCCCTCAGGTTATTTTTAAGAATTTCCTCAGGTTATGATGAAAAAGCTTACAAAGCACTACCCCCTTTTGGCTGTGTGTTATAGCATGTGCTAGTATGAATGCAGAAATAATCATCTGTGTTGATGCCAATTAAAAGGTGTATTGAATTTTGTTATTGGAGAATTTTTGGTGTTGTTGTTATGTGTCATCGAGTTGCTTACGACTCATAGTGACTCTGTGTACAAGAGCCCTAAGCGCCGTTCGCGCCGTTCTATCCTGTGCCAGCCTAGCTCTCTCAAACACCCTCATTCCCACCACTCTGGTCACAGAATTGATCCATCTCATTGAAGGTCTTTCTCTTCTGTGCCGCCCCTCTATTCTGCCAAACATGATGTCCCTCTCCAAGGACCAGTCCCTCCTTGCAACATGCCCAAAGTATGTCAGACGAAGCTTCAGAATCCTTGACTCCAAGGAGCATTCCGGCTTCACCTTCTCCAGGACAAACCTGTTTGTTCTCCTAGCATTCCATGGTATATTCAACACTCTTCTCCAGCACCACAGCTCAAAGGCATCAATTCTCTTTGTATCATCCCTATTCACTGTCCAACTCTCTGATGCATAGCACGTAATTACGAAGACTTTAGCTCGGATCAGGCACACCTTAGTCTCCAGTCTGACGTTGTTGCTCTTCAGTACTCTTGAGAGGACCCTCACAGCTGACTTTCCCAATACAATTCGTCTCCTGATTTCCTGGCTACTGTTACCAAGAGTGTTGACTGTGGAACCAAGTAAATGAAAACTGTTAACTATCTCAATCTCTTCACCATCCATACTGATGCTGCCAAGTGGCCCAGTGGTGAGAATCTTTGTTTTCTTGATGTTGAGCTTCAATCCATATAGGAGGCTGCAGTCCTTGACCTTGTGCAGCAAGTGCTTCAGGTCCTCCTCAGTTTCAGCAAGCAGGGTTGTGTCATCTGCATAATGCAAGTTATTGATGATTCTTCCACCAGTCCTGATGCCACATTCCTCCTCATACAGCCCAGCGTCTTGGATGATCTGTTCTGCATACACATTGAAAAGGTATGGAGATAGGATACATCCCTGACGGACCGCCTTCTTGGTTTTGAACCATGCAGTGTCTCCTTGCTCTGTTCTGAGGACTGCCTCTTGGTCCAAGTATAGGTTTCACATTAGCACAATCAAATGTTCTGGGATTCTCATTTTTCTCAGTCTGCCACAGCTTGTTGTGATCCACACAGTCAAAAGCCTTTGCATAGTCAGTGAAGCACAGATAGACATTCTTCTGGTATTCTCTGCTTTCTGCCAGGATCCATCTAACATTAGCTATAAAATCCTTAGTACCACAATCTCTTCTAAATCCAGCCTGCACATTAATTATGTCAGGCTTGGTTTTATTCTCAAGGGAGACAGGTTTTGACCTGAATTTTTAAAGACCTTTACTCCCAAGGTATGATCTTTTTTTTTAAAAATTTTTTTATTTTATTTTATTATTTTTGTGTGCATGTACCATCAAATCAGATCTGACTGGTACAGGAGGAGATTGTCCCTCCTTCCCCGTCAGAGCATCTGGTGGATTCGAACCGTGCCCCTCTGGGATTGTAGTTGCAACTCCTTGCCACTAGGCTACCAGAGCTCCCCTAAGGTATGATCTTTTTTAGGGTCTCAGCTGAGTGTATGGGATGCTCATTAAGGTCTCTCCACTCTGGTTAGATTTGGAGGGAGACTCAACATTGTCAGCACTCTGTGGCCCTTCTAGCCCCATAGCAGGTGATCGCTGTGTGTGTACACAGGCCTTGACCATGGACTAAAGTGCTAAATCTTTGTGTTTTCAATTCATTAAAGTAGTGAACTCTATTTTCTGTTCTGTTAAGTATTTATTTTCAGTTGAATAGAAAGTATGGAACCAGATACTCTGTCATAGTTGAAAGCAAAAGACCGGCCATGAGTTTGTTTTCCAGGCAAAGGAGGAAACTTTTTAAAATTTTTAATTCTTATTAATTATGGATAGAACATATTAAAATTTCATAGGTGGATTTGGATTCTTATTAAAACTATATTTTGAACACAGTAGATTGTGTAGAGGTAGGGCCCTCTTTGTTCATTATAATTATTAATGGAGTGATTCTTTTTAATACTGTTAGAATCTTTTTTAAGTATTCCATTGTCTATTTGAGGCTCTCTATATACAGTAATCAGTAATCAAAAACCTGATGATGAAATATTATGACTAACACCCACAATGCCCTGAAAATTTAGCATTTAGACCCCAGGAGGGCTCTTTCAATTCTCTTCCTCTCTATGCAGTTGACGCAGGATAATGTGAGATGTGGACTCAGTACTGGGCAAAGTGACATGCTAGAAAAGAATAGTTTCTTAATTATAATATTTAAAATTTTCCAGGAGTTTAAAATACTCCTAAGTACATAATTTAACTGTTGTATAGTTCACTTGAAAAATGAGCTCGTTCTTGGCAGGCCATTATAAAGTCATCAGGTTTTAGAATTTTTTTAAAGGAGTGATTGTGCATCTTGTATTTATAGAGTAAAAACATGCTAGATAAGAGTTTTCAAATCAGTATATTCCATTTCCTATGAAAAGTAAAGGATTTCGGCTTAGGGTTTTTTTAAAATTATTAAAACATTTTTAGGGACTTCAAATAGATTTAGCATTTAATTGCATATCTAGTCAAAATTGGGGGGAAATCCTTAAATGTTGAATTTTGGAAGAAAGGGCAGGTAGATCATCAGATGGTCCCAAACTAGTCAACTCAGAGTGTGTGTTTGTGTGCATGTGTGTGTACATGTATTTGTGCTTACAAAGATTCCCACAAAACTTAGTAACTGATATATCTAGCTTCTCAGATCAATGAGGAAAGGATAAATTCCTTCAGAGTTGCTGAAACTGTTGACAAGAATTTGTAAAAATACTTCTCTCTGCTTGCCCAACACCATGTGCCAAATGGAATTCAAGATAAATGAGAAAAAGGAACACAAAAGAGATTATGTGAATTTTTTTCTCTATGTGGTTGTAAACACAGTGTGCCAAGTGATAGAAAAAGAATCATAGATCTTTTCAGAGACAAAATCCAGCATGAAGCTGACAAGTCATATGTAATATGTATGATTTCCTCTGAAAACTCAAGATATAAAGATACTTGCCTGTATCAGTAGTCCTTTTACTTCCTTTTGAGACCTCCCTTACCCATTTCTAGTATATCAGACTTACTGTCAAAGGTGGCGAAAGGTCCATTCCTCTTCAGGAAATGAGCAGAGATCTGCTATTGCCTTTTGTTGCCACATGGTGTTGCTGTTGAAGCTTGGTTGTGTACAGCCCTTTGTGTGTTTGTGCACTAGTTATCTAGTGCTGCTAAAACAGAAATACTACAGTGGTTGACTTTAACAAATTTATTTTTTCATACTGCAGGAGGCCAGAAGCTGGAATTCAGGGTACTGACTGTGAGGGCACAGCTCTGGCTTCTCTGCAGAAAGGTTCTTATCTCATCCCAGCTCTATGTTCCTAGGTTCCTTGATCCTGAGGCAAATTTCTTACCACTTTATTCTTGCTGGCTACCTTATCTGCTCTTAGATCTCAAAAGAGATTGCTTTAAGAGTCACCCAATACTAATGTTGTTTTGTGCTATGACTCTTAACTGACCCGTGGATTTTCTAGGAACTGTAAATTGTGTCTTGGTGAGATTGACCATCTTAGTCCTGTAGAGTAAGATTTGACTCAACTGCCTTTGAGTTGACAGTGCAACTTCTACCCAGTAGTCAGCCAGAGCTCCCCTCCTAACATTGCTATCACAAAGAAAATCTGTACTGCAATGAAATTATTATCACAGATACGGGGTTTAGGATTTACACTGCATGGTTCAAAATCAGGAAAATTGGAGGATGACTGGCTGATATGCTCAAGTTTTCTTTGGGGGATGATGATGAGTAAGATTTAAAATCAGAGTGGTAATAGTTAATGAAACTCTTGGAATATACTACATTCAGTTGTTACTTTAAATGTATGAGGTACAAATTGTATGCAGTACAAATTATCTCACTAAAGTGAATAAAAATGTGTGAATGTTGTCATTATATTTTGTGCTGTTTGACTCAGCATCATGAGCCAAACCAAAACATTGTTGGGTTTATTACAGTGAAAAATCATTTTATTAAGCAATATATTTGATGTTCATTTTATTATTTAACATTAAATTTTATTTAATGAATGGTGCTTTGTCTTTCATTCCATTGTCCATCAATATCACCACAGTTCCTCCAAAGCTTTGTATACAAAGATTCCTCTTCAAGAGAATCCTTGTCCTGCCACTGTTCTGTCAGTATAGAAGTAGGTTTCTGGAAGTCATCACATTATTATTTTGCCTGCCCTGTGCGGTATTGTCACTGGACACAAGAGCTGTCACATTTTCTTTCCATTAGGCTGAGTGCTGATAAGCTTCTGTTCTTTCTCATCTATTCTCTGTATTTGTCACTTACTTCAGGGTCATTTTAGGATGCCGGTACTATCTGCTTTTTTCCGTATTTCAGTGACCCTGTATGATGCAAGAGTTGAAATCCTATTCTGCAGAGAAATACAGATCCTATAGGATGAGGATATGCCAACATCTAAGGAATAAAAATTTAACTATTAGATCTTGCATATTTCCAACAGTTATCTGTATAGTAGTTTCTTCTCACACATAAAATATTTCTGTAAGTAAAGTAAAAACCACAGTTACTCTGTAAGACGTTTCCAATGATGTGAGCCTAAACATTATAGCTTTTATTTTTGTACATTGATTTCTTTATAACTCAGTTTTCTCATTCTGTTGTATAAATTACTTGACTTAGTTACCTATTTACTCTTTTGATAAAATTTTCATTTTGTCCTGGATTTTTTCTTTCCCCATGAGTTGGAAGCTATTAAAAACCAGTGCTGTAATGAAGATTTTATTTAATGTTTCTTTATATGGTGCATTTTTAAGACACTATTCCAGCTTAGAGTGTCATAGGTTTGTTGATAATTAATGTATATAATTTCATTTAGTTATTTAGAAAACATTTTATTGGTATATCTCAGAACATATGGGTTTCATGCAAATTGGTATTTTAACATTCTGTAATAATTCATGGTTGTGATGATGCTGACCACTGTGACACTGATGTGTCAAAAGCAATAACAGTTACCCATGGTGGACAGTGTTTGGTGGTGCTCCCCGATTAAAACAAGCTTGGAAGCAGGAGTGGCATCCACTTCTGAAATAGCTTGCCTCCGGAAACCCTATGAACTTGGAGAAACGATGAAAGTTATACAAGTGTTCAGGTCTTTCGTTCATAGGATCACTATGAGTCATCTATGACTCAATGGCGCTTAACAACAATACATGTCTTAATACTTTTTGCCTTTTGATTCATGTTTCAGAAAAGGCCACGAATGAGTACAACACTACAGAAGATTGGGGCCTTATTATGGACATATGTGACAAAGTTGGAAGCACTCCTAATGGGTAAGATACATACTCTTGCCCACTCGATGTTTAAGAGCTTGATAAACTGTGCCTCTTTTCCTCACATATTCTTGAAAGGAAAATGAGATTTTATTGTTTACTTTAGGGGGATAAAAGAAAGAAACCCTAGCAACTTGATTTAAGGCATAAGCTTTATCTTAAAAGAACAAGTGGAACTGTTCACCTGAAAGCCTGAGGTATATGAACATATGTAACTAAATCTTGCATATGTTAACCCATAGATAGACTAGAGAATTGCTCTGTGATTTAAGCATGTATGGAAACTTTTTAGTCATAAAGGAAGTGAACATAATATTATAAATGGATAAAGGAGCAAAAAACAAACTCACCACCATCAAGTTGATTCCAGCTCGTAATGTGGCCCTCTGTTGGTTGTCCGAGACAAGTTTTGAAGGGAAAAGGCTTCCCATCTTTCTCCTCAGGAACTGCTGATGGATTATAACCCTTTGGTTAGCAAGGCAATAATTTACAGGCTAGAGGTCCTCTAAAAACCTTTAAATAATGAATAGGTAAATAAATATAATGATAAAAATCATATAAAAAGGAAACTTTTTGTGGAGACTTGGTATTTAAGCTGAATTGATTAGATGTTTGGAAGAGTGAGGAAAGCATTTACTTGAACATATTCAACCTTTCCCAAGTGCATTAATTTATGCTTATAAGTGAATCTTTCAAGATTATCTTGCTAGATTTTCCTCCCTCCAAGATTTGCTCTCTGAAGCCAAGTCTGTCTGAATGAAATGAAAACATACTTTATGTAATTTTTTGTTGATTGATCTTTTTATATGTTTTGTCTCTTGACTTTAGAATATGAAACCTTTGCAACAGCCTTTAAAATTATTTTTTTTAGAAGTCTGTTTTTGTTGTTAGGTGCCATCGAATTGAGTATAACTCATAGAGATGCTATAGACAGCAGATCTAGTCCTGTCTTACCTGTTCCAACTTCACAATCTTGGACACATTCAAGCCCATTGCTTGAGATTGAAAGTCTGTAGGCATGAAATAATGTCATTTTAATGGATTTCTGTAATAAAGCTATTTTTCAAGATTTTATTTATTTATCGATTTATTTACTTATTTATTTATTTAATTATTTTTTGTATGTGTACCATCAAATCGGATCTGACTGGTACAGGAGGAGATTGCCCCTCCTTCTCCGGCAGAGCATCTGGTGGATTTGAACCCCGTACCTCTGGGATTGCAGTGCAGCTTCTTGCCACTAGGCCACCAGAGCCCCCTCAAGATTTTATTTTTAAAGTTATTTAGCTCTGGTTTTGCAACCCTTGGACCTGTTTTTAATTGCTTTTGGTCAAACATTCTTCTAGGTTTTATAGCCCTGATCTACCCACTTGCCGTGAGGTAACTCGTGGTTGCTATGTTGCTGAACACTGTGACACTGATGTGTCAAATGCGATAATGGTTACCCATGGTGGACAGTGTTTGGTAGAGCTCCCCAGCTTAGAATCCACTTGGATTCCAAGCTTGGAACCAGGAGTGGGATCCACTTCTGAAATAGCTTGCCTCCAGAAACCCTATGAACTTGTAGAAACGATGAAAGTTATACAAGTGTTCAGGTCTTTCATTCATAGGGTCACTGTGAGCCACCTACTATTCCGTGGCACTTAAGAACAACAACAACAACAGGTAGAAGAAAACCTTGTATTTTCAGTGTTTGAGCTAAAATTCTGAATAAATACTCAGCAATCGTCATTTCTTTTTTTCCTTAGAGCAAAAGATTGCTTAAAAGCCATAATGAAAAGGGTAAACCATAAAGTTCCTCACGTTGCTCTGCAAGCATTAACTGTAAGTACAGAGCATGTTATTGAATTAAACTTTATAAGTTTATTTCAACAAGTTAAATATACTTCCTTATCCATATGTTAATTTTTATTTTAATTAATAGCTTCTTGGGGCTTGTGTGGCAAACTGTGGAAAGATATTTCACTTAGAAGTATGTTCCCGAGATTTTGCAACAGAAGTGCGTGCTGTAATAAAAAATAAGGTACATTTTAATAAGATATTTAAGTACATACACTGTTAACTGTGTCATATTTGTAAAGTTGTATTACAAATTAAATCTTTTTTTAGATAAGTTTGAAATGAAATTAAGTAAAATTCCTTTTCTACAATTTAGTATTTTCTAATACTGAAAACTGATGTCTTCCCTAAAACATAAACTTGATAGTAGCTCATCTTCATTGAAGATTGTTAAGTAGACACAACTTTAAAAGATTGTATATGAATAGTAGCCCCTCAATATTTTTAAGGAATTGGTTCTAAGATCAATATTCTTGGATGTTCAAGTCCTTTATTTAAAATGACATAGTATTTGTATATAATCTATGTACATCAACACATATACTATAATTCATCTCTCATAAACTCTTATTGTCAGAGTCAGAACCAACTGTTAGTTGACCCTTTTACTGGGATCCTGAGGCTGTAAATCATACACATGAGATTGCCTGTGTTTCTTCCCCAGATTATTTATAATGCCTATTACAACCTACCACCCACTGCTGTCAAGTGTATTACACCTTATGACCACCTTCCATTGGATTTCCGAGCTTGCAGATCTTGACGAGAAGCAACTGCCCATTTTTCTCCTTTGAGTCCCCCTTAGATTTGAACTGCTAACCTTCTGGATAGCATCTGGCACATTAAGTATGATGCTTCCAGAACTTCTATGACAATGCAAATGCTTTGTAAATAGTACTTCAGTGCTCTTAGCCTTGGAGGGCTTACTCTGACCCCTTAATTTCTTTTCAGGAGTAATTTCCCCTCCAAATTTTTTGATCTGTGTTTGCTTGTGTTCTCCAGTGGAATGTGCAGGGCCTGCTTTACTGTTTTGTTTACTGCTCTTAAACCCCTTAGAATTAAGTTATCTTATTATTCCTATTTTTAGGTAAAGAAACGGCCTTAGAAGTTCAATAACTTAGCCAATGTCATGCTATAGTGACATTGCCAAGATTCAGATACAGGTTTCTGCAACTCCAGCTGCTCTGCTGGACTAATTCCCATGGGGGGAAAGGGTGCTTTTAAAGTACTATTTTCTTAACACTAGTGGCAAAAATCCCCAAATTTTTGTTTAGTTATATGAAAAGGAATAGCCTTTATATAAAATATTCATGATCATCATACTAAAACTTAGACTGTGATACGCAAACAGGTTAGTTTTGCAGGAAGCAGTTTGACATGTAAATAGACATCTATCACTTATTCTTTCCTACCTAATGATTAACAAAAGACTTTTATTGATTTTCATAAAATTAAAGGGAATTTTGATGTTAACTTTTTGTTAGGTAAATAATCTAAATTATTATTTTGTTAACTGATTTTTTTTAAACTTTAAAAGGCCCATCCTAAAGTTTGTGAAAAACTGAAATCTTTAATGGTGGAATGGTCAGAAGAATTTCAGAAGGATCCTCAATTTAGTCTCATATCTGCAACTATTAAATCTATGAAAGAAGAAGGAATTACTTTTCCTTCTGCAAGTTCACAGGTAAAATACATTTTGTGTTGTTTTGAAGATATTCAAGTTATGTGAAAACTAGGCAAAACCCAAAAATATTCACTGCCATCAAGTCATTTCCAGCTCATAGCAGCTTTCCTTTGGGTTTATCCTCATTGTTCTGCCTTGGGGCCACTGTTGGTGTGATGAAGCCTTTGGTTAGCAGAAGAACAAATTACAGACTCTACCACCAAATCTCCTTGCAGTATATTTCCTTACTCTACTTTCTAAATACCTCAATTCAGAACGCAAACTCATTGCCATGAAGTTGGAACTCATAGCTGACTCTCTAGCTGATTTCAGAATTTGTAAAATGCACTGAAAGGGATTGCGCATCTTCCTCCCATGGAGCTGCTGGTGGATTTGAACTCTCAGGAGAGGTGCCTCCTTTGGGTTTATAGGCATAGCTCCCTATGGACTATACCACCAGAGCTCCCTATGTAATATAGTGCTATATATCTAATATACAATCTGTATGTTGAAAAAAATGTCTTCTGGCTACCAGAAGAACTTTGAGAAGTATATCAGCCATACACAATCTTTTTTTTTCTTTCTTTTCCAAAGGCTTTTTAAGTCTATATAATGGCTTGTCTCACTGAGAAGAGAAGACTGAAATAGGTTAGACTTTTTTGCTATAGCAAGCAGAAATTGTGACAGACAGTTTTGTTCATCTGCATACACAATCTTTAAAAACTACGCTAAGTGGTATAACACTGGTCTCTCCATACAGAGGTAACTCATAGTTGCTGTGATGCTAAGCATTGTGACATTGATGTGTCAAATGCGATAATGGTCACCCATGGTGTACTGTGTTTAGTAGAACTTCCTGATTAAAATAGGCTTGGAAGCAGGAGTGGCATCCACTTCAGAAATAGCTTGTCTCCAAAAACTCTGTGAACTTGGAGAAACTATGAAAGTTAAACAAGTGTTCAGGTCTTTGGTTCATAGAGTTGCTATGAGTCGTATACGACTTGACGGTACTTAATAACAAGTCTTGCAGAAGGCTTTAGTTTAGGAATATAGTTCCTGTGTTCAAAAAAAATATATAATATTTCTAAGGATATCAATACACATATGAAAAAATATTTGAAGTATAAGTACAAATATGAAATAAACGGAAAAAAGACTAGAAGCTATCTCAGTATCAAGGAGAGAGAGGTAACTATACACTGGCAAAAGAATGAACAGAGATCTTTCTTACAAAATGTCAGCCAGAGTCCCCCTTGGAGGCAAGGATGGTAGAGCTTTATCTCTCATACTTTGGACATGTTACTAGGAGAGGCTGTAACTTACGAAGGATTATCATACTTGGAAAGGTAGAGGGTCATAAAAAAGAGGAAGACCCTCAACCAGATAGATTGACATGGTGACTGCAGCAATAGGCTCAGATATATCAGAGATGATGAGGATGGCACAGGATAGAACAGGATTCAGGCCTATTGTTTATAGAATTGCTATGAGTCATACTCAAATTGATGGCACCTAAGGACAACTGTCTTACATATTAATTTAATAGATGCCATTAAATTCAAATACGATCTTTCTTCATTCTTAACTGTAACTGAAGACTCACTACTGTGCAACTACCTTGAGTAGTAAATAGGTTTTAAATTGTATTCATAGAATTGCACTTCTTGTCCCTATCCTCTATGTTACCACTTCTCTCTGGTGATTGTTGCTGACTTTTGTTTGCACTTTTTGTGTAGCTGTATACCTGCAGGAAGAGAACCTAGGTGACTGAAATTAGGAAATGCAACCAGGAAAGATTTATATGTATTCATTACAGAAGTATTTGAGTGTTTTTGTGTGCCACATTCTGACTGAGACACTTATGTAAAACGTAGGCCATTTCATGTCCTTTGAAATGGTTACTTAAAATTACCATGAAGAACTTAACTTTTAAATAAAGTCAGTTATATTTTTTTTTAAGTTAGCCTGTGCAAATAATTATGAGCTGTAGTTTCTCAAAGTGGTGGTTGTGTTCATTTTACTCGTATTTCTTACAGACTGTCTCAGCTGCCAGGAATGGCACATCAGTGAACAAAAACAAAGAAGATGAAGACATAGCTAAAGGTAAAAATGATTGATAATATGTACTTTTGTATTTTTTATTCTTACCAAGACATTTTATTGAAATAAAAATTATAATAGAACTGGATTGTATTTTGTTACTTATATATACAAAGCAGTAGGATCTGAAGAGTAGGGAAAAGAATTGATGTCATACACAATTAATTTAATCTATTATCATTAATAATAGGTAATTAATATTTTACCTTAGGAAAGATTACATTTCACCTTTTCTTTGTTGCCAAAGTTATGAGTCAAGCTCAGAAACATGTTCCCAGCTTGTCCTATATGGAAAACTACCCATATTATAATGTCACAGTCTGTTTCCTATAAAAATAATAGCTGTTGTATATAATAGGCTGTGATAAAAAGGAATGAGCAAAATTTTCCTTTTAAAATATGTCATGGTTTTGTGTCTCCATTTTCTATCCCCTCTCTCAAGAACAATTAACATTTAACATTTTAAGATCTTAATTGGACAAATACTCGATTTCTTTTCATTGGATATGTTCTTAAAAAATTTAAATTCTTGTCTTTTTATTTTTCAAACTAGCTATTGAATTGTCATTGCAAGAGCAGAAGCAGCAGCACACAGAAACAAAGTCCTTATATCCATCTGCAGAAATTCAGTTAAACAGTAAGGTTGCAAGGAAAGTGAGAGCTTTGTATGATTTTGAAGCCGTGGAGGACAATGAACTCACTTTTAAACATGGTGAAATTATTATTGTCTTGGATGATAGGTATGTTTTAAGTATTTCTGGAATATTTTTAAAGTTATTATGTAACTAGTTCTTTTACTTTTGTGTGGTTAAGTCATAATTGAATCTGTTTATACCTTGATTTTTTTTTCTAAAATAAAATGTAGTTAGACTACCTAAAGTAAGTTTATATTCTTCTGTTAAATTTTGTAATGAAATATCTTTTAATATCATGGATGAAAGAAGTATTAAGTGTTGATTACAGTTAGGAAATACATATCCAATTATTTGAATGTAGTTGCTCTAGGATTTGTTTATACCAGAATTGTTACTGTTGTTAGGTGCCATCGAGTCCGACTCATAGTGACCCTATTAACAAAAATCTGAACCCTGTTCTATTCTGCACCATCCTCATAGTTACTGACACACAAGAGCCCATTGCAGCAGTTACCATGTCAGTCCACCTCTCCTTTGCTGACCTCCACTGTTCCCAGCATCGTTTCTCCAAGGAATACTCCCTCCTAGCAATGTGCCCGAAGTATGTGAGGTGAAGCCTCATCCTTCTTGCCTCCAAAGAGCACTCTGGCTGCACCCTCTCAGAGACATACCTGTTTTTATATATACCAGAATTACTGGCATAAAAACTTTAAAGGTATAGCCATTGGTCAAAACAATGAAAAGGTAGATTTTGTTCCTCCCAAATTTTTTAAAATTGTGTGTGTGTGTGTGTGTGTGTGTGGCTATTTCCCTCAAAATAATGGTTTCAGGTTAATCCATGTCATAGTATGTACTCACACAGTGTCCTGGCTTGCTTATTTATGTATCTGTTGATGGATACTTGGATTATTTCTAGCTTTTGTCTTTTGTGAATAATGTTGCATTCATTTCTAATTGTTAATCTCCTGTAGTCACCTTCAAAATTTTCTCCCACATGAAGTTTCAATAGAGAATGGATTTCTTTATATTTGACCTAATTTTGTTAATTTATTTTTGCTTTTATAAGAACTTGAAGAAATTTAGCAAGTGAGACGTAACAGCTTGTAATTCTGAACAGTCTGCAAATATATTCAGTATCCCATTATAAATAACTAGTATATTTTTAAATTATTTGGTACCCAAAATGGTTTTACTTTTTTGCAGTAAATATTTTCTTTTGGGCAAATATTATAAGCTCTATTTATAACAAGAAATTAGACACTGTTCTTTACAAAATAGAGGCTACAGAATGGAAGTTAAAGTTACTCTGCATAACATAAGGATGGTGGAATATGGAGTGTGTCAGGGTTCAGAGCAACAGATTCATGGCCTATGCAAGCATGTGGGAATGAACCCATCCAGGAGACCATTTGTGATGAATCTTGACTGATTTTTGACAGGATAGGAAAATTTTTGTAAGATACCAAAAATAGGAAAAGGACATTCTCTTAGGCAGAATTGTATAATCAGTCTAGTACTGTGTCAATTTAAGAAATTTTTTTTCTTGAAAGTTTTGTGGGTTATTTTTTTAAAGTGATCATTTTTAGTTGAACGCATTGGAGAGTCTGAATGTAGTTTTACTTGACTATTTACCAAAATAAAAGGCTTACACATTTCTTTTTAAAATAAAATTATATTGTGTTTTAGGTGAACAACTAAACACCCAATTTTCCTTATCAATTTTTAATTGTTTTGTTTCGTATCATTGGTTACAGTTTTTACATTGTATCCGTATTCTTGTTCTTTTCATTCTGTTTCCATTGATTTGGCTTCCCCCTTTTTCGTCCTTCCTTGCCTTTTCAGGGTTGATCCATTGATTAGACTAAATTTTAGCCATTTGTTCTCATTATAGTTCATTGATTAAGGGAACACATTACTGACAAATGCTACTGTTTATTTTACAAGCCTGTTATTTGGCTGAAATATGACCTGATAAATAGCTTTAATTTTATATTCTAAGGTTGTCAGACGGTGTTATTCTTGAGAATTCTTTCATCATTCAAGTACATCTGGGCTTGTTTTAATCTACATTTGTCTTCCATTCTTTCTTCCCCTCCCCCCCTTTTAAAAATTATTATTAATGTTAATGAAGGTTTACAGAGATTTTGGATTTCTATTCATTCATTGTTGCACTTTTCTCCCTGCCCACCCCTCTCCCCTGGTTTGCTCTTCTCTTTGAAAAGTAAAAGAAAAATTCTTTCACTGTTATACAGTCCTTCCCCTAAGTCTACTCCACTAGGCAGCCTTCGTTCTGGACTCCTATCATGACAATAATACCTAATTATATGTCCCTTTTAACCAGTTCTCTCGCTCATCTGTTTCAATACAGTATACATTTTTTATCCCCTCTTAAGTTCTCCCCAACCCCATTGTCAATCCTATTTTACAACAGTGGCATTATGCAGTATTTGTCCTTTTGTGACTGAGATATTTCACTCAGCATAATGTCCTTCAAGGTCACCCATTTTGTATAATATTTCATGAGTTCCTTGTTTTTCAGTGCAGCATAATATTCCATTGTGTGAATATACCACAGCTTCTCTATCCATTTTTTATGTTGATGGGCACTTGGGTTGTTTCCAACTCTTTGCTATTGTGAACAAAGCCACAATAAACATGGGTGTACATCTTTCATTCTTTCTGGGACCTTTTATTGTGGCTGTGGTTAGAATGGCTGATAGTGGTAGCTAGCCACTAGTTTTTCTGGTTCTCTGGTTAGAAAAGGCTGTAGTTTGTGTGAGCTGTTAGATTCTTTGAACTTTCTATAACCTGCCTTCTCTTTTGCTTCATGTGACTGAAACTAATATTTCTCTCTTAGATAGCTTTTCTGTAGCATTTGAAATCCCAGGTGCTACTTCTAAACTAGTATAGAGAATGATAACTTTGTGAACTCTATTTCACCAGTTGATTAAGTTGTTCCCCAGTACTGGCATCCAAAACCGTAACTCTCTAAACCAATCCCACAAGTCGTTTGACAATGCTTCGGAAGCTTTCCTCCCTCCCTCC
>NW_006399760.1:23660239-23665043 GCF_000299155.1 Elephantulus edwardii | reverse complement strand
CTTCCTTCCTTCCTCTCTTCCTCCTTCCCTCCCTCCCTCCTTCTTTTCTCTGCCTGCCTTTCCTTTGTTTCTTTCTAAAAAACATGTATGGGATACAAGGGGGTGAGGGTTTGGAGCAGAAGAGTGAGGATGGGCAGGGATGAAATCACAGGGCTGCACAATTTGGTGGGTGAGGGGAGTGGATGAAGGAAATGAGAAAGATCCAGTGGGGACCAGAAAAGACAGGATAATGGTGGGCATAGTCCAATGATGATCAATTTTTTTTTAACAAGGAAGTTGTCTTATTTACTTGTGAGTTTCTCATTTGGGAATGGGGTGCAGACTCTGGTTTCTTCATGCTGAACAAGGGCATTTAGGTGAAGGGTAAAGGGGAACTCATTTTAACACTTTGCTGGTGGTCCTGGGTTGAAGCTGCATGCTTTCTTGTTCAATTAGAAGATGTTTTCCTGATGTTTACTGTCCTCTGGACTGCAAAGTGTTTGCCAGGGTGAGTCCAGTAGGGTGGCTGGCTGAACCCTGAGGCTCCATCCTCCTTTGCTTCCTTAGCTGGCAGTTATATTTATTTCCCTTTTGTCTCTGGAACTGGGTTCAGGTTTCAGGTCTGGAACAAGACTCAGTGTTAAGGTTATAGGAAAGGGAGCAAACGTAGAGAAAAAAAAATAAGGAGCACTTCACAAATGTGTGTGTTATCCTTGCACAGGGGCCATCTAATCTTCTTTGTATTGTTCCAATTTTAGTATATATGTGCTGTCAAAGCGAGTACATAGGAAGCTTGTCTAACTGTGCTTCTATATGGTTTATTTTACATGTGAATTTATGTGTAGTACATATAGTATGTATATACACTTACACATGCATGTGCATTTATTTGAATGTGAATTTCTGTACATATCAAACAAAAAACATCGCTGTCAAGTTAGAGCCAACTCTTAGTTGACCCTTTAGCAGGTTTTAAGAGGCTGTAAATTACATGATGGGGTATTGCTATCTTTCTCCATTAGTGGATTCAAACTTCTGGATTGGCAGCATGTTGCAGACCAAGGGTCCCAAAGAATAGAATAAATTTATAATAAAGAGACAAACAGCCAGGAATGATGTAGAACAGAGAGTGTGAAAAACAGGGGGCCAACAGTTCCCATGACTGAAGCCACCGAGCCATGCTTCTCTTGAGTATTTACACTGAAAAACAAGGAAGTTCAAAACAAAGGATAATGGTGAAATCTTTTACAGATAAGGCCAAGTTCCTCTTTATGTTAATCTCAAGAGGGAGGGATTCATTTGATAAAAACTAAGAACAATATTGACTCCCAGGGAATGCCCTAGTGTCACAAGGTGACCTTCAGCTTGTATTAAGCTTCCCTCATTTCCCGATACAGCATTTGGTCTACTATTATTAATTTTGATATTTGGCTTCCCTCAGCAGCACACCTCCTAACCTACCAGGTTGCCAGAGCAACCCCTGTGTGCTTATATGCATCTGTTTATATTAATGTTACTGTATACTTTTTTTTCAGTTGGAATTTTCTTTTAATTAAAGAACTATGGGACCAGAGGAGAGGCTCCTTTGTTAAAGTACTTTACACATGGCTATTCTAGAGTGAAACAAACATAGGGAGTTGGTGTTTACTTTACAATGGTACTAAACTTTTAATTATAGCAGGTCAGCATAAGATTTCCCTTGTTGGCATTGAGATTGCAATACATGTTTACATGTACTGTATTCTTTGGTAGACCTAAAGTTGAGTAGAATTACAGAATTTGCAGAGAAAGGTAATAAAATATTTCTGTAAAATTTGAGCCCAGTACTCTGTCCCATCATAAGCCATGTTTACTCAGGACAATATTTAAATATCGCCTGAAAATTTGCCAATCTTCTGTGTTTAGAATTTGAAGAAAAATGAAGTGAGGTTTACAATAAGTTCTTAGAATCTTCTGAGCAAATGGTAGCAAATACTAAGAACACATAAACCTTTTTTTGGCTGTTTGGACTGTTGCTTTAAAATGATTTCTATTATAGCACTTACTACAAATTTATTTTTTCTTATATCTTTATTGGCCTTTGTCAAGTTTTGTTTTCTTCACCCATATTTCACTAAAAGTCACAGATGCCTGTCCTGAAAAGGTCACCCATTCCCTTCCCTCCCCGCTTTTAGCCACCAGTGAACTTTGCTTTCTGCTTGCATATCTGAAATTACTCAGTTTCTGTTAATAGTTGCATTATTAATATCAGATGCAAGCAAAATACTGCTGCAGGTCATTAAAAAACAGCTAGACAAGGGTCCAACCACAATCAAATGGATTGAGAAATTATGGTATATTCACATGATGGAATGGAATACTTTGCAGCACACAGAAGCACTGATTTTGTAAACTACTACCTAACTTGGGAGGCAGTGAAGAGCATTATGCTACGTGAACTAACTCAGTCCCATAAGGACAAATACTGTATAAGATCCAAGGGAGGGAGGGTAGAAGCACATAGGCAGGAGGAGGGAGTGGGGTTCCTCTGGTTAATCATAGGGTCACACAATTTGATGAGTGGAGAGAGGAGTGGGTAAAGGTAATAGGAAATATCCAGTGTGAAAAACAATGTGTACAAACTTTGTAAGTAAACCAGTATAAATGAAAATATTATTAAAAACAAAATCCAACTAGAAAAGTACATAGATAGGGAAATTCCAGAAGTTCAAGCAGGATTTCGAAGAGACTGTGGCACAAGGGATATCATTGCTGATGTCAGACTAATCCTGGCTGAAAGTAAAGAATACCAGAAGAATGTCTATTTGTACTTTGTTGACTATGCAAAGGCATTTGACTGTGTGGATCATAACAAGTTGTGCTGACATTGAGACAAATGGTAGTCCCAGAGCACTTAATTGTGCTCAGGCAGAATGTATGCCTAGACTAGGAGGCTGTTGTGAGAAAATAGCAAGGGAACCTGCATGGCGTAACATTGAGAAAGGAGTGCATCAGGGCTGTAGTCTGCGCATCTATTTTATCTATATGCTGAGCAAATTATCTAGAAGCTGGACTCTGAAGAGGAATGTAGTATCAGGATTGGAGGGAGACTCACTAATAACCTGCATTATGCAGATGACACAAGTTGCTTGCTGAAAATAAGGAGAACTTGAAGCACTTGTTTGCAGAAGATGAAGGAATGCAGCCTTTGATATGGATTGCATCTCAATGTCAAGAAAGCACTGGACCGATAAGTAGCATCATGATGAATGGAGAGGAGATTGAAACGTCAGCAGCATCATCTTGCTAGGAACCACAGTTAACACCTGTGGAATGAGCAGTCATGAAATAAGGAGATGCCTTGCACTGGGAAAATCTGTGGTTAGGGACCTCTCCAAATTATTGAGGAGTAATGATGTCAGTTTGTGTTTGATTCAGGCCTTAGTCTTTCTTATCACTTGTGCATCTGAGAGCTAGATGATGTATAAGGATGACAGAAGAACTGACACCTGTGAGCTGTGATGTTGGAGAAGAACACTGAACATCCCATGGACGAATGAAGAAAACAGATATGTCTTGGAGAGGGTGCAGCCAGAGTGCTCTTTGGATGCATACTCCCATACTCTGGACATGTTGCTAGGAGGGGCTGATCCTTTGAGAAGGGCTGGATCCTGGGAAGGGTGGAAGGTGGGCAAAGGAGAGGAAGACCCTCAATCAGGTGGATTGGTTTGGTGACTGCTGCAGGATGGAACAGGGTCCAGGTCTTTTGTTCATAGATAGGGTTGCTGTGAGTCTTACTCAACGATACCTAACAACAACATACAGGTAGTTCCCAGGTTATAAACTTCCAATTTACAAACAACTACTTATTCTTTAATGTTACATAAATTTGACCTTACTTGGAAACAGTTGAACTAGCTCCTTCTTGCAGCAAATTGTTCATCACAATCATCTTGTGCACATGCATCTACTAAATCAAGAAAACAAATTGATTCTCCTCTCCCGCCCCCAATCCCACTCTGGTGGCTTAGCCCATAAAGAGTTGAGATGCTGACCCTCTCTGGCAGTTTAAATCTATGAACAGCAATCTCTGTGTGATTGATAGTTTCCAGAACGCTACAGTATTTGCCCTTTTTTTTGTGGGTGACTTATTTTGCCCAACATAATGTCCTCCAGATTCACCCATGTTAAAAGGTGTTTCATGATTTCCAGGCTGTTTCTAAGTTCCCAGCAATGTAACTTAATATTGACTTACACAGTTCTTCTACTACTCTTGTGCAACTGCACAATTAACATTTATAAAAGAAAACTACAGAGTGAATTCATGTTGCACTGAGAATTTCTTTCTGAATTCCCACACCATGGCATTACCTTTGACTTTTACTTTAATCCAACTACTGTTGGATTCCAACTCATCATTATCCTCTACATTGGATTTCTGAAACTTTTGTAAAATTTTTGTGTGTATGATTTTGAAATTCCTAGAAATCTTTACCAGAAGATAACAATTTGCTCTCTCTCTCGGAGCACCTGGTGGATTAGGTATGCTACCCTTTGGGTTAGCATCCCAATACTTAACCTTTTTTGCCACAAGAGTTCCTGTTTGCATTGAAATAAGGCTAAATAGGATCCAAATGCACTTGCTCTGACTACAAATTCTTCAAGATGCAGTTAGGAATAGTATATTGTTCATAACCCAGAGATTGCCTCTGTACTCCAGAAGCCCTGTATTTTCCATATTTTTTTATTGGGAAAAACATATTGGGGGTACAAGGAGGTGAGGGTTGGGGGCAGAAGGGTGAGGATGGGCCAGGATGCAGTTGCAGAGCTGCACAGTTTGGTCGGT
>NW_006399760.1:23657047-23659869 GCF_000299155.1 Elephantulus edwardii | reverse complement strand
CTGGGTTCAGGGTCAATTATGGAGTAAAACTCAGAGTTAAGGTTACCTATAGGAAAGGGAGCAAACCTAGAGAGAACAAACTTGTGAGTTACAAATAGAAGGGCTTTTGAGGGTGTTGCTTTCAGGTTTACTGGGTGGGGGGGTGGTGGCAGAAGGTGGCCTAGGTAACATTCTCTTGTATTTTCCATATTTTGAGCTTTCCTGTTTCTTATTGTCTGTGTGCCATTTCAAATAACTGAGTGGTACTCTTACAGTTCTAAAAATGCCTTGTGATTAGAACTCTGTGGCATTGTACATTTCGTTCTTTCTGCCTCGAAAGCCCTGTCAAAAGAGGCAGAAACATTTAGAAAAGAAAAGGAAATTACAGATAAGATTTGCAAGGGCGGCTAGACTTGAGTAGAGTTGGCTCTTCAATAAAAATATAAAACAAGTATTTATAGGAACTCTCCTACCCTGCAGCACACACATACAGAATTACCAAGTTGGTATATTCATGGTAGAAATAATATTCTTACATGACTGACTGTCTTGTTTGCACAAGCATCGTTTAACCTTCAGCCATCAACCCTGCAAGGGCTGTAAATAAGTTATTTTTGCTAAGAAACCAGTACCTTAAAGGACAGGCTCAAGATTTCATTTCTTGTGAGACCTAAAACAAGATGGTATTGCTTTGCTTTTTCTAGCTTATCCAGTTGATGGTAGGGAAAAAATAATTTTTTTCCCCTGAGTCCTAACACCTTTACCTCCTACTCAGCGCTTACATAAACTTCTTTACCTTGGTCAGATTTCAGATCCGTTGTGACGTCTTCAAACCCTTCCTGCTTTTAATAGAGTTAGAAGTTTCAAACCTCCGTGCTGCTGAAATTCCCGGAACATGTGTTCCAGCCTGTATTACACTATTGCCTTTCCATATTTATACGTGCGTGTGTGTGTGTGTGTGTGTGTGTGTGTGTGTGTGTAATCTTTTACTGAATCATTTGATTCCAAAGAGAATCAGAGCTCACCTGGGTATGAAGGTAGCAGAAGAGGAAAACAAATCCTAGAATGTGTAGTTGATGGGGAAAGTTGAAAAACACTGCTAGGAGCACAGTGTCCCATGCAGTATGAAATGGGTAGCATTTGCCCGAAGATAAAGCTCAGAAGATAGGAAAGGAGATGATGTTGTTGTTATTAGGTGCTGTTGAGTCTTAGACAACACATAGCAACCCTATGAACAAAAGACCTGAACACTTGTATAACTGTCATCGTTTCTCCAAGTTCATAGAGTTTCCAGAGGCAAGGTATTTCTGAAGTGGATCCCACTCCTGCTTCCAAACTTGTTTTAATCGGGGAGCTCCACCAAACACTGTCCACCATGGGTAACCATTATCACATTTGGCACATCAGTGTCACAGTATTTAGCATCACAGCAACCACAAGTTATCTCTGTACAGCAAATGGACAAACCAGTGCTACACCACTTAGAAGATGATAGAAGGGTAAACTTAGCTGGAAAATCAATTTGTTGAAGAGAAAATTTGTACACTTTACTTTTTTGTGTGTTTGTGTGCCCCCTTTACTTTTACATTATTTTTCACTCTATTGTGATACATCTTTAATATAAAAGCTGTGAAAACAAATGCTGCATTTCATGTTTTTTCCTTAATTATCATGGGCTTGGTACAAAATTATAGTGTTGAATTACCCTAATTAAGGAATTTAAATTTGAGATATACTCTATGTCATTACTATTTGGTAGAATCAGCTTGTAACCAGTGGAGAGACTATAGCAGGAGATAGATTACAGTTGGAAAGGAGTCATGCATGCATGATGCTTTGACATGGCATTTGCTTGGTTTTACTGTTTACAGTAGTGATAGAGAAAGTATATTATACTAAGTTGTTGTTGATTGCCGATGGTTGAGCACGACCCTATTGAACAAAAGACCTGAAGCATTTCTATAACTATTGCCATTTACCAAAGTTCATAGTTTCCAGAGGCATGTTTTTTTTTCTCTTTTAATAATTTTAATGAACATTTACAGAGACTTTGGATTTCCACTCATTCATTGTTGCACTTTTCTCCCCATACAGCCCTCCCCCACCCCCCAGTTCACTCCTTTCCCCGAAAAGCAAAAGAAAAATTCTTTCCTTGGTATACAATCCGCGCCCCCCCCCCGCACCCCTTCCACTGTCCCAAGTACACTCCACCACTCAACCCCAGTTGTGGACCCCCGTGATTACTACACGAGGCATGTTGTTTTTTAAGGAAGTGGATGTCACGCCTGCTTCCAAATGTTATCCTCTGAGAGAGGGAATTTCTCTTCATCCTAAATAATGTTCAACTAGTAGTGCAGCTTTGTTAGTATATTACTGTGTGGTTTTAAGAATTTTGTAGATGTGTAGCTCTTTGATATCATTCAGTAGTTGTAAATGAAATACCGTTTTAGAGTCCTAGAAGTTAACTCATCCTTAGAATACCTGTCTAGTTAGTTAAATTTTGAGAAAAAAGAGACAAAATTGTTCATATATACTATGAATGTCCATATAGGAAGCCTTAAACAGTAAGACAAACTATTCAAACTGAGTTTAACAAACTTTTTGGATATAAACTCAACATACAAAAACTAGTGTTATCCTTTACTCTAAATTCAGGTAATTAAAAACTGATGTAGGGGAAACATGCTATTCTCAATAGTAGCAAAAATTAAGTAATCTAGGAATAAACATTTAATCGTGCTAATGCGAAACCTATACTTGGACCAGGAGGCAGTCGTCAGAACAGAGCAGGGCAACACTGCATGGTTCAATATTGAGAAGGGTGTACGCCAGGGATGTGTCCT
>NW_006399760.1:23618210-23656298 GCF_000299155.1 Elephantulus edwardii | reverse complement strand
CGGGATGGGTGTGTCAGAGGCAGTGCGATTGGCACAGGATAGAGCAGGGTTTAGGGCTGTTGTACATAGGGTCGCTATGAGTCGCAAACGACTTGATGGCACATAACAACAACAACAAGAAGGAATAAATAAATCTGACAAAGACCTGTATGGAGGAAATTATAAAATTCTTTGAAAGAAAAATATAAATCAGAAGTGGAGAGATAACCGTGTGTGATATTGTAAAGATTTAACTTTTCTTGTATTAAAACTTGAGTGTATAATTAAAATCCAAGTAGCGCTTTCCCCTAGAGAACATGGGAGGACAGATTTTTATGTTATTGAAATAGTTATGAAGAAATATTGGTCGAATATGTCTGTGGCCAAGTATCAAGGCTTATTCACAAACTGTAGTAAATATACATGTTCAATAGTTAAACAGAGTGGAATCCTCAAAGAGGCTCATGAACAAAGAGGCCTTGTTCTTTCAAACATGGATTGTCTTAAATCGGTAAAGATGAACAAATCCATAAATTTTCCATGATTATCTCTTAATAGAATATGAATAAAATAAAACTTGATTCAAACTTTTCACACTATATAAATTCTGATTTTGTGTAAAGACCTAAATATGAGTTGTTGTTGTTATGTGGGAACCGACTTACATCTGCCTCTCCAGTGCGTTTTCAGAGGCAGTAAGTCGCAAGGGAGGAACTTGCTCATCCTTCCAGCAGCTGGTGGAACCATGTGCTTTTGGGATTGCACTACAGCTTCTTACCCCTAGGCTGCCCAATTAATAACAAATAAACTTGGGAGGGGATTTTAGCCAGGAAATTAAAAGATATGTTGTGATGGGTATACCATCTATTCCTGGGGCCTTATTTTTTGCTGTTTCCTTCAAAGCAGCTTGAACTTCTTCCTTCATCACCATAGACTCTTGCTCATATGTTATTTCATTAAATTCTTCTGTGTCTGCCAATTCCTTTTGATGCAATGACTTCCATCTTCTTTTAATACTTCCTGGATCATTTAATATTCTGCCTAAAGCATCCTTGATTATAGCAACTCTAGGTTTGAATTTTCAGTTCCTTGAGCTTAACAAATGCTGAACGGATTTGGCAGGGTTTAGGGCTGTTGTACATAGGGTCACTATGAGTCGCAAACGACTGGGCGGCATATAACAACAACAACAACATTGTGATGGGAAATTCTGCTGTCAGGGACCTTTCCAGAGTTCTTAAGAGCAATCGTGTCTCTCTGGAGACTATGGTACGTCTGATACAGGTCATGGTCTTTGTATTCACTTGTTCTGCATCAGAGAGTTGAACAATGACTAGGGAGGATAAAAGGAGAATTGATGCCTTTGAGCTGTGGTGCTGGAGAAGAGTATTGAATGTACCATGGACTGCTGAGAAAACAAACAGATTCATCCTGGAGAGGGTTAAGCCATGTGGCTCCTTGGAGGCAAGGATTCTGAGGCTCTGTCTGACATACTTTGGACATGTAAAGAGGGACCAGTCCTTGGAAAAGGACATCATGCTTGGTAGGGTGAAGGGACAGTACAGGAGGGGAAGACCCTCTATGAGGTAGATTGATTCAGTGACTGGGGTAATTGGGATGGGTGTGTCGGAGACAGTGCGATTGGCACAGGACAGAGCTGAGTTTAGGGCTGTTGTACATAGGGTCACTGAGTTGCAAGCGACTCG
Source organism: Elephantulus edwardii (assembly GCF_000299155.1). Classification (NCBI taxonomy): domain Eukaryota; kingdom Metazoa; phylum Chordata; class Mammalia; order Macroscelidea; family Macroscelididae; genus Elephantulus; species Elephantulus edwardii. Next base: position 23,654,613 of record NW_006399760.1, on the reverse strand, counting down.
ACAGCACATAACAACAACAACATTGTTATTTTGAGTGTCATCGAGTCTGTTCTGACTCACAGCAACCCAAGTACAACAGATTGAAATGCTGCGTAATCCTGTGTTATACTTACTATCTTTTCTGTGCTTAACCCTATTGTAGTCGTGTGAGTCCATCTCATTGAGGATCTTCCCTCTTGCTGACCCTCCACTTGGCATGATGTCCCCTTCTAAAGACTGAGCAGTCACTGCAGTGGATTTAAACATGTGAGAGGTGGTGACAGTGTGAGATTGGTCAGGGTTAGGATCTGTTGTACATAGAGTCACTATGAGTTGGGTCCTAGCAATAACAACAAACCAAAAATCCACTGCCATCCAGTAGATTGTGTGACTCATAACATTACACTACCAGGTTTCATAGGTTGCTAGTTTTTATAGGAGGAGACTGCCTAAGCAGCTGATGATAGGTATGTATGAAGGAATAAATGAACAAGATGGTAGTCTTGTGGTAGGACAGTTGTGAGGTTGGAACTTGGGATTACTGATAAAAGAGGGTTTCAGCATTAACTGTAATGCTTTATTAAAAGCCTCAAACCAAATAAGACCAATTGCTAGGTTGTTGGTTTTTTAAAAAACTTTTAGGGCTGTTGTACATAGGGTCGCTATGAGTCGTAAACGAGTTGACGGCACATAACAACAACAACAACAACATTTCATATTGGTTTGCATACACAATTCGTATACATTGTGTTCACACTTTCTTCATTTACATTGTGTTTCATACAGTCATTCCCATGCATTGTGGTGTTTTTTGTTTTTTGGGTTTTTTTGCATTGTGTTTTATAAAATTAATCACCTCCTCAAATAAAAGAAATGTATAGTGGCCGCATCAGTTTGTTAAGTACAGCAGAGCCTGTGAGGACGACACAGGGTTGGACAATGTTATTTTCTGTTGTAGTTGGGTTTGCTGTGTTGTTGTTAATGTCGTTGAGTTGTACGACTCATAGCAACCCTATGAACAGCAAACTTGAACCCTGTCCTATTCTGTGCCATCCTCATCATGTGCCACACTGCACCCCCTGCGGCAGTCACTGTGTCAATCCACACAGTAGTCGTTATGAATTTGAGCTGAGTCACTGGCACCAAACAACAACTGAACAAGTGATTCTGGAAACCGTAGATTGAAACTGTAGTTCTGCTTTCCACATTTTAAAATAAACAATACCAGTGGTGCCATTAAAAAAAATTAATAACCATTGAACTATGCCACCATTACCCTGTCTTTTCAGGTCCCCGCCAGGTCTTTCCTAATTACCTCCCGCTCCCCAAATTTGTACGACCCTGTGCAATTGCTGATCAGTTGTAAAGTTTAATATAAAGGAGCCCTGGGATAGTGGGTTAAATGTCAAGGTGCTGACCAAATGATTGGCAGTTCATGTTACCAGCTGCTGCTTAGGAAAAAGATGAGGCAGTCATCCATAAAAACTTACAGCCTCAGAAACCTGATGGGACAGTTTCATTGTACTGTACGTTTACAGTTGTTATGAGTACAAAGTGACTTGGTAGAGTAAGTTTGAGTTTTGGATGAGAATGTGAATGATTTGTTTTTGTTTGCTTTGTTTTATTTTTTTATTTTTTATTAAATGTCTAGAATAACAAATACAGCTGACTATGAGGTAATATTTTAAAAATAAGCTAAATTATAATTTTCATTTTAATGTCTCGTAATACAAATATACTCAAATATATTTTCTGTATTTTCAGTGATGCCAACTGGTGGAAAGGAGAAAATCACAGAGGAGTAGGACTCTTTCCATCCAATTTTGTAACAACTAATTTAAACCTGGAGTCTGAGGCAGGTGAGTTAAAGTTTTCTCTCTTTCTCATTGTTACTGAGTTGGAACTGACACACAGTTGGCCTAACTAAGGGATTTTGAGGCTATAAATCACCCCGATGAGATGCCCAACTTTCTCTGGCGGAGTCATTTGTGTATCTGAAGTGCAAGAGTGGCTAGGCATTTGGGTTAGCTGTTACCCTACATTACGGACTTCATCACCAGAGCTCCCTTAATCTTAAACAAGGTCAGGTTTATTATTTTACTCTTCAATATTTCAGTTCCATTTTGAATGCAGACAATCCCTGTATTAAGTTAGAATTTGATTTCACTAACTGATAACCTAAGTTGGATTTGATACAAATTTAATAACTTTTTTAACCTTTTCATTATTGTTGCCTTTTACTGTCAGTAAAAGTTCAATCTTTTATCTTTGTCTTTGAGAATTGACATGAAAATGATAACGTTTTTATATAATGGTAGACAATATAGCATATATGAATAAATCTGGAGGACAACCGTTTGGCCAACTGACTGGAAGAGATCTATATTTGTTCCCATTTCAAAGAAAGGTGATCCGACAGAGTGTGGAAATTATCAAACTCATTGATTTCACATGCAAGCAAGCTTCTGCTGAATATTATCCAAAAACAGCTGGAACAGCACATCAACAAAGAACTGCCAGATGTGCAGGCTGTGTTTAGAATGGGACATGGTACTAGGGATATTGTAGCTAATGTTAGATGGATCTTGACTGAAAGCAGGGAGTACCAGAGGAATGTCTATCTGTGTTTCATTGATTATGCAAAGGCTTTTGACTGTGTGGATCACAACAAACTGTGGCTGACTCTGAGAAGAATGGGAATCCCAGAACACTTGTTCATGCTAATGAGTAACCTATACTTGGACCAAGAGGCAGTTGTCAGAACAGAACAAGGAAACACTGCATGGTTCAGAATTGGGAAGGGTGTATGCCAGGGATGTATCCTATCTCCATATCTTTACAACTTATATGTAGAACAGATTTTCCAGGAGGCTGGGTTGTATGAGGAGAAAAGTGGCATCAGGAATGGAGGAAAACTTATCAACAGTCTGCATTATGCAGATGACACAAACCTGCTTGCTGAAACTGAGGAGGACCTGAAGTACTTGCTGCAGAAGGTCAAGGACTGTAGCCTGCAATATGGATTGAGGCTCAATATCAAGAAAACAAAAATTCTTACCCCTGGGCCAATTGGCATCATCAGGATGAAAAGTGAAGAGATTGAGACTGTTAACAGCTTTAGTTTGCTTGGCTCTACAGTCAGTCAGCACTCTTGGCACCAGCAGCCAGGAAATCAAAAGATGTATTGCAATGGGAAAATCTGCTGTTGGAGACCTCTCCAAAGTACTGCCAAGCAATGATGTCACTCTGGAGACTAAGGTGCACCTGATACAGTCCATGGTCTTTGTAATCACTTGCTATGCATCAGAGAATTGCACAATGACTAGGGATGATAGAAAGAGAATTGATGCCTTAGAGCTGTGGTGTTGGAGAAGAGTAGTGAATATACCATGGACTGCTAAGAAAATGAGCAGGTTCATTCTGGAGCAGGTTAAACCAGGCTGCTCCTTGGAGGCAAGGATTTTGAAGCATCGTCTGACATACTTTGGACATGGTGCAAAGAGGGACCAGTCCTTGGAGAAGGACATCATGCTTGGGAGGGTAGCATAGGTAGTAAGAAGCTTTGTCTCACATACTTTTGGCATGTTGCTAGGAGAGACTGTTCCTTGGAAGGGGACATCCTATTAGAAAGTTTGGAAGGTCAGTGAAAGAGAAAAGACCTTCAACGATAATAATTGACCAAGTGACTAACAACCGTGTCAGAGATGATGAGTATGGCACAAGATAGAACAGAGTTCAAGTCTGTTTAACATAGGGTCACTAACAGTCACTACCTACCAACGACAACATATTACTTGTTAATGATAAAATAGATTCCCTGCCACACCCTTTCAAAGAAAGAATGGTTGTGTGGTTTATCATAACTAAAATTTTATGCAAGTTGGGAACTACTTGAGAGAATATATTAGCATTTAACTTATGTGGAAGTGGCTTCTCACTTGCCTTGTGGTGTCCCAGTCCTCCCTTCTGCTTGAGCTTAAGGGGTCCCATGTGGTCAAGCTAGACAGCACTCCCCCCCCACACACATTTAACTCTTGTTAACTGATTTCTTTTCAAATTTACAGGTTCATTTATTACAGGAGAATTCTGTTAACCATTTCTTACCATATTTTAAATCTTCTCAGAGTTCATTCACTTGGATAATTATCAGTTGTAACATCATCTGTGATCATATAAATTCTTAACCTGACCTAATTACATAGTGCAAAAGGCAGTTTGTGTCTGTGTAATACAAAGAATATTGGTTTTATTCATTACTAATACACACTGTGTCAAGAAGTGGGTATTTGAGGTTTGGTGAAAGAGTATTATTGCAGAGGTTAGAAATACTCTTTAATTTTAGTCTTTCTCAAATTGCTGCGATTGTGGAGAGTTTGTGGCAATAATCAAGTAATGTAGTCAAGACTGTAATGTTGCTATTTTAGATTTTCTGAGTTTCACTCAGTTGTGTCGCAATAGACAATATTCTTCAGTTGTCAGTATCCCGTTTCTTATGCAGGCAGGATAGTGGTGGAGCTAGGTGTGAAGGAAAGGGTATAATTCTCATTATGATGGTGATTTGAAGTAAGAATAAGTGTTTTGGATTATTTTATTAAAAACCCGTGTCTCTTTAATTTTCACAACTCTTTGAGATAGCTGGTTTTGTCATTTCATTATGCAGATAAGGATCTGAAGCTAGAGATATTTATGACCAGCAAGTGATGGTGATGTTGCCATTTAGTTGGAACTGACTTATAGGTGATTTATGGGAGGTTTTCAGAGGTTGGAGGTACACAGAAGGTGACTGCTCATCTTTCTTCCCTGGTGCAGCTGTTAGGGTCAAACCACCTGCCTTTGGGAATTACAGCTCACTTTCCCTGTTAGCCTAGTAGTATCCTCACTAATTCTAAAGAATTTAAAATAGGTGCTTTAATCATTGTGTGCAACATCATTTGTGTGTGTAGAAAGTGTTATGTTCACTTAAAGTAATGCAGAGAAAGAGAAATAATTGTTTGAATACTGAATACTTTGCTATTATGTATCGCTTGTTCCTTTAGTTGACCCTATAGATAGGTAGAAAAATTGGAGGGATGAATTTTAATAACATGATAGACTATGCTCAGGGAATCCTATGTAGGTGATATCCCCTTGGCATAGCTTGGAGAAAACGGCAATCTTAAAAATATTCTGATATTTTAATATATGCTGCTCTTTTGGCCACATTCTGTTAGAATAACCTCCTCAAATTCAGATATTTGAAAGAGATGGTTAACTCTTGAGTCTTCAAAATTCTCTGATTATATATAAATTTGTATTGTAATTTTTTATACCAAAATTTACTATATTAAAATATGGTTCATTCTAGCAGTGTTGCAGTGAACATTTAAATAGTTTATATAAGTTATGCAAAGGAGGCCTGGTAGCATAGGTGTATAACGTACTGAGCTGCCAACTGAAAGGTTGGCGCTTTAAATTCACCCACCACACTCTGCGAGAGAAAGACTAGCAGTTTCCTCCCATAAACACATACATCCTAGGAAGCCTGATGGAAGGGCGCTATATATTAGAACTGACTTCATGATAGGGGTTGGTGGAGATATTTTCTCCTAGCTCATTACTTCTGAAGGGATTTTGTTTTGTGTTTGTTGTTTTAACTAGTGTCAAAAGTTGATTGAAATCAAATACATTCTTTTGTTCATGGGAGGAATAGGTTTTTTAAATTGCAAGAAAATAGTGTAGAAACAGCTCATAAATTTAATTTTGAAATTAGCTAAATAGATGACAGTCTTTATATATTTATTCATTGCTTTGGTAACATTCCACTTCCACAGAAATGCTTTTAATGGACAGCTTCTGTTAATAATTTTATCTTATTCCACGAGAATATAAGTTTTGTTGAGGGCAAGATACTCGACTTTATTCACTGGAATGTTCAGTGCCTAGAATAATGCTAAGCACACAGTAAGTGCAAAGTAAACATTTGTGACCTGGATGAATGGATGTATTGATTTATATAGACTATGAAATGCGATAACTATTTGAAGAGCTTCCTTTCCGCCCCTCTACTTTGTTTGTAATCATGGAGTACCTGTAATTTAATGACTAAAATACTAAATACTGAAGAACTTAAAATGAACTTTGTTTCCATAGCGGCCGTGGACAAATTGAATGTAATCGATGACGATGTGGAGGAAGTTATAACAGAGCCTGAACCTGTTTGTATAGATGAGGTAGTGTTCTTCTTTTGTCAAACTATGAAGAATTTTTCAAATGTATTATGAATCCTCGAGAATGCGTGGACTATGTAATCTTATATATACGCTGAAGTTAAAACTTCTGAGTTTTTAACAAGTGCCCTATTACTTTTTTAGGATAAGATGGATAGAGCTTTGCAGGTACTCCAAAGTATAGATCCAACAGATTCAAAACCAGATTCCCAAGACCTCTTGGACTTAGAAGGTATTTTAGTGGTTACTTTAATATATTTAGTCATATTTATTTTCTCAGTTTGATTTTGTTGCCATGTCTTTGCTTCTACAAATTAGAAATTTCTGGTGGGGAATAGAATAATAAAATAATATTACTTGCAAAGATCATCATAAACATGCGTATCCTTTTCTAAACAGAAGTCTTTGTATTTTTTTAAACCTACTATTGAGATTGGCTGAAGAGATTGGCATTTTTAATAACTAAATTACTAGAAAATCTTATTCCTGATTCTCTTTTAATATGATTTTAAAGGTCAAATTTAGAGATAATCAGTGTTAACCTTGTAATGTGATTATTTGATCCATGCTGATGTGTGTTTTAGACCATAAGAAAGCTTGAAGCCATTAAAACAGACTTCTTACAGTTCAATTTTTTTTTTTAAAAAAAAATCCTTTGAAAGAAAAATCTCTGGTAAATGGAGAATTTTTTGGGGGGTGGGGGTAGGTGTAAAGCTAACTGTGACTGTTTTGCTATTCATTACATTAATGTTTACATTTGGAAATACACAGAATGTATCAAATGAAAAATGTTCACATTTGATCTGCTTATAGTAACATATTTAATATACTTTGGCTCAAATTTCATTTTACTTAGTTTTCTGGGTAGTTTTAAGACTTGGAGCTAGCTCCAGATTTCACAGCCTATAAAATTGTGTTTTAATAAGTTCCAAGAAACATTGGAATTTCTGATTTTTATCTTTACCTTCTCTTTGGTCACATGATATTAATATTAGAGGTGAACAGCATTAAAATTGGATCTGTTGTAGCCCTTTTTCTAGCATAGACTTAAATCTCTGTGCGATGAGTACTATTAGATAATGGAGCTTTATTGTTAAAGCTAAAAATTGTTAAAGGTTCTTGAAACTGGCTTAAGGTTCTAGATTTGTAAGTATTTTTGTATTTACAGATATCTGTCAACAGATGGGTCCAATGATAGATGAAAAACTTGAAGAGATTGATAGGTGAGATTTTTCATGCAAGTAATAGAAAGTATCTTTTTCTTGTGTTTATTTGTTTTTGGCAGAACTTAAACTGGGGCAGTTTTGTGGAACTCTACAATCTGTTGGAGCTTTTCAACTTACCAGGCTATTAAAAAAAGAGATACTGTTTTTTATGCACTGTCAAGTTGGAACCGACCCTTAACTGACCCTCCAGAGAGTTTTCAGATGCAGTAAATCACAAGGGAGGAGATTGTAGTATTTCTCATTTTGACAGCATTTCTCCTCCACCCACCCCATGGCAAGTGCTGCTTGTTGTTATGTACCCTCCAGTCAGAACCGACTCCTACCTGACCCTCCAGCAGATTTTCAGAGGCAGTGAGTCACACAGGAAATTGCCCATCTTTCTCCTGCAGAGCAGCTGGTGGACTCAACCTGTGTGCCTTTCGGTTGGCAGCTTAACTCTTTACAATTAAGCCAATAGGTTTCTTGTTTTTATAGTGCCAATCTTTATTTTCTTATTTAGGCTGGAATTGAGAGATAGTAAATAAGTAATGTAGACTAATCTCAATAAAGTATGAAATGGGAATAGGAATTTTAGGCAAGTGTTCACCTCTTATGTAAGGAAATGTGGTACAGGTTTCCCTCCCCATCTATAAGTAAAAGAATATTTCTATGAAACCTTTCATGAGCCAAAACAGCATAACAGAAAGAAGCAATTAATCATTATGGGGAAAGTTTGAGCATTCCCAGACTCCCAAAATAATCAAGTAATGCACATAAAATCTACAAGAACATTAACAAAACTGTGTTCATAAACATTTCAGAACTCTGGCAGCTGATGCTGCAGTGCTGAGTGTGGTTTCCCAGGGAAGGATCTTGGTGATGGCATTGTCATTGCTTTGTGTGCCTACTCTCTCTTTAATTCATTGGAAACAAATGCTGAATGCTCGTTTCACTCTTTACCTTCCCCCCCCCCAAATGTAAAAATCATCTTCAGATTTCTTTCAGTTAACTAAAACAGGTATTAATATGGGTCTTAACACACACACACACATATCCAACCAAAAACTCCATTTAAATTCTCTAGTACTTGCAAAACTAAACAGTACAATTTCTTACTTCCTTGTCTGCCTATTGTCCTTTTAATTTTGTCATGTTGTCTAGGCTAACTGTCCCTTACAAGTTTATTGTTGTTGTGTGCGGTGGATCTTAGCTGACCCTCCAGTGGATTTTCCAAGGCTAATAAATCACATGGGAGGAGAATGCCAGTCTTTATCCCATGGAGGAGCTGGTAGATTCAACTGCCAGTCTTTATGTTGGCAGCTCAGCTCCTTACCAGTAAGCCACCAAAGTTCCTAACAGTTAGTAATAGACTATTAGAGCTCTGAATTCTTTCTTAGGTCTGCCCTTTTGGCTTTCTCTTTGAAGTTGAAGGGAGAATCCATGGTCAGTGGAAGAAAAGGGATTATTATCAGACTTGAAGAATTTAAATAGGAAAGTGATCAGTGTTATGAAAAGTGTGGCTAACCGTATCATTTTTTAGAAACCATTCTAGAACCCCAAAATAATCCATATCCCATCAGCTTGGCAATTTCAATCCCATACTATGTAGAGGTAGAGGCAAAGATTTGCTCATAGAATGTCTGTCTGTCAGCATAGTATTTTTCACCAAAAAAAAAAAGTTGGAAGTAACAAAAGCCTTTTTTTTTTATTAAATTTTATTAGTTTTACTGAACATTTACAGGGATTTTGGGTTTTCATTCCTTCATTGCTGCACCATTCTCTCTACCCTCCTCCCCAGTTTGTTCTTCTTCCCCGCCATCCGAATGTCTGTTTTAATTGTCCAATTGCCACAGTGCTTGTCCAAGTCAGTTCTGATTAATCTCCTTTGTCGGTGTGTCCTTTGCCATTCCCTATCACTCCTCCCTGAGAGAGACTTCACCCTGATTCATAAGGAAAAGGGGATGGCGTATTCTCTTAGCTACTTCCTGCTGAAAAGGGACGCTGTGGGTTTCAGGGTGAAGATCTTCTCTCACTACTCTAAAGGGCCCCTTTGGCAGTAGGAAACACATAGACTATTATGGAGATTGATTTTGGAATTTAGATGCACTCTTATTGATTGTGCTTGGCCGTACATGTTCATATCCTTGAAGATGCATCATGGGGGTGTTGCAACCTAGAAGACACGAATTTGACTAACAAGTTATAAGTACATGAGTCAAAAATTATGGAAAAGTAAAAGAAAGGATTCTTTCATTGTTTTACAAGCCCTCCCCCAGGTCCCCTCCACCATGTAGCCCTCGCTCTAGACTCCTGTGATGACAGAAATACCTAGTCATATATCTCTTTTAAACAGTTTTCTCCCTCCTCTGTTTCAGTGCAGTATACATTATTGAACCCATCTTACTCAGTCTCTCCCCAACCCCGAGGTTAGTCCCATTCTACAACAGTGGCATCATGTAATATTTGTCATTTTGTGACTGGGATATTTCACTCAGCATAATGTTCTCCAGAGTCAACCATTTTGAATAATATTGCATAAGTTCCTTGTTTTTCAATGCAGCATAGTATTCCATTGTGCGAATATACCACAGCTTCTCTAGCCATTCGTTTGTTGATGGGCACTTAGGTTGTTTCCAACTCCTTGCTATTGTGAACAAAGCTGCAATGAACATGGGTGTGCATATATCTGCTTGGATGTCAGCTATGGTCTCTTCAGGGTATATTCCCAGTAGTGGAATTGCTGGGTCAAATGGTATCTCTATTTGCAACTTTTTGAGAAAGCGCCATACTGCTTTCCACAGGGGTTGCACCATTTTACACTCCCACCAACAGTGAATCAGGGTTCCAGTTTCTCCACAACCTCGCCAGCATTTGTTGCTTGCTGTTCTGTTAAATTTTGCTATTTTGACTGGGGTGAGATGATATCTCATAGTTGTTTTAATTTGCATCTCTCTTAGGGCTAGGGATTTTGAGCATTTCTTCATGTGCTTGTTAGCCATCTGAATGTCATCTTTGGTGAAGTGCCTGTTCATATCCTGTGCCCATTTTTCTATTGGATTCTTTACCTTTATCTTGTTGTGGTGCTCAAGTATTTCATAAATTCTGGATATAAGTCCCTTATCTGATATGTTGTTACCGAATACTTTTCCCAGTCAGTGGCTTCCCTTTTTACCCTACTGGAGAAGTTTTTGGATGTGCATAGGGATTTGAGTCTTAGAAGATCCCATTCATCTATGTTATCTTCTCCTGGTTGTAGGTTTTCCAGGATACTGGGAAGACTGTTTATGTTGTGGATTAGGACTTCTAGTGTTGTTCCTAGCTTTTCTGTAATGAATTTTATAGTCCTTGGTTTTAGTCCTAGGTCCATGATCCACCTTGAGTTGGTTTTTGTGTATGGAGTGAGGTGTGGGTCTTGCTTGAGTCTTTTGCAGATATTTTTCCAATTTTGCCAACACCATTTGTTAAAAAGGCTGTCGTTTCCCCACTTCACTGATTTCATCTCCTTGTCAAAAATCAGTTGACCATAGATAGATGGGTTGATCTCTGGATTCTCAATTCTATTCCATTGATCTAGGCAGTGTAGTAGGATTTGAAATCAGGGAGTGAGATACCTCCTACTGTTCTTCTATTCTTAAGGAGTGCTTTGCTTATTTGGGGCTAACAAAAGCCTTTTAATATGGAAATTGGTTTTAACAAATCATGTCTATACATTCTAGAGTGAAAAACATTGTCAATGATAAATGTCTTTTGACATGGAAAGCTATAGAAGACATTATAGTATAAATTTTTGCTAATGAAAAGAACATCTTCAAAGAATAAAACCTAAAGTAATTGAGAGCAGTCTTATCTGATGTGAGCCTGTTCTTTGAGTGAGAGGTCCACTGTTAACCACTTCTTTCATTAGTTTTGTAATAGACCAACTCATGGTTTCTTGCTCTATGGCCATTGATTATAGCTGCAGCTTGTACTCTCGAAAGTCCTTGCAATTGTTCAGCAAAATTTTATTGGCTACCATTTTTGAGAGAGTTCTAGTGACCGAGTGGCAAGAAGTTGCACTGCCAACCCAAAAACTAACCGTTTGAATCCACCAGCTGCTTAGTGGAAGATAGATGAGTAATATCATTCCACATATGTGACTTATTACTGTTAGGTCCCATTGAGTCAAGTACAACTCATAATGGCCCTCTGAACCACAGATCTGAAACCTGTCCTATCCTGTGCCATCGTCACAATCTCTGACATATTCAAGCCCATTGCTTGTCACTGTGTCAGTTCATCTTGTTGAGGGTCTTCCTCTCCCTTCATTGTCTCCCTACCTTTCCAAGCTTGATCTCCTTCTCCAAGAAGTAGCCTCTCCAACCACATGGCCAAAGTATGTGAGATGACTTGCAACCTCTGAAAACCCACTGGAGGATCAGATATAATATGATTCCATGGCATATAATATAATAGCAACAACAATTGATGGCTTAGTCCATAGGCAGGGAGTTGGGCTAAGAAGAACCCCAACTCTATGTATTGATTTGAAAAATACGCAGTCTCCTCCATTCAATTTACAGCCCTAGAAACCCACTGAAGGATCAGCTAGTAATCAGTTCCATCTCAACAGCAATGTGTGGCATGGTCTAACCGTTATTAAATTTTCAGAGAGAAGTGAAGTATTATTCATGTACTATATTTTAAAAATTTAAAAAGTAAATTTTGTTGCCCAATTTATTTTTAATACATGCTTAAAAATTTGAAGATTAAAGTACCTAATACGTGTTTTCCCCTGAATAGATTATTACAAGTTTGTTGCTTTTAAGAAGAAAAAGTCAGATAGTTGAATCTTACATTTTACTTATATCTCTCACAGTATGGGTTGGGATTTTATGGCATTTATGACTGTCGGAAATTATCTTGAGTAAAACTATAAATTGACTCTGGATAAAGTAGATAGCTTTATTAATGAGAGATACATAGTCTCGATTTAACTATGTTCCATTCTTGTCTAATCTTATTGCTGTTATCCTCTAAGTTTTCTCCTGCGTTAATCAAGATACTCTTTTGCATTCTTCCCCTTGCCCTTTTTCCTTTGCCTGCCTGCATCTACACTGTCACCCTGACCTAGCTTATTCTATTCTACTCCGTCTGTTCATCCTTCCTCAGTTACCAGCTGAAGTACCAAGTTTCCCATGAAATCTTTTGTTTACCACAGCCACAACTGCTTTTCCTCTCCTTTAAACTCTTATACAGCTGTTGCCCAGCTATTTCACTTAACATTGTGTGCTGTTACGTGAGATCTTGTGTCATTTGCCATTTTATATATTTTTAGCTTAGCTTCCTAATAGATTGCAGACTTTTTAATAGAGAAATCCAAACCTTTGACTTTTCTCTCTCACCTAATGGTCTTGGGATATAGCTCAGTAAATAGTTTTATTGTTTGAAGTTAATCGCAAACATATCATGAGTTATTAGAGGTTTTCCTGTTACCTGATAGATTTTTTTTAATGAAACATTCTCATAACTCTAATAGTAGCTTACAACAAAGAAGCAATTTTTATTACTTTATGTAAGAAATATTGAGTAAAAAATTTTTGAGTAGTCCAAGAGTCAAAACATACCAAATAACAAATAAAACTTAAAATAGTACCAACATACAGTAAAAGAAGGAAAGATGCAGTACATTGCTTAAAGTAGAAATAATGTATATACAGTCTAGTGGCTGGGCTGCTTGGGTTACATGGTGCCTCTTCAGTGAAAACAGGTGCCACTACTAATCATGGCTCTGGTAGTCTAATGGTAAAAAGTTAGTTGCACTGGCACTTTACAGGCATGTGGTTCAAATCCATCAGCTGCTACATGGAAGAAAGCTGGGCAGTCTACTCCCATGCAATTTATACTCTTGAAAACCCACTAGAAGATGAGCTGGAAGTTGCTTCCAACCCAACAGCATGTAGCAACTCCTATTCATAGCTCTTTTGTAAAAGCAAAATCACATAGAGCAAACTTCCCTAGAGTAGGAGATAACTGGAATGATGCCCTCCTGTTGTCTCCTGTGTTTCATCATCACACTGGGTTTATGGAGACCAGCCTCCTAGAGCCAGTTCTTAATCCCACATCTTTTATCATGGGCACTAATGTTTGAAGCTTTCTGTATGTTTTCCATCTGGTATTTCTAAACTAGACATTCATGCAGGAGAGGAAATAAGCACTTCTGTTAGTTTGAGTGAAATTCTGATGACAGAAGAGTGACAAGTCATGATAAGATTTACCTGGCCATCCTTTGGTGGCTATCATCTGCCTCTGCTTCTCTCTCCTCTCTGTAACAAGCAGACCTTGGATTACCTGCTAAGATCTGTTCCTGATTTTTCTTTAATCCATTAAGTCAAATTTGTGGGTACATAATGGTTCTTACTTGGCCTTAGTTCAGATTGGCAGAGGAGCCCTGGTGGCACAGTGGACTAAGCTTTGACAGCTGAAGGATCTTTGATTCTAATATACCTGCTGCTGTCTGAGAGAAAGGTTAGGCAGTCTGCTCCTGTAAAGATGACACCTGGAAACCTTATGGGCATTTCTTTGTCAAATATGGTTCCTATGCATCAGTCAATTTGATGGCAGTGGGTTTGGGTTTGGTTTTAGTAAAAGGAGGAACCTTGGTTGTTCAGTGATTCACGAATCTAGCAGCCAAAAAAGGTGGGGAAAGATGAGATCGTCCTTTCATTCTGTAGGAGAAAGATGAGGTCATCATTTTTCATAAAGATTTCCAGAACTCTTAGGGCAGGGTTACTGCGAGTCACAATCAACTCGTTGGCAGTAGATTTGGGGATTTCCATGCATGACGGAGCCCTGGTGGGACTGAGGTTAAAGTGTTTGGCTGCTGAGAGGATGATGGTTAGAATCCATTAGCCAGCCTGGGGGGGGGGGGGAAGATACAACAGTCTGCTTCTTTAAAGATTTCGGCGTTGGGAACCCTTTGGGGCCGCTTTCCTCTGTCCTGCAGGCATACTGTCAGTCAGAATTGATAGGTTGGTGCTAGGATTGATTTTTGGTTTGGTTAGTTCAAGAAAAGACTTAAAATGTCTTCAGTGATTTATTTACAAGCTTCATGCACCTGCAGCAAGTAAAAGTGATTGTAAGTGATTGTAAGGAAGAATTTGGGAGTATGTCTGTTGTTTCTAAATGAGGGCACATTTGTTAAACATTAAAAGACAAATTGTCCTGCTTGTGCATTGGTGGAAGAGCTACACCGTTAATTGAAAGGTGGGCAGCCTATTTGCATACAGCCTTGAGAACCCAGGGGGCTGTTCTCATTGTCCTTTGAAGATTCCATGAGTCAGAACGGACTGGAAGGCAGTAATGGTCGTTGTTGTCCTTGAACTGGCCATTCCTAACCTTGTATAGAAAGAACCACATTTAAAAAGCAGGCTTGTGGATGCTTTTTTCTAGATCACAAGTGGCCTTTCAACTGTTAAAAACTTCTCGGTTATAAGGAGTTCCTTATTACTTCCAGTGGAATAAGTAGAATGTTTCAGGTCACAAAGATTGATTCTAGGGTTCCTCAGCCAAATTAGAAATGCTCTTAATTTGGATTTGCTGTGGTTAAATACTAAGTTACCTGATTTCACTTATTTTCTCAAAAACAGACCAACAGATGAGCAATAGAGATTAGTTCACATGTATGTTGTTTTCACTTAATGTTTAAAGAGAATTTCAGTCCTTTTTTTTTTCTTTCAGATGATCAGTTCAAGGATATAAACAAATGAAATTGTGTGTGATCTTGTTGTTTTGTGTATATGTGAGAATGTATTTTATTTCAGTCACATCACTCTCCAGAAGAGACTCTGGGCTTCATAATGGGCTTTCCTTTACTGCCATGTATAATTTAAGTCTTGGACTTTTATCTAGATTTAAAAAATTACTGTTCTTTATAATCGAGTTTTCATCAGAAACCTTTTACCATATGCAACAAAATTACCCAGAAAAAAAAATTATTACTTGATTGCAGTTTTTGAGACATGAAAAAAAAGGCTTTCTCTGATATATGAGCCTACCTATTATAAGAATGAAATACTCCTTTCTACCAGTTTCCCATTGTGGCTATTTTTTGCTTGTATGTAAAAAGAATCTTTTAAAACCAGAGTTAAAAAAAAATGCTAAATTTAAAATATAACCTCTTGCTAAATATATACTTAATATTTTGAAGATTATTAAAGTTCCTTTCTTCTGTATCAGGAAGCATTCAGAACTGTCTGAGTTGAATGTTAAAGTCATGGAAGCCCTGGAACTGTATAACAAATTGATGAATGAGTCTCCAGTGTATCCAGTCTATTCAAAGCTCCACACTCCAGCACATTACCCACCTGCGTCAGCTGGGGTTCCAGTGCAGGTGAGCATGTTCTTGGAGAACCTTTGTCAAATTAAAAAAACCAAACAAGTTTTTCAATTAATTTGTTTTAAATCGTAGGTAAAAGTTCTGTGATGTATAAAACTTACTTTGACCTTTTTAAGCAATATTAGCTGGCTAAGTAATTATTCATCAGAACAAATTAGACATTAAAATTTCATAAATATAGCTTAGTTCATTTGTAACATGAGTGACTCTGAAATAAATGAGGAAAGTTTTGGTTCTTCTTGTGCTTTTGTAAGCTTAAAGTGATTTAGTGCTAGCCATTCCAGAGTTCTCCAAATAAGATGATGATGATGCTATTTCTGCTCCTCAGCAAGCAGGATTTAACATTTTTTAAAAATTATGCTCAGGAATTCTCGGACTTAACATAGTTATTAAAGGCCTATATAATGACCTTACTTTGTTCTCTGAGCCTTGATTTGTATGTCCTTCTCTTAGATGGTGGCATAGTCCACAGTCCACAAATGACTTCCTGGGAGAAAGATAAGCAGTCTCCTCCCTGTATGGTCTATAACCTTAGAAACTCAGTGGAGAGTCAGCCAAGAGTCAGCTCTGACTCCATCCTGGGCAATGAGTCCTACGGTTTGCTTGGGTTTTTGTTGTTGTTTTGATTTTATTAGTTTCGAAGCCTGTGACAGGCTCCATCTGTGAGCATCATCATCTTCCGGAACTTTACACCTTTGTTATACTGGTAAACTGAAGCAAGTGCTTCATCCTCAGTCCGAAGTTGTTTCCAAATTCCAGCAAATTAGAGATTGAGTTTCAGAATGACTCTATGATTGAGCAAATCTTGCTGATTTGTGAAAACTGGTAGAGAAAGGAGTTGTGAAGAGACACCAGTGGAAATATGACTGCACAGTTTAGACAACTTTACATACATAATTGCTAAGCAAAAGATAAGATTAGTTACTGTGGTGACTGTCTCATCTGATCATTTATCAAATTTTCCATTCCCTGAACTTAATGATGAGTCATGACATATGAGGATAGGAATGGTTTCTGGATACAAGACACAACTAGAGTGTCTTCAAAGTTGCCTCTGCTTTCAAAGTTGTTTGCTGCTGTGAAAATGGAACAGACTTGGAAAGTTCACACCATTTGTATGATAGACTTGTACATTGTACTTGCTTTCTTGTGCGTGAAAAAGGTCATTCGTCATTCTTGTGTCAGGTCTTTTTTTGTTTGTGTATTGTTTAACACAACTGTGATTTGCCTAACATTTTTTTAAAAAGTTAGCTTTCTATGAGTTTGATTTCTTATATAACCTATATCTGCACAATTTAAAACTCAAATTGTGCATTGTTTTAAATGCTGTATATAATTGACACCATGAGGATCCTGTCCTAAAGAAGCTGTTACCCTTAAGATTTAGACAAATAGAGCACATACAAGTAGTCAGAAGAGCCTTATGCCTTGCTTTCTGCTGTTTCCTTAGGATGTATCTTCTGTTTATCCACATAACTGCTTTTTCACTTCTTTCCTGTTTGACCTGAAGACAGGAAATAAAGGTAGCATTGCCAGTGAGAGTCTGCTGCTCTTTGATACAGTTTCTTCTTCAGCTTTTCCTCATGAGTTGAGGCTTGGGAAGGAATTAGATGAGTCGTCTGAGAGTAGGGTAAAAACGGCCATCATGGTAGAAGTGGTCTCAAGAAGTGATGGTGTGCTTTCCTCCAAGGAGAAGTGTGATTTTCTGTGACTCTATGGAAAGATCTCTTAGGGAGGCAGAGACAACCTGGATAGATTCCAGTCCTTAAGAGTATACTCCTCCCTTTTGTCTTTTCCCCTCCAGCTCCACCTGCAATATATAAAGACAGATAGGCAAATTATAAGTGTCTGTTGATTTGGCACTTTTATTTGGGAACTCCACACTTTTCATACCAGGGTGGATAAGTAGTAAAACTGGATTCCTCCCCAAAGGTCTACAGCATTTGCTCTAAGTCTTTCAGTGTCTTAAACATACTGCTTGGTAGATGTTTTTAGAGCTCTGTGAGTGAACATTTTCTCTCTGGTTAATAGCCATACCCAGTTCAGTCACATGGTGGAAACTATGTGGGTCAAGGCATTCACCAAGTCACTGTCGCCCAGAATTACAGCCTAGGACCAGATCCCATGGGCCCAATGAGATCTCTGCCTCCGAGTGTGACTTCCTCTGTGACAGCGCAACCTGTGCAAACTCCGTATTTAAGGTGAGTTTCCAAGAGCTGTGTTTGTTTTGTAAATGTATCCGTTAATTAAGTCCACAAACTTTCAGAATGATGCTTTGTAGCTTCTTTCCTTATAAAGATGAAGTTGTGGAACTGCACATGCCTGTTGTTGTTCTTGTCAGTTGCCTTCGAGTCGCTGTCCTTTGTGGGTATTGATTCCATGCTGTCCTTCACGTAGCAGTCAGCCTAATTGAGCAATCCCTAACGTATTTATCCGCGTGCACCTCTAAAAATCACAGTATGCCATTACTTTGACCCTTAAAAAAATGAAGTGTTTCTGGGCTGTAGAATTTGTGGTGTACTTTTGGTACTAGTAGCTCTATTCTGAGAAGCATCTTTACATCATGCTTTCTGTTCATTTTGCTTAAGCCAAAGAAAATGTTACTTGAATATGGTCGTGTATAGATAATCTCTGAAGGAGTCTTTCTGTACACTGCTGGTGGTTAGTTAAATGAACATGTAATACTTGGTTGAATGTGCCTGTATTATAAAGCATATGTTTGTTGTAATTTGAAATGATGTATTTTTAAAGAAATATATGCCATGGTATCTAAGGAACAAACAGAAGTCTTACACTTTAGTAATTCCACCTCCTCAAAAATCTTTTCTCTGTTTATTGAGAGATTGTAGGCACTTATATTGCATACACCTTATACTATTATGCTTTTGGTCTTCCTGAATATACTTCTTTTAATAAATGTCAGAATCACTTTGTCAGTGTTTGGTAGCTGGAGTGACTGATAATCACACTGGCAGTGCTACATGGACTTGAGAAGATGGAAAAAGCATTTTAACTTTGCCATTATGACTGCTCTCTGACTATAACTCTGTTCATATAAAGTAAAGGTGGTTTTCTTTTGGAAATTTTGTTTGTAGCACTGGTCAAGACACTGTTTCCAATCCCACGTACATGACCCAGAACTCTAATCTTCAATCAGCTCCCGGTACAGCGGCTTACACACAGCAGATGGCGATGTCTGTGGAGATGCCATCTTATCAGAACACTACTTCCAGTTTGCCACAAGTGGCGGGCTTTCCACTGGCCGTTCCAGCCCATTCCATTGCACAGCAGCAGACGAATTACCATCAGCAGCCTCTCCTGTAGAAACAAACCAGGCATTTTCCTGAAAGCATTCTCAAGTGTGTTATTCAGTCCTTTGTTTTTCGTCTGAAAATATTAAAAGAAAAAAAATATAATCTCTCAACTCAAAGGACCATGAATAAAGCACAAAAGCCTATCTTAATTCTACTAAGGCCATAAAAGGGTTGTTTCTTTTTGTTTTTGGGGGTTTTTGTTTTTTTTAGTCCAATTTCTTTGAAATCAAAGTTCTGATCAACGATGCTTCTAGTTAGTTTTGTCTTGTTTTAAAATGCCTCCTCATAAATCTGGACACCAATAAGTACTAAACAGCTAAGCATAAGTGTTTTACTTTAAAAACACACAAAAAAACCCCACAACCAAAAAACTTTCCCCCTTAAGACATCGTGATAAAAAGAGAGCACTGAAACCTTTTTAATGTTTTTGTCTGCACTTTTCCCCCTCTTCAATTTCCCACACACACTATTATTTTAAAATGCGAACATACTTCTGTGTAAGCGTTTGGCTTGCCAACATACTTCCTTTTGGCTCCTTAAATTGCAGTTGTGTTTGCTGTACTGTCAGGTTCACTCTCAGTGTTACATTGAGTAATAATTAGCATATAATTGTCTACAGAAGGAAGAGCAATTTGCAAGGAACAAAAATGTTTTCTATTACTAATGGTGAAGACTATACAACTGCAGATGTGCAATAAACCATTTAGCAGATCCCCTACCACCCAATGCCATCAATAGATTGAGGAGTGCCCCCCCCCCCCCCGAATATATTCACTCTGTACAAGGAAATCTGTTCCTACAAGGGTCCCTGGTGTTTTGCTACCAGCGACCTTTTCAGTGAGTCTGGCCATTGTCTAATGAAGATACGGTACATGTGTTTTCCTTCCTTCAGTATGGAAGGCAAAGATAGAACTCCTTTTTTACAGATTTTGAATTTGAGCCATGGACATTCCCAATAATATGATGAGACATATACCAGCCTTTGCTGGGCTGTTAAAACATCTCGCCATTCCTTTCAGAAGTAGTTTTAAGCATGTGGAATGATAGTAGGCAGTGTGTACTGATAGAAAAGCTGTTGATGCAGTTTTTCTGAAGGCTACATTTTAAGTTCATTTATAGGACTAATAGATTGCCGGACTGTAAGGATTGGGTAGCAAATCAAAAGGGATGGTTTTAAAAATTTACCCATTACTTCATAATTTACCAACTTTTTATATAGCACAAATACAAATAAATATACTACAGACATATTTAGACTGGGATAAACCATGAACTGAAGTTTAATTTTTAAAGGTTACTTTGCTAGAAGCAACATCACTGCATTTGATTTTTAAGCACAGCATTTATTCTTTCAACTTAGAATCCATTTGAAAACAATTCTCTGGGAATTTTCATTTTTTTTTAATCTGTTTCCAGAAACTTGATTAACATTGTACTGCTGTTTCCAAGAAACTGCATCCTAGCACAAAATAGTTTATTTAGCACTTGGTCTCCATTAAACAGAAACAGAACAGTGTTGGAAAGCCTCGTTTCTGTCACTGGCATATTTCCTATATATATGTAACAAAAGAACATCTTAATTCTTAATGTTGTGTGTTGTCTTTCTCATGTGGTATTATTCTTCTGTGGGAATTCAGTTATTTAGTGATAAAATTATTCTAAAATGGCACCTTATTTTGGGGGGGTGGGGAACAAATCTTCTGTTTTATTTTTAAATCCATTAAAAAACATTTCCAAAGCTGCTCTTGATATTAGTTAATGTTTATGTGGAAAATACAACTATTTCCCCCTCCAGAAATATATTTAATAAAGTTATTTTAATGTTTATGTAAATAATTTCATGTATAATTGACACCTTAATTGTGTAAGTTTAATTCTGCGCAAGTCTTTGAGCCAGTATAAAAACTGTATACTGACTAAATGAGGATTGACCAATTAAGTTCCACTAATGTGGTTTTGGGATATAACATGTGACATGTATATAGTGTATATTGGCATTTATCTGTGACATTTTATACATGCAGAAGTTTCTTCTTAAATTAAAAATAATTTTATTTTTGCCACACTGTAATAAATTTTGTGTTTCAGTTTGTTGATACTATAAAAATGTTATGAAATCTGTATACTGAGATGCTTTTGGGCCGTGTTGTTAATAAAAAAATGCAGAGTTGACTTGTTTAGTTTTGCTTGTTTTCCCTCACCCCTTCTTTAAGACCACTTTGTAATTCGATAACTAAATGTTTTCTGCCAAAGGATATGTGTAACATCGGATTTCTACATTGGGTTCATATTTACTATTTTATATCCAAAATAAAAATAAACTTCTGCTTTTTCATATGAAATCTTGATACATTAGAGAGAATCCTGGAAATTTTATAATAGTGTTAATTTTTTGAAGTAGAAAAGTTTCCCCCCTGTGTGTTAAAGTATTTAAAGTGGAATGAATATGTTCTTATAGTTTGAAAACTGTATAATGTTCAACCGTGGTTTTGTGTTTTGACATTTTGTTTATAAAATTACCTGTCAGCAGTTCTTTATTATTTCAAATTTGAACTTGTTTGCAAATAACATTCTCACCTTTTGCTATTTGAGATACTTGATCACAAAATTGTTATAAAGTTAAACTTCCCAGGTTTTAAAACTTTGATTATAAATTTTAGAAAAAATTTTGCTTTAGAGTTTTTTTCCTGTCTTATGTGGAGGGTTTTGGATTTGTTTTGTGTTGGATTTTTTTTTTTTAAAAAAAACAAAAACAAAAAACAAAAAAACACACACAACAAACCTACTTGAAAACCTTACACGCCAAGATTCCTGACTTTTAGGAGAGATTTTAATAGATTGTGATTATGATGAGAAAGCTGAAGTTATTTTTATAAATAATAAATCATAAATAATATGTAACTATCATGCTTTGTTTTTGTCAAGTGATCTTGTTACATCATTTGTTTTAATGAATAAAGGGAAACTCAATTTTAGGAATTTTTACCAAGCTGATTTTGAATTTATCTTACTTGGATCCACACCCTTGGTATCAGCAATTAGGAGACATAATGCATTCGGGAAATCCACTCTCAGGGACCTTTCCAAATTACAGAGGAGCAGTGATGTCAGTTTGAAGACTAGGATGTGTCTGAGTCAAAGCTATGATCTTTTCATTGACTTGCTATGTGTGTTAGAGCAGTAAGAATTGATGCCTTTGACTTGTATTGAAGAAGAGCAATGACTATATCCCATGGACTGTCAAAAGAACAGATGTATCTTGGAAAATATTTATCCAGAGTGCTCCTTGGGGCAAGGATGGCAAAGCTTTGTCTCTCATACTTTGGGTATGTTGCACTTCCTTGGAAAGGGATATCATGTTAGGAAAAGTCAGTAAAGGAGGAGACCATCAATGATAGAGTGACACAGTGACAGCAGCAGGACTCAAGTGTGTCAGATATAAGGAGGATGGCACAGGATAGCATAGAGTTCAGATCTCTTGTTAATAAGGTCACTATGAGGTGTACTCGACAGCACCTAACTGTGGAATAGTTGACTACTGAACAGAAGGTTGGCAATTCAGACCCCCAGGTTACTCCATGGTACAAAGATGGGACCTTCTGCTTTCATAAAGATTGTTGTTGTTGTTGTTGTTATGTGCCGTCGAGTCATTTGCGACTCATAGCGACCCTATGTACAAGAGCCCTAAACCCTGCTCTATCCTGTGCCAATCGCATTGCCTCTGACACACCCATCCCGATTACCCCAGTCACTGAATCAATCCACCTCATAGAGGGTCTTCCCCTCCTGCGCTGTCCCTCTACTCTACCCAGCATGATGTCCCTCTCCAAAGACCTGTCTCTCCTTGCAACATGTCCAAAGTATGTCAGACGAAGCCCCAGAATCTTTGCCTCCAAGGAGTAGCCTGGTTTAACCATCTCCAGGATGAATCTGTTATCTTGGCAGTCCATGGTACACTCAATACTCTTCTCCAGCACCACAGCTCAAAGGCATTAATTCTCCTTCTGTCCTCCTTAGTCATTGTCCAGCTCTCTGATGCATAACAAGTGATTGCAAAGACCATGGCCTGTATCAGGCGCACCTTAATCTCCAAAGAGACACCGTTGCTCTTGAGTACTTTGGAGAGGTCCCTAACAGCAGACTTTCCCATCGCAATACGTTTTTTGATTTCCTGGCTGCTGGTGCCAAGAGTGTTGACCGTGGAGCTGAGCAAACTGAAGCTGTGAACAATCTCAAATCTCTTCACCATCATCCTGATGCTACCAATTGGTCCAGTGGTGAGACTTAAAAATGCTATTGGGTCACTATAGATTGGAATCAACTTGGTGGCGTGTGTGTATGAGTTTAAAAAGAAATGTTCCTTAGGTAGGTAAGAGGAAACAGAGTATTAACCCCTGGAAATTTTAGAAGATTGCTGAAAATTGGAGAAGTCTTGAAATAGACGTAGTTAGTCCAGTAGACTTGTATTATCTTTACCAACTCTTATGAAATTGCATGGATAAGTGAAACAAACTCCTTAGTTAATCCTGTAATCCCATTTTAATGATTTTTAAAATTGCAAATCCTCATTTCAGTAATTGGATTCTTTTTGCTATAGGTGTTCCTATTTAGTGGATTATAGCTATATTGCATTTTATTCACCACTTTTCTACCTACGTCCAGAAGTGGATAATAAAAGAAGAAAAATGCTCAAAGACAAGCAGAAGAGCAGAGGAGAAGAACCAAATTGGATAGCTGTTGTCTACTGAAGAATGGAGATGTGATTTTGTTCCTTCTTTATGTTATTTATTAAACTAAGGAGGAAAATAAAAACTTCTTAATAATTTCACTGAGAGCTCTGATGGCCTCGTAGGTAAAGAGTTGCACTGCCAAGCCAATGGCAGGTTGTTCAAATCCACCAGCATTTCTGTGGAAGACAGATGTGCTGTCTCCTGTGCTATTTACAGTCATTGAAGACTTGAAGGGTCAGCTGTGAGTTGGTTCTAACTCCTTGACACATAACGTATTTTCACAGCAAGTTAATGACCTGAAGTGATAACATCTTGCCTTGGATTGTGAGCTGTTTGTGACACTGATTGAACATATCCTGCTGGTGGTAATTCTAAAATCTTGGTCCTCTGTGATGCATGAAATAACTATTTGTGAAAAAGCTATGTTGTGTCTAAGTAGAAAAAAAAATTTTTAGTGTCCTATCCCAAAACAGTCTTAGTTATACTTTCCTGGGAAGCTCTACCAATGTGATACAGGTGAAAATATCTCATGATCAGACCTGTGTCAGAAGGTGATTTAGGAGTGCAGATGAGATTGGGAAGGTGAGGATCTTGCTTAACAGCCACTATGGAGAGGAGATCGTGGGGGATGAACTCTGAGTGAGCTATATATAGTATTCTTCAGTCTGCTAAAGACAAACCTGTCCAGGTACGTGTGATGGAGATTGCTCCCGGTGTGCCCGCTAAGACCAGATGCAGTTGATGTGATTCATTGGTCTAAGGAGCTCCTTTTAAGATTCTCTAATACAACAGCACTTAGTTTTCAGTTAGTAAGGGCTAGAATTAATATATTTACATCTGACCTGATTGCTCAAACTAGGACAGCCTTTTTTTAAAAAAAAAAAAACAAAAAACAAAACAAAACCCAAACCCTCAGGAGAGAGAAATTTAGAGACAGAAATGAAAGTAAAAGTTTCAGACTGCACCTCTTTTGACAGTTGATGACATCAAAAATTTGTTTGCATTCATTTACTAAATAATACTGAGTATATTAAGAACTTACATCATGAGTCTTATATGAGTCTTATATTTGTGGCTTCACGTGCCACAAATGGTATAACATCAGAGTTCACATTTCAGAATTTAAACATCTTCATATACTTTGAATTTTCATAGGATTTGCTAGGTAGGCCAGGAAATTACTGTTCACTAGCTCACATAGGAGACAAGGGGCAATACTGGGATTTCAGATCTGCTGCTTCCTATTCATGTGCTGCTTTTCACGTTAATGATAGGATTTTTCAATAACTTATCAAGCAGTATTATTTAGCAGCTCTCTTTCCTGTAAGTCTCTCTGAGATTGGTAGGGTTCCCCCAGAAGACTCATACAAATGTCAACTGTCTTTAGATTTGAGACTGTTAGTGTAAGAAAGATTACAGTAGTGGACGAAGGTATTTAACATGAATATTCTCCATGTAGCTGTTACATAGGTGGACTAATGAGATACGAATTATGGGGTGAACAGAATGGAGCACTGAGAATTGCAGGAGGAAGGAGTCAAGGAGAAAAATACGTAGGTCCAAAAAACTTGAAGAGCACTGCTCTGATCAGTGGAGAGAGAACAAGTCAAGGAACTCTTTTGAGGGGGGAAAATAGATGGATGACTACTAGCTGAGGCTTTTTTTGGATTTACGAAAGTGATTTATTTGAAGTCTATGAACCCGAGTCCCAGGCATAGAAGCCTTGTCTCTGAAGTGCCAAGGTTGCTGAGGACATTTCTGTCCTTGTTAAGGACCAGGGCTATGTTCTGGCATCTTGGGGCCTTTGGAATCTCACCCTGACATCCTTTCCAACCTCATCTTCACTCACTCTAGACTCCAGACACCAAGCCCCAATTTCTTCAGATTCTAGTCTTATCTATGGCACCTTTGGTTAGCCCCAGACTCTTTATGTTCCTGTAAACGCTTTCATTTGTCTAATTCATCTTTCTTGCCTCCGTAGTTTGTTCTGCTTCTGCAGCATCTCATCATTAAAGCAGTTGCCCGATTCAATGGAATGATATTATTGTGGGTCTTTATCTGTGGTAGATACTATAGATTTCTTTGTGCCACATATTTTTGTTTCAGTTCTACAGAATTGTAGTTATTAGGTGCATCGGGTATGACTCGGCAACCCTGTAAACAACAGATCTAAACCCTGTCCTGTCCTATGCCATCCTCATCAACTCTAACATTTTTGAGCCCATTTATGCAGTCACCTTGTCAGTTCATCTAGTTAAAGGTCTTCTTCTCCTTTGCTGACCTCCCACTTTTCTAAGCATGATGTCGCTTTCCAAGGAATAACCCCTCCTAACAGACAGAAGGAAGGAGAAAGATGAGCAGTCACCTCCCATGTGATTTACTGTCTCTGAAAACCCTCTGGAGGGTCAGCTATGGATTGGTTACAACTCGATGGTAACAACAGAAGCAGCTTCATCATTCCTGTCTCCAAGGAGCACTCTGGCTCCACTTCCTCCAAGACCTATCTGTATGTTCTTTGACAGTCCATAGGATATTCAGTACTCTTCTCCAACACAACTCAAAGGCATCTGTGCTTCTCTCATTATTAATTGTCCAGCTCTTGGATGTGTAGGAGGTGGTTTTTAAAACTGTGTCCTGAATCAGGTGCCACTTAGACTTCAAATTGATGATATCAGTACCCCTCAGCAACTTGAGAGATCTCTGATAGCAGACTTTCCCAGTGCAACATGTCTCCTGATCTCTTAACGGCTGTTGATTGTGGTGTTGATTGTGGATCCAAGTAAGAGGAAATTGCTGACAATTTCAGTCTTCAGCTAATGATGCTGCTTGTCAGTCCAGTGGTAAGGTGGTTTGTCTTCCTGATGTTGAGATGCAATCCATATTGAAGGCTGTGGTCTGTGATCTTCTGCAGCAAGTGTTTCAAGTCCTCACTTTCAGCAAGCAAAGTTGTTTGATCTGGACAACACAGGTTATTGATGGGTCTTCCTCCTCTTCTAATGTTGCATTCTTCATAGAGCTCAGTTTACCAGATCATTGCTCAGATTGAATAGTGCTGGTTTTAGGTGCAGTCAAGCGCAACTCCTAATGACCTTATGAACAACAGACCTGAACCCTGTCTAATATATCCTGTCCCATCTCCATTATTTCTGACATCCTCTTGACCATTGCAGCAGTCACTACATCAGTCTACCTGGTTGACGGCCTTCCTCTCTTGCTGACCCTCCACATTTCCAAGCTTGATAGCCAAGGAATAGGATTATTGTCTTTGATGTTGAGATGTAATCAATATTGAAGGCTGTCATCTTTGACTTCCGTAGCAAGTGTTTTAAATCATCCTTCACTTTTTAAAAAAAAATATTTTTTTTTGTATGTATACCGTCAAATCGGATCTGACTGGTAAAGGGGGAGATTGTCCCTCCTCCAGCAGAGCATCTGGTGGATTCGAACTGCATACCTCTGGTATAGCAGTGCAGCTTCTTGCCAGTAGGCCACCAGAGCTCCCAATCAGCCTTCACTTTAAGCAAGCAAAGTGTGTTAGCTGTATAGTGCAAGTTGTGGATAAGTCTTCCAATCCTCATGCCACATCCCTTGTAAATTCCATCTTCTCAAATGATTTGCTTAACTCTATTCTAAACAGTAGTCAGCAAAAAAAGAAGGAAAAAAAAGTAATAGCACTTGACTTCCCAGATGCCTTTGCGACCAGGTCTCATGGCCAGTGCTCTGGGGCAAGTGTCCTAAAATGGGTGAGAAAAATAAATTGAAAAGAGAGGAATTTGATTCTTTCTTCCTTATGAGTTTTAAGGGAGATGCAATGCCAGGGAGTGTAGCAATCACTTTGTGGCCATGAGAAAAAAAAAGATGATAGCTCAGGACTGGCATTGACTTCTTGGTGACACATTTGAGTCATTAAAAAGAATACCGTCAAAGATTCCAGCTCTAGACTGTTTAACTCTGGCCTTTGTCATAAGTGAAAAACAAAACAAAAACCCCTCTTATAAGCTTATTTGTCTCAACTACTGCTGTTGCTAGGAATTTGCTATTTTGTCTGAAATCATTCCTACCTTAACTCAAAACTCATAGTCATCAAGCTGGACCTTTCAATGGTTTTTCAGAGGCTGTAAATTGCCAGAGAGGAGATTGCCCATCTTTTCTCCACTGGAGCCGCTGGTGGCTTTGAAACACTAAAGAGATTGGGTTAATAGTGCAGACTACACCACCAGGGCTACCGTCACTACCTTTGTAAAATCCTCCACATTCGGATTTATTTAGTGCTTCATTCCCATGATATAGCAAAGGTATGTATATTATGAAGAGTGAAAATGGAGGTAGCAGAGAGCTGCTTCACCCGAGTTGTTGGAAGGTGCCATCGAGTTGAGTACGACTCATAACGACCCTATGAACAAAAGATCTGAACCCTTTCCTAATCTTGTGCCATCCTCATACTTCCTGACACATTAGAGCCCATTGCAGCAGTCACCATGGCAATCCACTCATCAGTGGTCTTCCTCTCTTTCATTGACTTTCACCCCTTCCAAGCATCATGTTCTTCTCCAAGGAATAGCACCTCCTAGCAACACACCTGAAGTATGGTGAGGCCTCACCTTAGCATTCAATAAATGAGACTTTTCTTTGGCCTTTGCTGGTCCTGCTTGTTGTTTGTCACCGTCATTCCATTTTAACATGTCTGACATCAGAATTTTTTTTATGTAAAATTACATAGTCTTCTGTTAAAGTTATTCAGTCAGTGATCTTCAAATTCAAATTGTCTCTCGAGACCACAATTTACAGTAACCCTCGGACCAGCAGATCTGAGCCTCGCCGTATCCTGCGTCATCCACACATCTCTGCGATGCTGGGGCCCCTTGTGACAGTCATGATGCCAGTCACTTTATTAGAAGTTTCCCTCCCTTTCTCTGATCTTCTACCTTTCCCAGCATGATGTCCTGCTCCAAGAACTGAGTTTAGTTTTCTGTGGGTTTGTTTTGTGTGTGCACGCACGCATGTGTGATTCTTTCCAGTATTTTGCATGAGGGAGTTAACACTAGTCCAAGTTAAAGGGGACCCCAGATGGTTGCATTATACAAGCTGTGAGATTTTAAACTTGTGACAAGGGACAGAAGGTAAATTTTCTAATCCTTGCAAGGAAATCCTCACTTAAGCTTCATTGAGCCACAAGCAGGTAAAACCCATGAACCTTCAGCTGGTTTTCCCCCAGGCAGTCCAAGTCTCCACAAGGAACTGGCATATGTTCTTGCACTGGTCACCCTGTGGCTGAATGCCTTCTCCATATTCTGGATGCTCAACTGAAGTCCCACTGCAGGCACATTTCTTCTTAAACACCTTCATTCACTCATTTCATTTTACCATAATCACCAGCGATCCCTTGGACAGTTGTCAGGGTCTTCCTGTGGTTTCTCCATCGTGTTCTAACTATATGGACATAATCCTCATTCCCAGCAGGAAGCAGGCCACCACCTTTACTTGCATCAGCAATGGGGTCAAAAGAGTGGAGGTTCTGGATAGCAGATGTGTGATTCCTTTTCCTCGGTGGGAATGGCCCAAAGAAGGCTGCGGAGGGAGAAGGCCAGCAGGGGGATGGAGCGTTGGGAAGAAAGGGGGCTTGAGAGGGAGGCAGCTGAGTCCTCAGTGGCGGCTCTGTGGCGGGCCAGGGCCTTAATTTTAGAAGGTCCCATATGTCGATTTTATCCTCTGGTTGTGCATTTCAGGCTTTGTTTGCAAGCCTGTCTACCGTGATCTGGGGCTGCTAAGTCTGGTTCCATTTTGTCTCTTATGAGCCTTACAGTTTTGAGCTTTACTGTGGATCGCTGATCCACCTTGAGCGGATTTTTGTTTATGGTGAGAGTTGTGGATCCTGTTACAATTTTCTGCAGGTAGGTATCTAGTGTTGCCAGCACCATTTGTTGAAGAGTTGGTCATTTCCTCCTGTAATAATGTTTTTTCGTAAGAGCTTAATTTTTTTAAAAAAAGGGAGGAATCCCAAAGTATTAAAATATTCCTCTAATTTTTATTTTAGAGGGAAAGGGGAAGGAGGCTAAGATGATAAAAGAATTCATATAAAAATTTCAAGCAAAACAGTTGCCTACATCCCTCTGAGGAACATCTGGAAGCTTGTACCACACTGTCTGTAACGCCAGGCACCCACTGGTTCACGCACACACCGAGCCTCTGGGCCCAAAAGTTTTGATTCCTTGTCAAATACCAATTGACCGTAGGTAGATGGGTTAATTTCTGGATTCTCAATTCTCTTTTGTTGGTCTATGTGTCACTGTACCAGTTCCATGCTGCTTGGGTTACAATGGCTGTGTAGTAGGTTTTGGTGGGGTTTTTTTGGAGAGATGATTCCGTTTATTTTGAACTTGACTGCATCACTCCTGCTTCAGATTCCAGCACTGCTAGGAAATGCTACATCTAGCCCTGAGAACAGACATGCCCATAAATATGAAGGGGTTAAGTAGTGAGGGCTTTTCTGCTAAGTCAGGGTTGCACTCATCAAACAAGGGAATTGGGAGAAGGGCTGGGTAACTGCACACAGTGGTTTGTGAGGTGGGCAAAGTTCCTCTCACTGTGGTGGAATTGCAGAAGTCTCCTGATTCCTGAGCCAGAACATGGTACCAGATAAGTAAGGTCAGTGATCCGGTGAGCAGGCTTCACCTTCTACAGGACTACATCATCATGGGAGGGGGCTCCAGCAGGCTGGTGGTTCCTTGGGTCCATGTACATCAGGAGCTCCACGCTTTTGCCATAGCTCTGCTGCTGGCTGCTTTGCCTCATTCTCTAGTTCATATAGGAAATGTTCCTGTGACACTCTTAATTCCTGGTAGAGAAGGTATGCTCATTGGAGTCCCTCAAATGAGTGGAATCCCAATTAGTTGGCCCACCCATGGTGATCTCATACCAGGTGGAAGAGCCATAATACCCTGCTTACCTCATTGGAGGGGGTGAACCCCCGCTCCCCATGCAGTAATACCAGACCTAAAACTCATTTTTCTTCACTGCTCTGGCTGCTTCACGTTCTTTAGCTTGATATTCCTGAAATCCTCAGTCACGGAGGATCACATGCATATACCTGTCAAAAGCCCTACTGGAAGATCTGGCCACCTGGCAGGATGGATTTCATCCTACAGTCAGCATGCTGCAGCATCTTGCTACTTCCGCCCACAGTTCTTGGTGGCTCAACCAAGCTGTCCTCTGTTTGACATGGATTTTTGCCTCTGGCATTTGCTGCTCTCTAGTTTGTTGTCTTGGTGGAACATGGTTCCACTGAACGGTTCCAGTCACTGAACGTGGCCGCTCATGGTACCAGACCATGTGTGGAGCAAACACTTCCTTGTTGGGCACCTGGGTCTGTGGAAGCAAGGGTGGACAAAAGATGGCTAGAAAGATGCACAAGGGTCTCACTGCCACTGCATCAGAGCACAAGGGTAGCCCTGTGACACCAGGGACACCAGCTGACCACTGAAGAACCCCAAGACCTTCCCAGCGGCAAGGCCCTCTCTGCCCAGGACTTGCCCATGATGGGGCCCCCGCCCCAAAGGTCCAGGCTGTGGTCCGGGACTCGCATCCATCTCTTCCGTACTGCTGTTTAAGGGCCCACAGCTTCCAGACTAGAGAGGCAGGGACACCGAGTCTAGTTTTTTAGTCTTGAAGATGAAAATATTATTTTACCTGTCAAGTAGCTAGGGTCTTGTCATGACAAAGGCTAATGGCTTTTTCTTCTCAGTAGGAAAAGTATTCTAGAGTCTTGTATTAAAGAAGGCTAATGCGCCCCCCTCCCCCGCCCCTTTTCAGGGCCTCTAAATTGTGGTCCTGGTTGAAAATTATGATTTTTCCAGAACAGCATGCTCATTTCTCCACTGAATCCAGGAGTTATAGCAGGGATAGATCACAGCAGACATTTCTTTCTGATCATTAGCAGAAAACAGATGCTTGTGCTTGGACTGGAAGAGTGACAAGTCATTATAAAAAACGCTATACAGGACTTGATAAATATGACAGCAAACTGCAGGCTATGCCACCAAAGCTGCTTATTCCACATTCAAGATTTAGGTAGAATGGTGAAACGTCACAGATACACAGGCTGGTGACATTCCCAGAAGACACAGTAGGATAGTAAGGAAGAACAAGTGTATAATGATCCTGACAATACTGAGTAGCTAGACCTGTTCTCCACATTATATGGTGGTGGTGGTTGTTACATGTGACTCATAGCGACCCTATGTACAACAGCCCTAAACTCTGCTCTATCCTATGCTAATCCTATTGTCTCTGACACACCTAGCCCCATTACCCCAGTCACTGAATCAATCCATCTCATCTAGGGTCTTCCTGTACTGTCCTCATTCCTCCCAAGTATGATGTCCCTCTCCAGGGACTGGTCCCTCCTTGCAACATGTCCAAAGTATGTCAGATGAAGCTTCAGAGTCCTTGCCTCCAAGGTGCAGCCTGGTCTCACCCTCTCTAGGATGAACCTGTTTGTTACCCTAGAATATAATGATTGCAAATTTTTTGGCATAGATATATTTAGGTTCCCTTTGAACCTTAAGTCTCTACAAGTATGTCTTCATTATAGATAGAAAACTGGAGAAATTAAAATGTGAACAACATTTGAATAATAATCTCATCATGTGACATTTCACATTGACAATAAAAACATTTTCAACTCTTTTATGCATGAACATGTATCTAACAGTGACCAACTCTGAGATGTGAGGCAAGAGTAATGTTGGCTGTGATTGCCAAGAATATTTGTCAGCGTCACTGGACTATGGTTTTCAGTGGTTTGATAGTTAATGTAGTGATGGAAGTTGTTGTTAAGTGCCACTGAGTCAAGTACAATGCATAGTGCCTCATGAACAATAGTTCTGAGCCTTGCCGTGTCCCGCTCCATCTTCACCATCTCTGATATACATGAGGCCTTTGTTTCAGTTGTATTGGTCCATCTTTTTGGAAGTCATCTTGTCTTTCTCTGACCTTGCCCAGCATGATGTCCTTTTCCAAAGACTGGGCCCTCCTGACAACTTGTCTAAAGAATGTGAGACAGAGTTTCGCTGTATTTGCCTCCAAGGAGCATCATGGCTGCACTTCCTCCAAGGTGGACTATTCTGTTGGCAGTCCATGAGTATTCTTCTCCATCCCCACTATTCAAAGGCATTAGTCTTCTCCTGTCATCCTTATTCAATGTCCAACTTTCGGATGCATAGGAAGCAGTTAAAAGGACGATGGTTTGGATCAGACCCACGTTAGTCTTTCAACTGACATTGTTGCTCATTAGCTCTTTGAAGAGGTCCTTGACAGCAGATTTCCCAAATGAAACACCTCTTTTGGTTTCTTCACTACTGTTAGCATAGGTAGTGATTGTAAATTAAAGAAAAAGGCAATTGTTGACAACTCAATCTTTTCTCCATCTATCATGATTCTTCCTATTGGTCCAGGGGTGAGGATTTTGAGGTTCATTATATTGAGATATAATCCATATTGAAGATTTCCCAAGTTGAAATAACTGAAAAAGTCAAGCTTTAAGTTGCAATACCAAAGGATTCTGTGGGCAAAATCTTTAATGCAAGAAGCATCAAAAGAAGATGGAAGGAATACACAGAGTCACTGTATTGAAGAGGACTGACTGACATAGAACTATTATAAGGAGCAGCATATGATCAAGAACCAGTGGTAAAGAAGGAAGAAATCAAAGCTACACTAAAGGCATTGGCAAACAATAAGGCTCTAGGAATTGATGGGCTATCAATTGACATGCTCAACAAACAGATGCAGCCTGACATGCTTACTAGTCCATGCCAAGAAATTTGGAAGATAGCTACCCGGCCAGTTGACTGCAAGACATCCATATTTGTTCTCATTCCCAAGAAAGAAGATCCAACAGAATGCGGAAATTATGGCGCAATAGCATTAATATCATATGAAAGTAAAAGTTTGCTGAAGAGGTTTTAAAAGGGGCTGAAACAATACAAAGACAGGGAACTGCCTGCTGGATTCAGAAGAGGCCATGGAACAAGGGGTATCAATGTTGATGTCAAGTGGATGTTGGCTGAAAGAAAATACCAGAAAGATGTTTCCTTGTATTTTATTAACTATGCAAAGGTTGGTGGATTATGACAAATTATGGCTAACACTGAGAAGAATTAGAAGCCTAGAACACTTACTTGTGTTCATGAGAAACCTATGCCTAGATGTAGAAGCTGATGTCTGAAAAGAACAAGGGAACACTTCAGGGTTTAAAGTCAGGAGAGGTGTGCATCAGTTATATCCTTTCTTCATGCCTGTTCAGTATGTATGCTGAGCAAATCATCAGGGAAACTGGACTATATGAAGAAAAACGAGACGTCAGGCTTGGAGGGGGACTCATCAACACCTGTATTATCAAGATGACACAACATTACTTACTAAAAGTAAAGAGGATTTTAAACGCTTGCTGCAGAAGATCAAAGACTATAACCTTCAATATAGATTGCATCTTAACATCAAGAAAAAAATTCTCACTACTGAATGACCTTTGGCACATATAATGATAATGCCATCCTCCATTTTCACATAGTGTGCTAATTTTCATATAATGACCTGGTCTTTGGTACCTAACCACTTTGATAAGTGAAAAGTGAAGACATTTATGTCATCCAGCACGAGAGTCTGAACTTTTAAATACTTTCTTTAAAGATTTTTGGACAAGGGAGCACTTGTGGCTTAGTGGCAAGAAGCTACACTGTAATCCCAGAAGTACGCAGTTTGAATCCATCAGATGCTCTATTGGAGAAGCAGGGGCAATCTCCTCCTGTACCAGTCAGATCGAATTTGACAGTACACACACACAAAAATAAAATTTTAGGACAAATGGCCATGATTTATAGCAACTAACCAAAAGATCAGTCTGAAGATGAACAATAGGTTGGCCAGGTCTGTGGGTTTGTTTTTGTTTTAAGCAAACCCATATAAAATAAAAATTTATGTAATTAAAAAAACCCCCTCATTTCCATAAAAAAAGTGAAGGTCAATCCTGCTTCCAATTCCATCTTAATCTGGGAGCTCTACTAAAGCCTATCCGCCATGGGTGATCCCTATGGGACCTTACACATCAGTGGAACAGCCACCATCTTTGGAGGAAGAGTAATGAAGCTTTGTCACACATGCTCTGTACATGTTGCCAGAGTTTATAAGTTAAACCTTTTTTCATCAAATTTCTCCTAACCTGATACAGTGTTTAATAGCTGAAAAAGTACCTGACTTAACATGCCTTTTGGACATTGTCAGTGTTTGAATCAGAGCACTGGTTGGATAAATTACTCAGGCCAAGAAGAATTAGAACTTCCAAGATAAAAACTCAGAAATTTGCCGAGGGTCTATACGCTGGAAAGCTTCTAGATCCAGGAGATGACTGATACCAAGACACATGGCGGTCTCCAAGAAATGCCAAGGCAATGGGTGTGGAAAGAATCAAGGACTGTCCTCCTACATTGTGAGATAATGGAGAGAGACCCCTCCCCTAGAGTTAGCATACTGAATTCAGACTTCTAAATGGTGAGAGACTAAATTTCTGTTTATTAAAGCTGTCTAGTTTGCTATTTCTGTTATAGTAGCACTCGAGAACTACAGCAGTCTCATAAAGGCAATTTTAAAAAGAGATGCACATTACTTAGGGAAGATAATTCATTATTTTGTGAGTCAGTCTGTTATTTAGCTACATGGTGACCTCAGGGTTAGTAGTTTTTGGTCATTTAAAATTTCAAGAGTATGTTGGGTATAGTCTCAGGGAGTCTTCCAGTAATTTTTGCTAAAAGAATTTGTAGGTATATTCCACGGGCCCCCCACCCTTGAATCTCTGAGACCATCTATTGCAGCCCTGATTGGAAAGGTTGGTAGTGGTCACCAGGCACCACATAGTTCTGGTCTGAGGATAGATAGGCTGTGGTTTAGCCTCCCCCCCCGTAGGCTAATTTCTTTTTGAAGTCTTTAGTTTCTAACTTTTGTCTCAGAGTTACATTTTAGATGGTTGATAGTAAGTCTTTAAAACTCCAGACATTACTTATTAAGCTAAGATGTAAAACATAGCTTTATGAACAAAATTATGCCAGTTGACCACGCTATTCTTTGGGGCTATGATCCTAATCCTTCAGCCTAGAAAAACAAACCCATAAGGTGTTTATGTCTAAATAGTATTCACAGGTGTACTCCTACCTGCTTTATAATGTATATGAGTATATATGAAATCACTCAGATGTGCATACACAGGTATACCTCTGTCCCTCACTGTCATCACATCAGAACTGACTCTCAGGTAACCCTCCATTGGCTTTCAAAGGCTTTAAATTACACAAAAGGAGATCGCCCATCGGTGATCAACCCAAGTCTTTACAGACACCACTCAAGCATTTATAGTCATGTATACATATTCACTCACATTTATACTTCTGTATCTATATCATATAGAGCATCAAGGATATCATCTATGAGGAGAATAAAATGTACCTACAATTGGCAGCATCAGGATGGATGGTGAAGAGATTGAGATTGTACACAGCTTTAGTTTGCTTGGCTCCATAGTCAACAGTCTTGGCACCAGCAGCCA
>NW_006399760.1:23615869-23617610 GCF_000299155.1 Elephantulus edwardii | reverse complement strand
AACAACAACAACAACACAAAAATTAGGAAGAAAAGCCAAAATGGATGTCAGAAGAGACCCTGGAAATTGCACTAGAGTGATGAGAAGCCAAGACAGGAGATAGTGAAGTAAAGGAACTGAACAGAAGATTTCAAAGGGCATCTTGAGAAAACAAACCTTTATAACAGAATATGCAGACGCCTAGAACTGAAGAGTGGAAAAGGAAGAACTCGCTCAGCTTTACTCAAATGCAAAGAATGAAAAAACCCCAACCAAATTCAAGACTTGAGTTGTAATATTTAGAGATTTGATGGGCAAAATCTTGAATGATATAGGAAGCATCAAAAGATACCATATGATTAAGAGCCAAAGGTAAGGAAGAAAGACATTCAAGCTGCACTGAATATATTGGCAAAAAATAAGGTTCCAGAAATTGATGGGATACCAACTGACATGTTTTAAGTGACAGATGCAGCCCTGGATGTGCTCACCAGAGTACGCCAGGAAATTTGGAGGACAGCTGCCTGGCCAACTGACTAGAAGAGATCTATATTTGTTTCCAGTCCCAAGAAAGGTGATCCAACAAAATGTGGAAATTATCAAACAATGTTATTAACAGCACATGCAAACAAAATACTGCCGAAGACTATGCAAAAATGGCTATAGATCAGTACATAGAGAATGGTCAGATACTCGAGCAGGATTTAGGAGAGGCTGTGCATAAGGGATATCATTGCTGACTTCAGATGGATCTTGGCTGAAAGAAGAGAATATCAGAAGATTATTGATTTATGTTTTATTGACTATGCAAAGGCATTTGACTGTGGATCATAACCAATTATGTCTGACATTGAGAAGAAGGGGAATCCCAGAACACTTAATTGTGCTTCTGCATAACCTATACCTAGACCAGAAGGCTGATGTGCAAACAGAACAGGGAATAGCATGCACTCCCATGTTTATTCAGAATAGCAAAGAGATGGAAACAACAAAAGTACCCATCAACAAACAAATGGATAGGAAAATGATAGTATATTCACACAATGGAATACTATGCAGCTCTGAAAAATAAGGACCTAGTAAAATACTACACAACATGGGTTACCCTGGAGGATATTATGCTGAGTGAAATGTCTCATTCTCAAAAAGACAAATACTGCATAATACCACTGTTATGAAGCAGGACTGACATGGGGGTTGGGAGTAGAATAGGAAAAGAGTGGCTAGATAATGAACACTGTATTGGAATAGATGAGGGAGAGACCTGTTTAAAAGGAATATATGGTTAGATATTATATGTAAGATAGCGGTACAGAATAAGAGGTACATTGCAAAGAGGACTGGGGGAGAGAGTAGGGAAAAGAGAGGAAGGGAAGAAATTGTGCAATAAATATTTTTTTTTAAAAACAAAGTGAACCAGGGGAGGGAGAAGGGAGGAAAATGGGCCAAAATGAATGAATGAAAATCCAAATTTTCTGTAAACTTTCCTTAAAATAACAAATTTTAAAAAAATTAAGAAAGGACAAAAACCAACTCAAGGTGGAGAAAAGCTTGGAAGAACTTTAGTAGTCCTAATCCACAACATAAACAGTCTTCCAAGTATCCTGAAAAGTCTACAGCCAGGAGAAGATAAAATAGATGAATGGGACCTTCTAAGAATGAAATCCCTATGCACATCCAAAAACTTCTCCAACAGGGTAAAAAGGGAAGCCACAGACTGGGAAAAGGTGTTTGGTAATGATATGTCAGATAAGGGACTTAT
>NW_006399760.1:23613170-23613956 GCF_000299155.1 Elephantulus edwardii | reverse complement strand
TTCAGGTCCTCCTCAGTTTCAGCTAGCAGGGTTGTATCATCTGCATAACGTCAAGGAAACAACAATTCTCACCACTTAACTGGTAGTGACTCATTATAGATGGAGAAAGGATTGAGATTGTCAAAGCCTTCATCTTGTTTGGATCCACAGTCAATACACTTAGTACCAGCACTCAGGAGATCAGGAGACGTATTGCACTGAAGACTAAAAGTCTTCAGTCAGGGACCTCCCCAAATTACTAAGTAACAACGATGTTAGTTTGAGGACTACAGTGCACTTGATTCTGACCATGGAGTTTTCAATCACTTGCTATGGTGCTCAGAGCTGGACAATGAATAAAGATGACAGAAGAAACATTGATGCCTTTGAACTGTGTTGTTAGAGAAGAGTATGTGAATATCCATAAGCGTGCCACAAGGACAAACGTGTATATCTTAGAGAAGGGGTAGCCAGTATGTTCCTCAGAGGTACAGATGGCAAAGCTTCATCTCAACTTACTTCGGGCAAGTTGGAAATGCTATTCCTTGGAGAAGGAAATGTGGGAGACAGTGAAGGAGAGAAAGGACTGACACAGTGACTACAGCAATGGGCTCAAGTGTGTTAGAGATTGTGAGGATGGCACAGGACAGGACAATGATCAGAACTGTTGTTTATACGGTTACTATGAGTTGTACTCGACTTGATGGCACCTAACAAGAAAAACAACAATCTTTTTTATAACCATAGAGACATAAACGCAGGTTATATACCTGGATTTCACCTGATGGTATGCATAGGAATCAGATC
>NW_006399760.1:23606965-23611297 GCF_000299155.1 Elephantulus edwardii | reverse complement strand
CTATGAGGTGGATTAATTCAGTGACTGGGATAATTGGGATGGGAGTGTCAGAGACAGTGCGATTGGCACAGGACAGAGCGGAGTTTGGGGCTGTTGTACATGGGGTCGCTATGAGTCGCAGGCGACTCGATGGCACCTAACAACAACACAACATATTTTAGCTGCTGTTTCAAAATGTAATATATTCACAGTAATTACCAACAGCTCTTTTCTCGCTTTAAGTGACATCATTTACATTTGTTTTATGTGTACATGTCTCATCTTTATTTGATGTTCCCTTTCCCATCACCAGAAATAACAAGTGTCTACCATCTAGATAAGCAAAAATGGTGACCTGACAGAGTGTGGAAATTATCAAACAATATCACTAATATTACATGCAAGCAAAAGCCTGCTGAAGATTATCCAAAAATGGTTGGAACAGAGCACTCCCAGAAATAACAAACTGTGTTTAGCAGAGGCCGTGGCTCTAGAGACATTATTGCCATTGTCAGATGGATCTTGGCCGAAAGCAGAGTGTACCAGAGGAATGTCTAGCTGTGTTTTATTGACTTTACAAAGGCATTTGACTTTGTAGTTCACAACAAATTGTGGCTAACCTTGAAAAGAATGGGAATCCCAGAACACTTGATTGTGTGCTCATGTGAAACCTATACTTAAACAAGGAAGCAGTGTGGTCAGAACAAGGCAAGGAAACACTGCATGGTTCAAAATCAGGAAAGAAGTGCATCAGGGATGCATCTTATCTTCACATCTTTTCAATCTATATGCATAAAAGATCTTCTGGCAAGCTGGGGTGTATGAGGAGGACTGGTGCATCAGGATTGGAGGAAGACTTATCAACAACCTGCATTATGCAGATCACACAATTTTGCTTGCCCAAACTGAGGAGTACTTGAAGACTTGCTGTAGAAGGTCAAGGACTGTAGTCTTCAATATGGATTGAAGCTCAACATCAAGAAGACTAAGATTCTCACCACTGGGCCAACTGGCAATACCATGATAGATAGAGAAGAGATTGAGGTTGTTAACAATTTCAACATAACATTCTTGGCATTGGCAGTCAGGAAATCAAAAGATTAATTGCATTGGGGAAGTCTCCTGTCAGGGACTTCTCCAAAATGCTAAAAAGCAATGATTTCTGTCTAGGGACAAAGGTTTGCCTGATTCAGGCCATGGGCTTTGCAATTACTTGCTATGCATCAGAGAGCTAGAAAATGATCAAAGATGACAGAAGAAGAATCAATGCCTTTGGGTGTGGTGCTGGAGAAAAGTATTAAACGTATGATAGACTGCCAAAAGAGCAAACAGGTCTGTCTTGGGGAGGTGAAACCAAGTTTCTCTTTGTAGTCAAGGATTTTGAAGCTCCATCTCACATACTTTGGGCACGTGGCCCGGGAGGGACCAGTACTTGGAGAAGGACATTATGTTCAGAAGGGTGGAAAGACAGCGCAGGGGAAAACCCCAAATGAAATGGATTGACACAGTATCTGGAGTAATGGAGGAAGGCGTTCTGGAGTCAGTGAGACTGGCTCAGGATAGGGTAGGCTTCAGAACTGTTGTATATAGAATCACTGTAAGTTGCAGGTGACTCGATGGCACATAAAACAGCAACTCTCTAGAGAGTAAATTCTCCTTTCCCTCTTCATCCCTAGAAACTCCTGTTTCTGTTGGTTGGGTACCATCGATTGGGATCTGACTCATAGCTGATCTTGCAGTGGGTTTTTAGAGGCTGTTAATCGCATGGGAGGAGACTTCTCCTTCTTCCATGGAGCAGCTCATGAATTTGAACCATGTGCCTTTGGGGCTGCAGTGAGTTTCTTACCATTAGGCCACCAGAGCTGCCTTGGTAACCACTAATGAACAATATTTTGTTTGTTTGTTTTACCTGTTCATGTCATTTCATAAAAGTCAGAACAATATTTGGAATTTATTTATCTCACTTTATCACATAATGCCCTCCAGGCCCACTCCTGTTCCAAGGTGTTTTATCACTGAGTAGTAGTCATTACATTTTACCTATGCTTTCATCAGCTGATGGACACTTACTTTATTTCCACTTTTTTTTTTCTTTTTTTTCCCCCTATTATATGACAAGATAGGTTTGGGGTTGCTTTTAAATAACTTGTGATTTGAGTAAGAATTTACAGAGCAAATAGATTTTCTAGTCAACAGTTCTACACTTTGTTTCATGACACTGATTACAACCCCCACATTTTAACAGCACTCTTCTAACTTCCTCCTGTGTTTCCCATTTGCATTTGTGCTTCTTTCCTGTATCTTCCTGCCTTAATCTCAGGGCAGATTCTGTCCTTTTCATCTTGTGTGGTTGACTGGTGTAAGGAGTGCATTTCTCCCTGCTGTTAGTAAGCCTCTTACAGGCCTCTTGTTTCACTGGAAGGTGAGTCATGGGTTGATTTCAGTTCCAGGCTCAAAAGTGTTACAAGTTCTACTAGTAGCCCTCTCAGCCAAGTGAGCTCACCCCATCTTTTTTTTGTTTTAGTTCCACATTTCTTTTCTATCCTACCTGGGAACTTCTGCTGTGGTTTCTTACAGAGTGATCAGGCTCTGGTGGCCTAGTGGTAAGAAACTGTGCTGTAATCTCAAAGGCACAAGATTCAAATCCACCAGCTGTTCCATGGGAAAAAGATGGGCAATCTCTCTGGTGTAACTTATTGCCTCTTAAAACCCACTGAAGAGTCAGCAATGGATCAGTTCTGACTTGACAGTGCATACTAACAATAAAGAGATCAGCAATGAAAGCCAGGCACCATTTTTGTTATCAGTGCCTTGAAGACTGAGTTCCTGTGGCTCAGGAGTCCTCTGGATTAATTGTTGTTAATGTGTACCCTTAGAATCCAAGATACTCTAAATTTGGAAATGGAAATCCTAAATTCCAGTGCCACAAAAAGAATTCTTTATATATTAACTGTTAGCTATGAAAGTGACTCAGAACTAAAAATGGATGAGATTTGGCAGAGACATATTTCTCAGAAGACATATTACCCATAAACTTTGTGATACCTGCCACATGTAAATACAGCACTGGTAACTCAAAGGCTGCCCCTCTCTGGAGCTTTGAATCTACCAGTGAGTCTGTCAGAGAAAGCTAAGTAATCTTCTCTGGTGTGCTTTATAGCCTTCGAAACAGTGGAGTGTCACTATGAGTTGGTTCTGACTTGATGGAAGTGACATGAGATTATATGTAAAATATCAAGCAATAATTGGTTTAGAAATGAGGAGATTGTCACAAAAAAACTTAAACAAATCAGGCTATTCTAAGTGTCCAGAGAATAAATGCTCCAGTTTTTCAGAAGCATATCAAGGACTGGAGTATTCAGGCAGGTTTTCTGTGGAGAAACTGATTTGAACTAAGTGGCGAAGAAGAGGGAAGACTAAGCCAGAGGTGTTTGGGTTGAGGGGAGGATGTATTCCTAGAGGCCATTTCAAGACAGGTGCAGAGGTTGGATTATACTTGATATATTGTAGCAATAACGAGTAGACATGCTTGCTTGCCTGGAAGGTTTATACAGAGAGAACTGTTGGAGAAAGGATGTGACTAGAAAAACAGAAGTGAAAGAAGGGAATGTCTATTGAACCATAATATTTGGACCCTTTCTTGTAGGCTGCTAAAAGCAATGAGTGTTTTTTAAAGCAGAGTAACTCTTTCAATATATGTTGGGGGAGTGACTTTGCCAGTTGTACTGGAATGTGTGTGCATACACTTGTGTGATTGGGTATATAAACACACACCTCCAATGGGGATTGTGAAGGCAAGGAAATCAGCTATGAGACTGACTGAAAGTCGGGATTAAATGTAGGGTAGCAATGGGAAGTCTCTGACAGATTCTGGGATATAACCACGACCCTACCAAATTCAGAATGCAAGGTGAGAGTGACAGGGTTTATGTTTTAATATACATACATTTCCCTCTTATTACTTAAAATTCTCCTTCTCCACTCTCTTCAGTTTTTAATTTGAAATCAAATTAATCTCCTCCATGAAACCTGCAGAGGTTGTACAATTAGTTTAAGAATGATTTCTTCTTTTGAAAACAGCTATCCATGTAGAAAACGGCATGAAGCCAAATTTCGCTTTTCAGCAGGTCTTGTGTGACCTTCAAAACTCCTGAGGACATGGCAGTCTCCGCAGGGCTGCCTCTGAGCCTCTGGCGGGCAGGGTGTCCACGTGTGTGACTCCAGGGCTGAGGCTGGAGTTGCCAAAACAAAAACACAGTCTAAAAGCAAACCACAAAACCCATGATTTATCACTGTGGGCTGCTGGGTGAAGTCGTGGAAGGAAGCTTTGGTTCTTATCCTTTTAAAATTCCA
>NW_006399760.1:23570421-23606809 GCF_000299155.1 Elephantulus edwardii | reverse complement strand
CATCCGCTCGGGTCTTCCCACTCCCTGCCACACTGCACCAGCTTCCCTCTCCAAGTCCTGATTCATGAACCGTGCCACCTTTGTCTCATTTTAAACTGTGCAGACTATTTTAATCCTCCCACCCCCATTCCAGATTTCCCCCTCCCTCCATCCACTGGAAAGCTCTGATGTAAGGCTCTCACTAGGTGGGAGAAAGCGCGCTTCTCCCAATCGGCTCTGGTAGGCGAGGTCCCCAGAAACCCCCTCCCCTGACCGCGCTGCAGGCGCGGGCGAAGCGCGCTTCCGCTTTAAGGTGCTGCGCTCCCCGAAGTGTGGCCGAGAGTCGGGGAGCGCTCGGGTCCGGCACCGGGTTGAGGAGCTCCAAGCCCTCCTCCCCTCCCGCCTCGCGTCCTCGGGGGCCGCGCGCCCTCCGCCCACCGCGCACGGGCGGGCCATGCGGTGAGCCATGTCCTCCTCCTACGCCAAGAACGGGACCGCAGACGGGCCACACTCCCCCAGCTCGCAGGTACCGCCCCCTCCTCCTCCTCCTCACCCCGCCCAGCGTCCAGAGAGCGCCCCGCCTTCATGCCGGGCGCACGGGGCCCCCAGTCCTGCGAGGCGGCAGCCCTGCTTCCCCCCCCCCCTTCTTGCCTTTCCCCTCCCGCTCCTCCTCTTTCACTTACTCCTCCTCTTCTTCTTCCTCCTCCTCACCTTCTTTGAGTCTCTGCACTCGCGTTCTGGAGCCTGCAGCCTCCCCAGCGGATGCCGGGGACTCGGACCCCGCACCTTGAGAGTCTTTGTTAATGGATGTGGTGGGTGCTCGCGGGCTGCTCATTTTCGGCATCTTTTCACCTGTCGAGACTTGGGGTGGGTGGGTGGTGGCAGCTGGATTAAGGGGGCGCAGAGGAGACATTTGGGTACGGGCTCTACAGGACCCCAGGAGCATGTCTGGAGGCTCGCCGGGGGAGGGAGGTTGAAGGGGGTGGTCGCCCAGCTCCATGCTGCAGTGCTCACCAGCTTCTCTCTGGCCCCGTGTGTCGAGTTCAGGTGGCCCGAGGCACCACGACCCGGAGAAGCAGGTTGAAAAGATCTGATGGCAGTACCACTTCGACCAGCTTCATCCTCAGACAGGTAGGAAGGTGGGCGCAGGGAGGATGATGGGGAGGAGGCCAAGTGCAAGGTGCAGGGGTCTGGGGCCGAGCTGTCCCCACGTGGGGAGCCACCGGGCGGGCGCATCTCCGTGCGCGCTTCTTTCCGGCTGGCGCACGGGCTCTCTGCCTCTTGGTCTCGTCCCGAAATCTCCAAGCTGCCCCACGAACTTAGTTCGTCTATCGATGCATATATA
Source organism: Elephantulus edwardii (assembly GCF_000299155.1). Classification (NCBI taxonomy): domain Eukaryota; kingdom Metazoa; phylum Chordata; class Mammalia; order Macroscelidea; family Macroscelididae; genus Elephantulus; species Elephantulus edwardii. The sequence goes on along the minus strand of NW_006399760.1, from coordinate 23,605,485 downwards.
TCGATGCATGTGGTTATAGGCGTCGGCGTCCTGGGTCAGGTGCATTGAGGTTAAAAGTTGGAAATACATCAGCTGCACCTTATGTAATTCGACTCTGATCTAGGCAGATAGTTAAGGGGTTCTTCTGTTTTGTCCTAATTTGAGTCTTCTCTTTCTGGGTCTTGGGAAGGATCCCCGAGCTCAGGTCAAAGGGAAGACTGTCTCGGAACAAAGTTTGGTCTCGATGTGAGACCACATCCTTCTTTGGCTTAATTTGGGGGTCGAGTCGGGGCGGGGGGCGCGGAATCCTACTCGTTAAATGAAAACAAGCCGCGGCTGGCACTCAGTCCCTGGGGTCTGGCTATAACTACACTTTATTCCTCCTGGTTATCCCGCACGCAATTTGTACTCCAAATTTCTAGTTATGCTGAATGTTTGGATGCCTTCTACTTCGACACAGGAAATCTTGTGTTTTCTTACTGCCCGCGTGCTGTAAATGAAGCCCCCCATTCCGGGTCCTAGAGAGGTTGTGCAGGAGGATCTCATTTCTGTCACTCCTCAGGGCTGAGCATGTGGAGGTGACCTGGCAGGTCTTGGGCTGGCGCGCTGCACTTTTCATGCAGGCTTCCCCGTGGGCTGCTGGATTGACCTTGGGGCGTTCTCTTCTCTGTAGGTGACTCAATATCTAGTGATGGGTTTCTAACTTGTGAAGGCAGTTGTGCTGATTTTTTTAGTAATTATCATAAATTTAAACAGATTGCCAACAACGGGGTCATATTAGACAAAGGTGGGGCCTACACCTCTCCAAAAGAGTACATCACTTGAGTTGAAATAGCATGCAGGCTTAAATTTTCTCCAGAAGTGAAAATTAGTACTACCACGGTTTCAAGCTGTTGTATGTAGGGTCTTGGTGAATGGAAGTCGTCTTCGTGACAGCTAACAACAACTCATTACTTCAGGGAGCACGAGGAAAAGAAATACATTTTATATTCATTCTAATAGAATTCTGTTTATCCCCTTGGTGGTACTTATTTTAGCATTTCTTTCATAACTCGAAGGCATTATGTGTTTTTTAAAAAAAGAATCTTGCAAATGTTTGGAGTCTTGCTCATGTTTATTTTTCTAGGTGCTTAGTTTGGGTAAGCATCCCTGGTGGCCACTGTGTTGCAGTGTTGTGCTCTTAATGGAAAGGTCAGGGATTCAAGTCTACCATCCTCTCCCTGGGAGAAAGATGCAGTCTCCTTCCTATCGATTTATAGCTTCAGAACTGAAGGAGGGTCACTATGTATTGGAGTCCACTGGATGACAGTGGGCTTTAATTTTGGTGGTGTTTTGTTGTAAAATCTAGGAAATGCTAATTATACAGCAGTGCATGCTATGAGCTGTTTGACTCTTGAGTTCATCTGCACTGTCACTTCCCTCATGTTTTAGGTTTTTTAAGCTGAAGCAAAGCAGTAGTGTTCTCCCTAATATTTTTATATTGTATTCTCTTTATGCAGATAGTTAAGTGAGATAATTTATGTAGCAATTCCATACCAAGTGTGCTGCTAGATATTGTTTTAAATGATGTTTTAGAGGTACTTCCTGTTAAGCAGTTTGGGAGTAATTTAAATCAATGCAGAGTTTTAGGACAAATGTTTTTAAGTCTTTCTGAAATGAATTTATTTAGTAAAATGGACTAATTTAAGTTATAATATTTTTTCAATATGAAAATTAGCCTATTAAAGGGATTATTTACAGATCTTACTGTTTTATGTATAAAAAGCGTACTTAATTTTTAGAATCAATTTAGAGTTCACGTAAAAGTCATGATATAAACTTCTAAAATGGCTATAATAAAAAGTAACAGATATTTGACAAAAGATGAAAAATGCTTACAAATGGAATTTAACAACATCTTATGAAATAAAATTGAACAGTTTTCACCCGATTGCCCAAAATATTTTTAAAAGCATAACAGCTGTTCATGTTAATAGAACCTCATTATCTGAAGAATAGCCAGTGATTTAGTGATATTTGGATGCTTGATGTCTTGGGATGATGGAACTTCTTGGTGACATTTTACAGTCTTTGTGGATGCCTTCACACAGGAAGAACATACTGAGGTTACCGCTAAAAATAATGTTGCTCTTTTCTCTGTTCTATCAGTTATAAATATATGGGGGAAAGTAGTCACTAAAACAAACACCAGTTGGAGAACGCTGGGCTGGTGGTGGAGGAAAGAGGAGAGTTGGCACACTCATCCAGTTGAACAGCCTTAGTTTTTGAGCTGGAAAGAAGTCCTGTTATCTGTGTATGTGTACATGCACACATACGTGCACGCACACGTTCCTACATCCTTGTGCATACTTGTGAAAAAAGCTGACTAAGAAATATGACTTGACTGCTCGCTGAGAGCTGGTCCTGGAGTCCCTCAGGCGTCACTGACCTTGTTTGCTGGTCTAATAGACTGTTGGCCTCCCCGATTTAGGAGGGATATGGAAGTTTTGGAACAAACCCAGGGAACAACTAAGTGGCTTCTTTGAGGAAAGATGAGAAGATAAGTATTTTGCTACTGAAAAGAAAGCTAAGGGTGACCCAGTAATGATCTTCAGAGTGTATACAAAGGCATGCTTTGGAAAGATGAGGAAGTGTTCTTGGTTCTAATTGAGGTTAAAAGAATCGGCTAAAATTAGAAAGGGAATGATTTACAGCAAGACTTTCCTAAGAGGCTATTATCATTGTGATGGTTTCCTAAGGGAGGTTGTAGAATTTCTCTCAGAGAACTTCTGACAGGCCCTTTATCAACGGATGATTTGAACCAGTTTCAAATTTAGGAAACATTTATTAAGCATATGCTGAGTACCTAGGACTGTGATAGATGCTTTTGGGGAAGGAATGAAAAGAGGAATTAAAGAGTGGGCAAAATGCTAATGTTAGTTGAGGATTAAAATACAGTGACACTGCACATTTGTTGTGTACTCCAGGTAAACCTTTCCCCCCTGAGATTGGGGGAGGGAGATATCTGATCAAAGTGGGATTAATTTGTTCACCTTCCCTTTTTAAGGCTGCACTTAGGAGGAATGCAGGCCTAATAGCATCGTGTTGAGTTGTGAACTCTAAGATGTGGACACAGAACTTGAACACATGACCTTCCTCTTGCTGTACGTACATGTGCTGAGCCCTCTGTGTTCACTGTCCCTCTTCCTTGAGACCTAAGTTCACTCTTTACTTTCTAGGGGGATATACCTTTTTCAGCTTTCCTGATAAGATCAGGCCCCCAGCTAGGGGCTCCCAGAGCCCCTTGTACCATTTCTTGGGTAGGACCACCACTTTCGTAATTTGGCCTGTGCTTGGATTTCTTTGTCTCCAGCTAGATTATAAACTCCATGATGGTGAATTTCTGGTTTTGGTACAGAAGTCAGATACGATATTTGAATGACTGGTAAATGTGGCTAGAGGAAGACTTTGCTCCAAGATGATATATCAGAAGAAATAACCCATTTAGGCTTGGGATTCTGCTCCCTTTAAGTTTTCTGCTCCTGCCTGACTACTCCAAAACTTAATAGCTTAAATATTGTTGTTACATACAGTGGAGTCTGAACCAACTCCTAACTAACCCTCCGGTGGGTTTTCAGAGATAGGAGAGGAAATTGCCCATCTTTCTCCTCAAGGTGGTGGATTTAAACAGTGTTCCTTCAGGTTGACGGCACAGCTGCTATCCACCTTCTTACCACAAGGCTTCTGGAGCTCCCTAGATTTAAATAACATTTTTTGTCTTCCTTGTGATTCTGTGAGTTGACTGGACAGTTCTGCTTCACAGGATGTTCATCGAGTACTGAGATGGCTGGAAGGTCCAAAATAGCTTGACACATGTGGACGGCAGTTGGTGCTGCCTGTTTTTGAGAGCTCAACTAGGCTGTTGGCACAGGCCTGCAGTATTCCCCCACACGGCTTCTCACCATGGTTGCTGGAACTTCCTCATAGCATGTGGCTGGCTTCCAGCAAGATGCATTGCAATAAATAAAGACACAATGTTACAGATTTCCTAAGACTAGTCCAAAGATTATATAGCAATGTCTTGGTCAAAACAAGTGGCACAGGCAGCCCAATTTCTAGGGGAGGAAGAAGAGATCTTTGTTTAAATGAAGTGTGGCATGATCACATTGCAGAAGCCACTTCATGGCTTCTTGGTTTGGTGGTTCAGTTATGGTTTTGTAAAAAGAACACCGTCAGCAAGGGGGATGGCTGAGTTTGACCTCTATGAACTCCACAAGAGGGAACTTCCTCCATCATCAGCATCCACAACATAAAACCAATTACCAGATACCCCTCACGCCACTGCACCCCTTTCTACGAACTCCAGAACCAATCCAACTACTCAACTTAGTGTGAAATCCATTGCAATAATTACACAGACCTCACAGAATAATACTCAGCAGTTAAGGGGTTTATTAGGCAAGTGAATGTATTACAAATCAGGTTGGTAGCTGTATAGACTTTTTGAATCAGGACAGCTTCAGAAGTGTGCTTATAGGCCCTTTAGCATTCAGCCTTGCAGCTTTGTTGTTTTTAGGTGCTGTCAAGTTGAGTACAACTTATAGCAACCCTATGAACAGCAGACCTAAATCGTGGCCTATCTTATGCCATCCTCCTCATCTCTGATACAGTTGAGCCCATTGATGTAGTAACTGTGTCAGTCCACCTTGTTGGAGGTCTTTCTCAAAGCTCTCTTATTCTCACTAGTTATGGCATTTTACAAATATGACATTCTTCCCTCCTCCCCAAGCCTCCAGATAGCTTGGGCCAAAGCCCTGGCTCTGGCTCTGTAGGGCAGCAGGTCCTGGTCAACTTTGTCTCATGTTGGGTCTTTGATTCTCTTGCTGTGGTTGCTGCTGCTGCTGCTGTTCCTTTAAGCCCTGATCTGAGTGGTACAGGAATCTCTGACCTCCAAGGGTGCTGCTGCTTCATTGCCAGTTGTGAGATTCCTAAATTTCTGCCACTGAACCTGTTCATTTTAAACCTGGTGGAATGGCAAATATAGCCAGTCCCTTTGTGGATAGGCTAACATATTCCTTTTGCAAGTGACCTCCTAGTTATGAGACAAAATCAGACAATGGCCTAGAAAAGCCATTTCACCACAGATACCATGCTATATTGTACCTCCTTGTGCATTGCATAGTGCATATTATCTTAAAAACTTGCAAACAGCCATTCAGGATGGAATGACTTGTCTCAATTTGACCTGAATAGAGGAGAGGTGGAGAGTCGCAAATAGAAATAGGACATGGAATATGTGGCTCATTACCTCCACAAACAACATCCTCCTTTGCTATGAGATCATAGGATGTAGATGGTGTCTGGCAATCATTCCTGACTAGTTGCATCAAAGATTCTATTGAGGAATCCTCACCAAAAGGAGGGAAGTAAAGAACAGAATTTTGAATTCTCTTGAAATCTAGCACAATAGGTAGAAGTAATTTAATACATTTCGGCTTTATACTTTTTCTGGAGTGTTGGAGGCTGGATGACCTCCAGATTCATTATTCTGAAATATCCTTAAAATCTACACCAAGAATATTGCCTGAAGTCTCCTTAAAAATAAAAACACAAGGTGGAGGAGAGGGTGGAAGCAAAGGAATGAGGATGTGTGTGTGCATGTGTGTGAGATTAATCATGGGCTTGTACAATTTGATGGAGGGGTGAGGGAAGTTGGAAGAATCTGGCCTGAAAGCAATATACTCAAATTTTGTAAATATACCAGTGTAATAAGAAAAATAAAGACACAGTAAAATAACTGATAATGTTTACCTTGAGTGTTTTCTGTTTTAAAAATTTATTTCATCATTGTTTTGAGAATGTACACAGAAAGACATACGCTGATCCAAACATTTCTACAAATACCCTTTAGAGACACTGACTGATACTTTGAGTTGTCCAGTCGTTTTCACTTTTTTCCTAAGTGGCTCTTCCTCTGTTAACATACATGCTGCCCCATCATGTTTCAGTCTTAATCGTCTGAGTTGCTGTTATCAATTTGACCCAATACAGACTCTTAAAAGAGCATAATGGTCAAGGCAGACTTTTTTTTTACACTATTTAAACTAAGCTGTGTTCAATTTTAATAAGACTTTACAAAACAACTCTGAGATATCATCTCACCCCAGTCAGAATAGCAAAATTTAACAGAACAGCAAGCAACAAATGCTGGTGAAATTGGGGAGAAACTGGAACCCTTATTCACTGTTGGTGGAAGTGTAAAATGGTGTAACCACTGTGGAAGGCAGTGTGGTTGTTTCTCCAAAAGTTGCAAATAGAGATACCATTTGACCCAGCAATTCTACTACTGGGAATATATCCCAAAGAGACCATAACTGCCACCCAAGCAGATATATGCACACCCATGTTTATCGCGGCTTTTTTCACAATAGCAAGGAGTTGGAAACAACCCAAGTGCCCATCAACAAACGAATGGATAGAGATATTCACACAATGGACTACTACACTGCATTGAAAAACAAGGAACTCATGCAGTATTATTCCAAATGGGTGACCCTGGAGGACATTTTGCTGAGTGAAGTATCTCAGTCACAAAAGGACAAATACTGCATGGTGATACTGTTGGGACTGACATCAGGGTTGGGGTAAGACTGAGAAAAACTGGATAAATTATGTATACTGCCTTGAAACATGAGGGAAAGAACAACTTAAAAGCGATATATGAAAAGGTATTATGGTTATCACAGGAGTCCAGAAATAAGGTTGCATAGTGGAGTATACTCAGGGCATTGGGTGGGTGGGGTGGTGGTGCAGGGGGATTGTATACCAATGAAAGAATTTTTCTTTTACTTTTCAAAGAGGAGTGAACTGGAGGGGAGGACTGGGCATGGAGAAGGGTGCAACAATGAATGAATGGAAATCCAAAATCTCTGTAAATGTTCATTAAAATTAATAAAATAAAATTAAACGAGACTTTAGGGGATATTTTTGGTGTATAGTTCAAAGATTATCTCTGGACAATAGTTTAGGGTTTTATCCAATCTTCAGGGCTCTTCAAAATCTAGAGTCCAAGAGAATTTGAAATACTGTTCTCTGTTTCTCCCCACCCCACCTTGGTGAGGATTTTACTACAGAATTTTTGATCAGAATTTTTGGTAATAGTAGTGAACACCATCCATTTCTTCTAGTCTTATAGCCAGAGAGGCTGTTTATGAAGGCAATTAACCACACATTTCATTTCAGCCCATACTTACCTCTTCTTCATCCTCTGTTATTCCAGGTGGATAGAGACCAGTTGTTGTGCTTTGAGGAACAATTTACGACTTTTTATAACCTTGGGTAGCAGGCAGTGTATGAGAAGGTAGAGCAGACTCATTGACCATATAGTGATGCTGACTGACTAGGTTGGCCCATGAAGCTGTAGTTGTAAACTTCTATACCAGAGAACCAAATCCCAGGAAGTGTTTGGTTTTTTTGTAAACAGCTTCAACAGCTCCTCTTTTTGTTGTTGGTAAAATATCTATCACATAACTTTTGGCAGTTTCACCTTTTCTAGGTATAAAATGTATTGAATAATTTACAGTAGTTGTTTGTGTAAGCCAACCCTTAGTGAGGGTGCTGTTTTTGTCACTACTGTTGCTAGATCCTCTCAACCAATGCCATTTCACTCCTTTTGTTCACCAATAAACTTCAATTTTCATAAGTCTGCCTTTCCTAATCTTTATATATAAGTGACTTTATATAATATTTATCCATATTTTACTCAGCATAATGCCTTTGAGCTCTGTCCATGTTGGAGCATACCTATAAGCACTTTGTTTCTCCTGCTTGTGGAGTATTCTGTTGCATGTACGTGGTGTTGTTGTTATGTGCCGTTGAGTCGCTTGTAACTCATAGCGACCCTATGTACACCACCCCTAAACTCTGCTCTGTCCTGTGCCAGTCACCGTCTCTGACACACCCATCTCAATTATCCCAGTCACTGAATCAATCCACCTCGTAGGGGACCTTCCCCTTCTGTGCTGTCCCTCCACCTTACCCAGCATGATGTCCCTCTCCAAAGACCTGTCTCTCCTTACAACATGTCCAAAGTATGTCAGACGGAGCCTTAGAATTCTTGCCTCCAAGGAGCAGCCCGGCTTGATCCTTTCCAGGATGAATCTGTTTTCCTAGCAGTCCATGGTACCCTCAATACTCTTCTCCAGCACCACAGCTCAAAGGCATCAATTCTCCTTCTATCCTCCTTAGTCATTGTCCAACTCTGATGCATAACAAGTGATAGCAAAGACCATGGCCTGTATCAGGTGCACCTTAGTCTTCAAAGAGACACCGTTGCTCTTCAGTACTTTGGAGAGGTCCCTAACAGCAGACTTTCCCATGGCAATACGTCTTCTAATTTACTGGCTGCTGGTGCTGAGAGTGTTGACTGTGGAGTCAAACAAACTGAAGCTGTGAACAATCTCAATCTCTTCACCATTCATCCTGATGCTGCCAATTGGTCCAGTGGTGAGAATCTTTGTCTTCTTGACATTGAGCCTCAATCCGTATTGGAGGCTGCAGTCCTTGACCCTCTGCAGCAAGTGCTTCAGGTCCTCCTCAGTTTCAGCAAGCAGGGTTGTATGATCTGCATAACGCAGATTGTTGCTAGATCTTCCATCAATCTTGACCCCACATTTCTCCCCCTAGAGCCCAGCCTCCTGGATAATCTGTTCTGCATATAGGTTGAAAAGGTATGGCGTACGCCCTTCCCAATTTTGAACCATGCAGTGTTCCCTTGCTCTGTTCTGATGACTGCCTCCTGGTCCAAGTATAGGTTTCACATTAGAATGATCAAGTGTTCTGCAGTTTCCATTCTTCTCCAAGTCAGCCGCAGTTTGTTATGATCCACACAGTCAAACACCTTTGCATAATCAATGAAACACAGATAGACATTCCTCTGGTATTCTCTGCTTTCAGCTAAGATACATCTAACATAAGCTATAATATCCCTAGTACCACTACCCCTTCTAAACCGAGCCTGGACTTCTGGCGGTTCTCTGCTGATGTGCTGTTCCAGTCGTTTTTGGATAATCTTCAGTAGAATCTTGCTTGCATGTGAAATCAATGATATTGTTCTATAGTTTCCACACTCTGTTGGGTCATCTTTCTTTGGGATAGGAACAAATATAGATCTCTTCCAGTCAGTATGCATGTACGTACCACATTTTATTTATCCATTCATCTGTTGATGGACATTTCTACCTCTTGGTGGTAGTGAATATCATTTAGAGCAACATAAGTATACAAGTCTCCTTTACTCTTTATGTTCTCTAGCCTTTTGAATATGTACCCAGCAGTTGAATTTTTGAGTCATCCAGTAGTTTTGTTTTCTAATTTTTGAGGAATCACCAGCCTGTGTTCCACAACAGCTGTACCATTTTGTATACCGCAGTGGCGAAGGGTCCAGTTGTACCACCTTTGCCAACATTTCTTATTTTAAGCATGTGTGTATGTTTGTCTTCGCCACTTTGGTTGCTCTTAGGTGTTGTTAAGTCGGTTCTGAATCATGATCCTACGCACCCTGACATGCCTGACCCTCTGCCATCCTCACAATTTCTGCGCTTTGTTTTGGCCTCTGTGTCAGTCCATCCTGTTGAGGATATTCCTCTTTTCCACTGACTTTCCAGTGTCTTTCTTCAGGGATTGGCCCCTCTGGATAATGTGTCTAAAGCATATGAGACGAAGTCTCATCATTCTTGCTTTAAAGGAGCATTCTTGCATCACTTCGCCAAAGATTTGTGTGTTCTTTTGGCAGTCCGTGGTATACTCAGTATTTTTTGCCAGCATAATTCAAAGACATCCATTCTTCTTCAGTTGTCCATATTCATTGGCCAACTATTACGTGCATGTGAAACAATTTATGCTGCTGAGGCTTAGATTGGCCTAAGGTGCACCATAGTCATTAAGGTGATATTTTTGCTTCATAGCACTTTTTTCCCCTCCTGTGTACCATTGAATCAGATCTGACTGGCAAAGGAGGGGATTGCCCCTCCTTCTCCAGCAGAGGCTCTGGTGGATTTGAACCTCATGCCTTCAGGATTGCAGTACAGTGTCTTGCCGCTAGGCAACCAAGTAGTCCCTTTCCGTAGCACTTTTGAAAGGGTTAAACAGCAGATCTTTCCACTGCAGTAGGTGACTTGTTTTCTTAACTGCTGCTCCCATTGGTGTTGACTGTGAATACAAGTGAAATGAAATCTTTGACTACATTAGTCTTTTCTCCATTTATCGTTATGAATTATTTCCCGTATGTTGGTGTGTGAACCATAGTGAAGGCTATAGTCAACCTATAAGCTATCCTAGTGGGAGGAAATGGCATTTCATCGTAATTTTTGTTTGTGTCTCTCAGATGCTAATGATACGGAACATCGTTTCATGTAATTGATGGCCATTTGAAGGTTGTCTTTTCTGTCTAAATCCTTAGCTAGTTTTCTGATTGGGCTATTTATCACTGGATTTTTTTTTTGGTTGTTGTTGAAGTGATACATGTATTTTGATTTTGGATAGAGTATCTAGAGATGATTCTCCAGTTGTTAGTGGTGGTTAAATGTCGCGTTGCTTGCGACTCATAGAGACTCTATGTACAGTAGCTCTGAACCCTGTCCTATCCTGAGCCAATTTCGCTGTCTCTGACACATGTATCCTCATTACCCTAGTTACTGTGTCAATCTATCTTATCTGAGGTCTTCCTCTCCTGGCTCTCTTTCCACCTTTCTAAGCATGATGTCCTTCTCCAAGGACTGGTCCCTACTGGCCATATGCCCAAAGTATGTGAGATAGAGCTTCCAAATCCTTGCCTCCAAGGAACAGCTTGGTTTCACCCTCTCCAGGACAGATCTGTTTGCCCTTTTGTCAGCCCATGATATGTTCAGCACTCTTCTCAATCACCACAACTCAAAGGCGTCAATTTTTATTCTGTCATCCTTAGTAATTGTCCAGCTCTCTGATACATAGCAAGTGCTTCTGAAGACTGTGGCTTGAATCAGTCACATCTTAGTCACTAGACTGACACCTTTGCTCTTCAGTACTCTGGAGAGATCCCTGACAGCAGACTTCCCCAGTGCCCTTCATCTTTTGATTTCCTGGCTACTTGTACCAAGAGTGTTGATAGTGGATTCAGGTAAGCTAAAGCTGTTAACAATCTCAATCTATTTTCCATCTCTCATGTTCTAGTTGGTATCTAAAATAAATTTTTGATGAACAAATATTTTTAACTTTTATAAGGTCCTACTTATTTTGTCTTTGCTGTTTATACTGTTACTATATTGGATAACATATTGTTAGAAGCTAGGTCTCACAGTGTTACTCCTACTCCTTGTTTTAATCATTTTATCATTCTAGTTTGCACGTTCAGATCCTTAATTCAGTGCAAATTTGTTTTGTTTATGGTGTGAAGCATGGGTATTGTTTCATTTCCTCCAGCATCATTTATTGAAGAGACTAGCCTTTTCTCACTAAGTGGGCTTAAAACATTTGCCAAACTGTACATCTCTTTCTAGACTCTATTCTATTCCACTGGTTTACATGTTTGTTGTTAAACCATTAGCAGGCTGGTTGGTTGTTTTGTGTGGGGTTTTTTTTCCTTCAGCATTGCCTTTATGGTAAAGTACACAGTGTATCTGAGAGATACAAAGATTGGAATGCAGAGTCAGGCAGTAAATTCAGAGGACCCTGAGTCTCTCAGAGGAACATGCAGCAGGTGGCAATGGCGGATGCTCATGCTGATGTGCCAGATGTGGTGTCTGTGGCCACAGTGGACACCCTCCAGCAAAGGGAGATGCCACACACTCTGGTAGGAGTGCCTGGGGGGAACCCTGGGCATGGTATCAGGCAGTTTTGATTACATTGTATGAACTATATCCAGTGAATCCAACCCCTGCAATCAAATTGGTTCCAACTCATGGTGACTCTTCTTCGGGATTCTGAGGTTTTATAACTGAACAGCAGCAGAGTACCTCATCTTTGTGTCATGGGGAGTCTTTTGTATCTGAACTGCTTCTCTTTCAGCTAGCAGCCCAACACATAACACACTGTACCACCAGGACACCTTGGGGCAGTGTGACTAACTCATTGTCATCCATTTAGAACTGATTCCTATTCCCCAGCAGGTTTTTGGAAGCTGTAAATTGCACAAGATTGCTTGTCTTTCTCTTATGGAGCTGAGGATGGATTCAGACCACCACCTTTGGTTAACGGAGCAACTCCCTATGGACAGTGCCTCCAAGCTCCCCGGAGAGTATGGTTTAGTATCAGGAAGTGTGAACTTTGTTCTGTTTCAGCACTGACTTAGCTGGTCAGAGCCTTTCACAAGTTCATATAATAGTTAAGGATTGGGTTTTTTTTTCTTCTTCTTCTGTCAAGAAGGATGTTGGAATTTTGTTTGAGATTGTGCTCAGCCTATAGATTGAGTCTGGTGCTGTTTTAAGATCTAAATACATGCTGTGAAAGTGTAACACTAACCTGAAGGATTGGATAGGAAATTTAGAGGAGAGTGAGTTTGTGCTAATAAAGGAGGAATAATTTGGAAAAAGAGGGTGAAAATGGTTGCCCAACTCAAAGTATGTTTTTGCTGATTTGTGTATGTGTAGAAATTGTTGAATTTTATGTTCTGCTAAGTGTATTCTCAACAACATAAATTACACGTAAAAAAGAGAAAAAAGGAAGATTTCGTTGCATCTGTCTTTGGAATCATTTACCTTAGTGCACTGAGCCATGTGTTTTTGGGGGTTTTTTTTAGGTATGCTAATCAGTTCATCATTATAATAATTAACCCCCTACTGTATTTAGGGGTCAGAAATCTATTTCAATACTAAATTGATGCTGTAATAAAAGAAGGTAGAAAAAAATTCTTTGGGTTATAATTTGAGCACTAGTTACAGACTTGCCTCTCTGGTGAGATAGGAATTCATTAACAGAAGGTATATGCTTTGCTCATAGCTCTAAGAATAATCATATGCTTAGAGTCATATGCATATTCAAAGTAAACTTAGAATCACAAGATTTTAGACTAGGGAGAGACTGCAGAAGGAACATACCTCAATTTCTCATTTCCAGATGAATAAAACATGGGCTGGTGATAGAAAGGTCTTCCCAAGGTCACACTTAGAAAGTAATGGTAGAACCATGATGATGACCCCAACTCAGATGCTGAAGTATTTTCATTATAACCCACTTTTTCATCACTGAAAAATTGGGGTGTGTGTACAAACACACATAGACATGGGCACATGTTCTTATTCTGTCTAGTTGCTGTAAACACATCAGCTGGAGGAAATGGAGATTATAGATTCTTCTTAGCTGCATCGTGGATAAAATTTTTGTTTATGTAATTCATGACTCACTTAGATCACTGATACACACACACACATATACACATATATGTTTTTAGAAGTCTTTGCTAATCATTCTGTCAGCTAGGGTCTAATCTGAAGACAAAACTACTTGAATCTTTTCTTCCTAAATTTATTTTGTTGTTGAGAATATGGACAGCAAAACATACACCAATTCAGCAATTTCTACTTTTAAAATGTAATGACATTAATTTCATGCAACCATTCTTACCCTCCTTTTCTGAGTTTAACATGAACTAACTTACCTCTCAACGGTTCTTAACTAATATTTCTAGCTGAGGTTGTCAATTTGATCCCATGTATATATTTTCTAAGCCTTTTAAATTTGTTACGCTAAACTATAGTTTGATGTTAAGATGACTTCAGAGGATATTTTTAGTTTATTGTTCAAAGATGATTTTAGGGCAGTAGTTTCTTCTGTCTTCTATGGTTCCAGGAAGACATGAGAATTTCCACTTCTGTTCTACAGACTACAGACCATGAGGTTTTCCACATCTCTTTGAAATTTTCCTGTTTCGTTAGGGATTTTTCTATCAGATCTTTGATCAAAATATTCAATAATGATAGCCAGGCACTATCTAGTTCTTATGATCTTGTGGCAAAGGAGGCAGCTGTTCGTGGAGGCAGTTAGACACATGTTCCATATCTTGCTCCTATTCCTACTTCTCCTACCTCTGTTGAAGGTGACTAGAACCATCAGTTATTGTGCCTTGGATGGCTGCTTGCAAGCCCCAGACACTAGGCAAAGGACTAGGAGATAGATCAGAAGCACTAAACATAGCGCTTGGACAATTGACTGCATATCTCATGAAACCATGACCTTAACCCACCACCTGCATGAGGTGTTTGGTTGTACGAAAGCGATCTCAAAAGCTGCCCTCTGTTGTTGCAGTTACTGTATCTGTCATACGGTATGTACTAATCCAGCATTTTGCAGATATGTAATTTATTCACAGCAGTCGCACCAATCAGGTTTCCAGCCTTTCCCTAAGTCGATGTGATAGTTCCGTCACTGTTAGACCTGTCCTTGTTGTCATCGTTAGGTGCCATCGAGACAAGGACAACACATAGCAACCCGGTGAACAACAGATCTGAACTTTGTCCTATCTTGTGCCAGCCCCACAGTCTCAAACACATCCAAGGCCATTGTAGCAGTTAATATGTCAGTCTACCTGGCTGAAAGTCTTCCTTTCTCTCTCCATCCCTCACCTCTTCAAGCATGGTGTTCTTCACCAAGGAGTAACCTTTCTGAAGCAGCACGGCCAAAGTTTGCAAGATGAAGCTTTACCATCCTTACCTCCAAGGAGCACTCTTGCAACATCTTCTCCAACACGTATCTGTTTGTTCTTTTGGCGTTTGTGGGATATTCATTACTCTTCTTCAACACCACAACTCAAAGACATGTGACTCTTCGTCTGTCACCCTTAGTCATTGTCCAGCTTTCAAATGCATAGCAAGCAGTTGCTTTTGAGAAGACTATGGCTAGAATCAGGCACACCTTTGTCTTCAAACTGACATCATTATTCTTCATTAGACTGGAGAGGTCGCTAGCAGAAGATTTTCCTAATGCAATAATTTTTTTTTCCTTTGAGTTCTTGACTGCTGTTACCCAGGCTGTTGATTGTAGATCATAGGAAGATGAAATAATTGACTATCTTTTCTCCATCAATCATGATGTTGTCTGTTGGTCTGGTGGTGAGGATTTTTGTTTTCTTGACATTGAGATGTAATCCAAATTGAAGGCTGTATGTAGTCCTTGGTCTTCTGCAGCAAGCACTTCAAGTCCTCTTCACTTTCAGTGAACAAGGGTTGTATCATCTGCATAATGCAGTTTGTTGATGAGTCTTCCTCTGATCCTGATGCCACATTCTTCTTCATAAAGTTTGACTTCTCAAATGATTTGTTTGGCTTACAGATTGAATAGGTAAGGAGGAAGGACACAGCCTTAATGCGCACCTGTCTCTATTTTAAACCATGCAGTGTTCTTTGTTGTGTTAAGATAACAGCTTCTTGGTCTAGGTATTAAGTTTCACATGAGCAAAATTAAGTGTTCTGGGATTCCTGTTCTTCTCAATGTTAGTCATACTTTGTTGTCATCCATACAGTCAAATGCCTTTGCATAGTTAGTTCTGTTTTTCATTTTTTTAAGGACCTACCATATTTTTTTTGTGTGTTTGTATTTTAGGGGATGAATTCAGTTTCATTTTTCAGAATATAGAAACCAGTATTCCCATAATATTTTTTTGAACAAATTTCTTGTCCCCTCTTGTGGATTTGGCACCCTTTTCAAAAGATCAGCTGACCAAGGCTGTATGTTCTCTTGGTCTGTATTGTTAACTAGTATTTTTACAAGCAAAGGATTTTAATGTAGAGGCATGGTTAAACAGACAGTGAAAGAGCTGAGAAGATAAGCGTAGGAGTTAGCAGCAAAGGGCAGGTATTACCCCTCCAGGCAAACAGGACAAAGGAAGGAAACAACTGCTACTGAAGTAAAAATCTTAGAGTCTAGAGTAAGAGCTACATAGTAAAGTGGACTGGGGTGGTGGTGGTGTACAACAATGAAATAAATTTTTTTTCTTTTCAAAGAGAAAAGTGAGCTAGGGGGAGGGGTGGGCAGGGAGGAAAATGTGCAACAATGTATGAATGGAAATCCAAAGTGTCTTTAAACTTTCATTAAAATTTCAATTGAAAAATTGTCTTATGCCAGGGTTAAAAATCAGAACCATAGGATTGGTAGTTAATGGCAGAAAAAGCTACTGGAGGAGATGCAGCTTCTGCCAGATAAACCCCTGGAGGTAGCGAGATTAGGAAGAAGAAATACCCTATCTCTTCCCTTCCTGTCCCCCAGCCAGTCTCCTCTGAATGTGTCTCTTTGGTATAATTTAGCTGGAAGTCAGCTGACACATGTTTGAGCAATACCCTGTAGGCAGTTTTGTTGTTATTGTTGTTAGGGGCCTTTGACTCAACTCTGATTGGCAGTGACCCTAACAATGACAGAGCTGCACTCTGCCCTGTCCTGTGTACTGGTAGGTGCCATCACATCAGCTCTGACTCATAGCGACCCTGTATAACAGAACCAAACACTGTCAGATCTTCTGCTGTGCCGCTTCTTCTTACTGAGGACTTCCTTTTCCTGATGACATTTCTCTAGCAGTTGGCCCCTCTTGAGAACATGCCCCAGGTACATGAGACAAAGCTTTAGCATTCTTGCTTCAAAGGAGCATTCTGGCTGCACTTCTTACAAGACAGATTTGTATGTTCTTTTGGCAGCCCATGGCCTATTCCGTATTTTCTGCCAGTGTCACAACCCAAATACAGCAATCCTTCAGTCTTCCTTAGTTATTGTCCAGCTTTCATGTGCATAAGAGGCAGTTGAAAATACCATGGCTTGTATCAGTCACATCCCAGTCCTCAAAGGAGCATCCTTGACCATTAGCACTTTAAAAAGGTCCTTAGTAGAAGATTTGCCCAGTTCAGTATATTGCTTGATTTCATGACTACTGCTTCCTTGGGCATCCAAATTGAAAGAAGACACATTACCACTCTGTTGATATGCTTCTTAAAGGACCTTGCTTGCAGAAAATGAAGACAACTTGAAGCAATAATAATAAAACTTAGGAAAAAAAAAGAATAAAACTTAGACTCTAGCCTTCAGTATGGGCTGTAATACCTCGCCATAAAGAAAAACAGTTTAAAAAAAAACTTGTAAGCATTCACTCACTCACTCATTGTCTTCAGGCCAGAATTTACTCATAATTGACCCTCCAGTCAGGTTTTGGAAGCTGTAAATGGCATAGGAGAAGATCGTCCACCTGCCTGCTTCTAAGCAGCTGGTAGATTCAAGCTGACTGAGAGAAGCCTTTGAGTTAAAGTACCACCCTCTGTGGACTGACTATGCTGTGAGTGCTCCTTTCTAGGCGTTGTTGTTGTTTGCCATTGAGATGGAACTGACCTATAGTTGACCTTCCAGTGGCTTTTCAGAGACAGTTAATTGCTTGGGAGGAGATTACCCATCTTTCTCCTGTGGAGCAGCTGGTGGATTTGAACCGCTTACCTTCGGGATTGCTGTACAGTTCCTTGCCACTAGGCCACCAGTGCTTATTAGCCTCCTGAAATAGAGAGCAGGTCAGGGGAAGGGGAGGAAGGGATCCAAGGGAAGCAAGCCCAGGAACAGCTGTTATATTTTAGTTCCACAAGAGTATGTGGTAAGTAATTGTCATCATTAGAGCTGTACGTTTGTCATCTGTTTGTATAAACACAGTATCTTTGCAAGATAGTATAAGGCTTTCCCTGGGTTAAAGAAGTCAGATTTATGGACAGCATATGGTTACAAGCAAACCTATTATGTCTTTCCTTCAGAAAGAGAACCCAGAGAAAAACCCAGAGAACGTGTGTGGAGAGGGGCCAGGTGGCCTTGGGCCTTGCCTGCCCCAGCTTGTCCTGCAGCATCTGGCAGGCACGTCTTGAATCTAACTGCAGTGAGCACCTTGAACAAAACCCAGGAGCAGTAGGCATGTGGGGGGTGCAGAGCAGTAGTGGTGCAGTTCCTCCTGTTACAGCCTTTGAGCTGGTGAAGCCAGGGTGGGCTCAGCTGCAAGACTAGCAGAGCCTCCTACACCAGGTGGAAACTGCAGGTAGAGACTTGGCTCTGTTTTGCACAGCATCTCCGGGCCCTTCTTGGGTACTGTCTGCAGTCAGCTGCAGTGCAGTGACACTGATCCCCACCTGGACCCTTAGGCTAACACCAGCCTTCTTTCCACCATATCCCTGCCTGTGCAATGCAACCTGGACTATGGGCCAGGCAGGCTCCCAGGATGGTGGGGAGGGAGAGTTCAGCCAGGAGAAGGAAGAGATCCTGGTCACAGATGTCAGAGGAGGGCAAGAGGCTGAGTGAGGTTTCCAGGGGCTGCAGAGCCTCAGGGCCTCCACTTTGGTTAACCCATCATTACTGAGTAATAACGGTGGGGATGGGGCACTACCTCAAGATGTGCCTCAAAGCATTATTATTATTATTATTATTACTACTACTACTACTACTGCACTATTACGGTAAAAGGGAGCTCTGACGGCCTGGTGGCAGGAAGCTGCATTGCAATCCCGAAGGCACTCTGTTTAAATTCCACCAGCTGCTCCACAGAAGGATGGGCAATCTCCTGTTTGATTAACTGTGTCTGGAGAGTCAGCTGTGGGTCAGCTCCGACTTAATGTTACACAACAACAACATGTTAAAGATGTTTAATGTTTCTAGAAGTACTCTTTTTTTAAAAAATAGAAAAGTATACTACACTAAGACAAATACTTGACTGACCTTCTGTACTTACCTGTCCTAATTAAAGTATGAGTTCGTTTTAAAGACAGCTTTAGTAGCAGAGCTTCTTAGTAATCCATTTATAATTTAATTCACAGTTAGTTTGTAAGAAAAAAGTTGTGCCAGTTTCTTTTGTGAATTTTCTGTGATCTTCCCAAATTGAAATATGTAAGAGCAAGAAAGAATTCTCTCTCTTGGTTAGATTATATGGAACCAAAGCACCTGATCAGGAATCTAATTGCTGTTGTTGGGTTCACTGCAGATCCTGCGCTGTCCGTGTCGTCTCTGAAACACTTCAGCCTGCTGTTGCGGTGACTGTGTCAACCCATCTTGTGCTTTCTCTGATTCTCCCTTTCCCCAGCATGATTTTCCACCATTGATTGACCGCTCTTGATAATGTGCCCAAAGTGTGTGAGAAGCATTTCACCATCCTTGCTTCTATGGAGCACAGTGGTTTCACTTCCTCCAAGACAGATTTGTTTGTTCTTTTTTAGCAGTCCGTGCGGATATTCAGTACTTTCCTCCAACCGTACAGTTCAAAGACATCCATTCGTCTTTGGTCTTCCTTATACATTATCTAACTTTAGATGCATAGGAAGAAATTGAATATATCATAGCTTTGATCAGGTGCACCATAATTGTAAAAGGATAGTGTTGATCTTTAGGGTTTTGGAGAGCTCCATGACAGTAGATTTTCCTCAGGGCATTGTGTCTTTTGATTTCTTGACTGCTGTTATCATTGGAGTGGATTGTGGATCCAAGTAAATTGAAATTGTTACAACTGATTTTTTTTCTCCAATTTTCATGATATTGCCTGTTGGTCCACTCTTTAGGATTTTTGTTTTTCTGATGTTGAAATGTAATCTGTATTAAAGGCTCTAGTCTTTGATCTTTGCCAGCAAGTGCTTCAAGTCATCTTCACTTTCTATAAAAAAAGTTTTTCTGCATAATGCAGGTTGTTGATGATTCTTCCCCCAATTCCGAGGTCACATTCTTTTTAATATATAATTACTGGAACAACTAACTGGATTAACTAGTTATTGGTTAACTAAACAGTTAGACAGCTTATCTATGGGTTTCTACTCTTAATACCAAGTTCCTTAAATACCATTAATTTGTAGAATAGAGAGAGAATTAATTGGCTTCAGTGTAGGGTGCAAGATTTTATTTAAATTTAGATGAATTTTGATTCAAGTTTTAATCTTTCTAGGAAATTATAGAAAGCTGTGTGAAAATGTAGGCTTTGAAAATGACTTCAGCTTTGCTTTGCCCATCTCCCTGTAATTATTTCATATGCTGCCCCATACAGTGTCGTTTCTTGTATGAAGGTCAAGGAGTCACTGCTCTTTCACACAGGGGAACAGCAGAGCTGTAGCTGTGGAAAATGTTGTTTAATCAAGCCAAGTAGTTTAGCTGCATCTGATGCCATTCATGGTGAGCCAATCAACCCAGTATGTGTAGCTGGGCCAAACAAATCTGACTGTGATGCATCTTTTCAAGCTCATCTTCAAGAGTTTGGGTCTTCCTTGATCTCATTTCCAGGGATCAGATAGTTTCCTAGTCCCTAACCCCAGTGAAAGGAGCCCTGGTGGCATAATGTACTGGGTTGCGAACTGAAAGATTGGTGGTTCAAAACCAAGGGCCACTCTGTAGAAGGTGGATGAACAATCTGCTTCCATAAAGATGTATAGACTTGGAAGCCAGATGGAGGATGGTGTGAGTCAGAACCGAATCGACAGCAGTAGGTGATAGTCAACGTGAGTGAACTAACTAACTTGCCACCAATTGCAGTCACGGAAGACTTCAAGAACTGTCCATAATCACATTGGAGAGTTCTAAGCAAACACCATATTGAAAGCTATAGTCTTTGATCTTCTGTAGAAGACTACAGCCTTCAAGATGGATTATATCTTAACATCAAGAAGACAGAGATCCTCACCACTGGATAGACGAAGCAAAGACTGAAGTTGTCAGCGATTTAATCTTACTTGGATCTATAATCAGTATCCTAGGCACCAGCAATCAGGAGATAAGGAGACATATTTTGGCAAGTTTCCTGACAGAAAACTCCAGATTACTGAAGAGGACTGATGTAATTTTGAAGACCAAGATGCACCTGATTAAGGCCATGGTCTTTTCAGTCACTTGCTATGTGTCTGAAAACCGGACAGTGAATAAGGGTGACCAAATAATTGAGTTGTGGTGTTGGAGAAGAGTACTGAATATCCCTTAGACTGCCAAAAGAATAAACAGATATGCCTTGCAGAGAGTGTAACCAGAGGGCTCCTTGTAGGCAAGGGTGGCAATGCTTCACCTCACATACTTTGGATATGTTGCCAAGAGAGGCTGTTCCTTGGAGAGGAACATCCTGCTTGGAAAGGTGGAGGGTCAGTGAAGGGGAGAAGTACCCTCAGTAAGTTGGATTGACACAGTGACTGCAGTTGTTGTTGGCCGAGGTATGTCAGGGATGAGGAGGATGGCACAGGATAGGACAGGGTTCAGCTCTGTTGTTCACAGTGTAGCTATGATTTGTACTTGACTTGATGGCACCTAACAACAACAATACTATGCAGGCACCATTCTGCTCTGTAGCTTTCTGTGTGCAACCTCTCTGCTCCTTTTAGCAACATTATGCGGGAGAGTGAGTCTTATAGCAGTGCCATCCTTCTGCTCTTTTCCCCTCCACTCTTCCTTCGTAACACAAATGTGTTTGGAGGGTGGGTTACAGTCCCAAATATATGGAGCCTCTGTGCCTGATCGTCAGTGGGTATGCTTGGGGTGTAAGAAGAGCCCTGGATCATTCTTATTTCCATTTGACCCAATATGTAGCATTGATTTATCCTCAGTGGGACATGGCGTGAGAAGGCTTGGGGAGCATTGTCTTGACTATCCCCTGCCATATACACTCCTCTAATATTTCTCCAAACTCGAATCCATCACAGTAATAAGCCTCAGAAAGACCTAGGCAGTTATCCCTAGTGAGCCCCCATAAAAAAAACCCATTCTCATTCAATTAAGTGGTATATTATCTTGCTTTCACACAGCTCCATGGCCTCGTACTTCACGAACCAGGAAAGCAGTGAGGTTGAACACGGCCTCTCCATTGCTGTTGCTGCTGCTGTTATTAGGTTGTCTTTGAGGCAATTTTGACTCGCAGTGGCCTCACATGACAGAGTAGAACTACTCCATAGGATATTCCATAAAAGGTGTTTGTTTTTTAAAAACTTCATTTTAATGAACATTTACAGAGATTTTGGATTTTCATTCATTGATTGTTGCACTATTCCATAAGAATTTTAAATAATGTACTTGACTGGCTGGAAGTATGTCAGGAATTTGAATTTCGTCCTGTGGACTGGTTGCAAGTCAGGGTAGGACTGGAAAGAAAAGCTTGAATTTGTGAAGAGGCTAAATTATAGATTTGTTTTAAGGGACCAGTTTTATTGTTTTCCAGTAACAACAGTGACAAGATGTGTGCAGTCACAGTCTAGTTTTAGAAAAGGTAATGCCATTGTGTTACCAATAACTGGTTTGCATATAAGTGCTATTTTGAAATGATGTCATAATTATTATTCTAATGCGAGTAAATATGTCCACCTTTAGATATTCTTATTTTTCCCCCATCATATCCTTCTTAATATACATAAACAGAGCCAAGGTAATTACTTGAATCTGAAGGACTGGCATTCAGCTTTTGTACATTATGTACTGAGAACATAATTTATATGGGGCTGTAAGACTTGTGCAGCAGCAACTGGATCTTTCTGATAATTCTGTTTTTATTTGGGTGATAAACCTTAGTTATTTTATTTTCTTATTTCATGTTATTCTCTTGATAAATGTCTGCTATTAATTTTGAGAGAAAATATTTTACAAATGTAAATGTGAACAGAAATCTATTCTTTTCTAGATTGTTAGAATCTCTGAAAATGGTAAATTTTGTGATGTCCGGTGCCCGTATGATAATATTTTTAAGCACTTTATAGGAATGTGTGCCCATTAATTTAGTGTTCCTTGTAGGTTCTTCTCAAATGACCCAGTACTAACTACTCCACTAATGATTCCACTGCTGATTATGCTTTTAGGTTTTCCAGAGGTGGGTAGAGTGGTGGCTGTTGGGGCTAGAATGCTACATCATTTACTGCCACTGAGTCGGTTTTGGCTCGTAGCAACTCTGGCAGGTTTCTGAGGCTGTAAGTCTTAACCAGAGGAGGACACTGCTCAGCTTTCAGCTGAGACACTGATGATGGTTTTGAAATTCTAAATTTTTTTTCCCCTTTTCACACGGAAGCTTATTCTTTAATCACAAAGTGTTCACTCACAATGATCTCGGCGGAAGCGGTGGAGCTGGGTCAGAGCAGTAGGGAGTGGTGGGGTTCCATCATGGGAGAAGCAGAACAAGGGACCCACAGAAACCCAGGACAGTGGTGTTCCTCTATAGGGCCACAAGGTCAATGTGTAAGCTAAGGGCTTAAGATGCTACAACTGTCCAGGTCTGCAGGCAGAGGGGGCTGGGGGCTCGTTTCTCACTGGGTAGGGTAGGTAGGGGAAACCCTGACCACTTACATGATGCCTTCCTTGGGCTGGCTGTGCCAGACCACCAGCATGGTCTCACCCAAGGTCAATAGGACGGGCACCACAAGGAAGGGGGGCAGATCATGCTGTTGGGGGGGAGTCAGTTAGGGTGTGTCCGGTCGCAGGGCAGGTCCTGAAGTCTTGCTGGTTGACAACCACAAAGAAGCGGTCCACCTCAGCATTTGGCCAGAAACAGTTGAGAGACTACAGGTCACCTGTCTGGTGTACTGGGTGAGCTCTTTGTAGATTCTGATGGTCCTGCCCCAGTCACACCAGAGGTTCTGCCTCAGGGTCTCCATGTCCTTCTGGAACTGCCTGAGGCACTTCTCCCGGATAAAGGGGCTGTACCTGGCATCATGGCAGGCAGTGGTCAACATGTGCAGGTGTACCAGGAGCTACCAGAGGTCACGCTGCAGGAGGCCCATAGCCACAGTGTGCCCCCAGGCCACCACCATGCACCCCGTGGCGAAGACTGAGCGGACCGCAGAGTTGACCTTTTTGTTAGCAGCACAACACCCTGCCGACCACACTGCCAAAGCCAAGAATGCTACATGGTCACTGGTTTCTGATTTACCATGTATGTATGTGCATGTGTGTGTTTGCAGAATTCTGGGTAGGGTAGTGCAAACAGTTAACATGCCTGGTTGGCTGTTAACCAAAAGGTTGGAGATTTGAGTCCATCCGGAACCACCTTGGAAGAAAAGGTTGGTGATCTACTCCTAAAGTCAGCCTGAGAAAACCCTCCAGAGCACCCCTCTGCTCTGACACATGCCATGAATTGGGACTGACTTTATAGCAAGATTTTTTCCCATTCTGTTATTTTCATAATCCAGTTTTAGAACATCTTCATTATCCTAAAAAAAGAAACCTCCTCCCCATCTTTTTGCTACATCCTCCACCCCCAGCCCTTAGCACCCCCTGTTTTGTTCTCTGTCTCTGTAGATTCTCATGTTGAGAACATTTCATACAAACAGAACCATACAATATATGGTCTTCTGTGATTGGATTTAGATTTTTTTCATCAGCATAAGCTCTGCATTTGCTAACGATCATCGTTCTTAGTAAAAATGTGTAATTGTTGACCTGGGTATGGAAATGAACTTGCCTTTCCTACGTTATTTACATCAGGGAGTCAGTCAGTCTGTGGACTTAAAGATACTGGCGACCATGTAAATGACACAGGACCTGGCAGCATTCACTGGATTAGTCAGGTCTCCCCAAGTCAAGCTGCTGATGGTGGCTAACACAACAGCATCTGAAACGGTCTTCCAAGTCATGATGTGGAAGGGGTGGGCCATATCAATCTTTATTTTGGAGCTGCAGTCTCCCATCGTAAAGCAGATTTTGTTATTGTAGAGGGGGCCAGATTTTTCACTTGCATGAAAATCAGACCATTCAGTTTTGTCTCCCTGTCATCATGTTTGAATGAAACCAAGTGATTGCCATCTATAGAGTGGGGTTTATAGAACAGGATGCGATCGGCTGAATTATTATAACAAGGTGTGTGATTATTGCCATAATTTTAAATTATTTTCGATAATAGAAATGTTTTGGGTACAATTCAGATGCCTTTTTGAGTTTATCTAGATGTTCTTAGTAACTCAGCTTTGGTCTTTGTAATAGTTCTTCCTTGAGAGATGAAGAGGAATCCGAGTGCTCGAGTCCCAAGCTGAGCACAATATTAGTGGGATTACTGAGGAGATAAAAAGGTGCTCTCCGTGTGGCAGGTGCTGCTCAATTATATTTGAGCACTTCCCTGGGGGACAAAAGTCAATTATCAACACAGTCGTGTCAGAGAGAAATAGGTCAGCTGCACACATTCTCAGCTAATTTCAGAAAGCTTGAGGCGTGAGTTCGTTTTGGGATATTTTTTGCTCTTTTGATCTCTGTGTGTTTGTGTGCTCTGACAGTTTCTCACTTGGTGGTGGCTGTCATATTTACTTACTTGGATACAATATTAATATTTATTTTGATCTCATAAAATAAAAATGAAAACGAGGTCTTTCACAAACTATGTCATATTTTCATTGTAAGAGTTACATGCCCGATAGATCTTAGATTGTCCTGTCTCTGTAAAGATAAGAAGCCTTGGTGGCATGGTGTTGAAATGCTTGGCTGCTGAGAGGTAGGCTGGTTGAACCTGCCCAAGACTCTGGGGAAGCAGAGACTTGGCAAATGGCCCCCATAAGAATTACAGCTTAGCGAACCCTATAGAGCTGTTGTGCCATTTGGGTAGCTGTGATTCGGAATTGACTTGATAGTACATAAAAACAACATCCCTATGGCTGTCTAGTATTTATAAGTAACCAAGTAAAATGCTCTTTCATGTCTTAATTGAGTACACAAGGGTGAGAAAGTTATTGTAGGTTTTAAAGAGAGAGAGTTGTGTATGTGTAATTTAAATGGTTATGTTGTTAGTTGCCATCTAGTGGACTCTGACTCATGGCTTCATGATAGCCCCCTGGAGTCCACTGTTGTAGCCACTGTGTCTTCTGAGTACCTCCCAACTTCTTAGAGACTCAGCTCCAGCCTTGTAGGGTACAGTGTTCATGTGGTCCCTAGGTTTGATGGACCTGTGTGGTCCATTGGCTGGTTTTTAGCAGTGGACTGTCACAATTTTATCATAGTCTTCATCTAGAAGCCCTGCTGAAACCTGTCTACCATTTGAAATACTGGTGGCAAAGCTCCGAGCATCAAACCACCGAAGTATTATAAGCTGACTGGCAGATGGTGCCTGATTGTTGGGAAGACAGGACAGACAGACAAAACTTAAATATAGACAACTGACCCAAACCAGAAAAACAGATTCCTTGCCTTTTAAGTTCATTCTGAATCACTCACTGCCATTGAATTGATTTTGACTCCTGCTAACTCTTCACCCAGCTTCTGAGGCTATCGTCATGCATGGAAAGAGATTGCCTATCTTCCTCTCTCAGATTTGCCGGTTGGAGTTGAATCATTGGATTCCTGCAGCCTTTGCTTCACACAGCTCGCTGTGGACTGTGCCACCAGAGCTCCCCCTAATTCTGAGTAGAACTGCCGTACAGTTTCTAAGAGTGTCAGTCTTTGAGGAAGCTGACTGCCATGTTGCTCTACAAGGAACAGCTAACCCAAGAGGTTCAGATGACTGACTCTTGCGTTAGCAACCAAATGCTCTCACTGGTATTACCACCACTTTACAAATATATTTTAAACATCCATCAGGACCTCAACGTCCTGCCAAACTGTGGCCTTATTTAAAACACCAGGAACAGTAACAAGAAACTAGTTTCCTAAACTAAAAGGGAAACAAGCTGTGCAGAATGAGGGATGTCAGTGGAGGCTGACCCAGATGCATGGGGTGAGGGTGGGAGCCTTGACCTTGGAGGGAAAGAAAGGCTGGTCGTGGTGACTCTTGTCTTTTCAAATGGACTGCCTCTACTCTTTTTCCTCCAGTGTCTGCAATACAGCCAATTTCAAGAGGCTTTAAGGATCAGCCTACTTAAAAAAAATATAAAGATGCCAAGGAGTCTTAAAATGCTCTATTCATACATATATTATTGTAAAATATGCTCATTTTGCAATTGTAGAAGACAACAAAACACTTTCCCAAACATATCATTTCCTTGGATCTACTTACCCTTCCAAGCCAGTGGACCTCCACTGATTCACCATTAAAAAATTATTTGTCTTTGCTACTCCCATTTTGACTCTGATAAAGAAGTTCCCCTTTCCCTTTGACCACAAACACAGACACAGTTTTCTTGAGTTTTGCTGGTTTGAAATGGTTAGTAAACCAGAACCTGTGGCTGGGGCCTGCCTTAGATTGGTGATTTGACCACTTCTGCTAGTGAGTCTGGGGTCAGAACTTCCCAGATGGACAGCATGGCTGAGAATGGGCTGGACCAGTTCTCTGTGGAATTTTGGAAACTCATGGTGGATGGAAAGGAAAAAGGAACCCGTGGGAGCAGTGACCTGATAGTCACTCAAGGAAGGACCCGCCTGTGGATCCAGGCAAGATGGCATGACTGTTATCCTTCTCATTCCTCCTCTACCATATGTTTCATCCACATCAGGGTTCAGAGGAGATCTTGTGGGCTGCTTTGGGAGCTTGTCTCCTGTGACATTGATTATTTCATGTGAAAATATGTACCTAATTTCAGTACCGAACTGAAAAGTGAATTTCTGGGACACCACCCACATATTAAGACACAGTAGTTCTCAAGGGCTCAGTTTTTCCATCTGCAAAATGAGAGTGAGAACCAAGTGATGCTTAAGGCTCCTTCAAGTCTCTAAAATTATAGGACTTCGTGTGTGTATCAGCAGGTGTATAGTAAATACATTCACTCTGGTGGAAAAAACTGTACTTTGTAGTTTTTGTAGGAATCCTATGCCACTTGGCTGTTGGATACACTTAAAGTAAGATCATTAAGCAGCAAATATTACTGAAAATTTCAGATGAGGATATACTTTTTAGAATGCTGCAAAGAGGTGATGTGGAGGAGTTCACGGGAGGAAAGATAATTTGGGATCTGACTGGAGTTTCTCTCTTCCAAGCATATGATAGGATGTGCCAAGAAGAGTGGGCTGTCAAGAATGAAGTATTTGTGAAATGTGGTGAGATGATTCTCAGAGAGTCACCCTGCAAGCTATTAAGGGGAAGTCTGCTGAGAAGTAGTGACGCTCCACTCATATGATTATTACAGCCACCAGGAAGAGCAAGTAGCTAATGGGGCTTTAAAGGTATAATAAAGAATAACAAGATTTGCCTTTTTGTAGATTTGTTGAAGGTGAGTGGAACCACAAGATTGATTTTCTTCTTTTGAAACCACTGTGTTAGAGGCTCTCTGCACTGGTTTTCCTGTTTATCGGGTTTCTCATGGACATGACATTCTGCAGACATCCTTCAGCCTGGCTCCCCAAGTTTCAGTAGTACAAAAGATGAATTCCTGTTTTTCACAGAGCCTGCTTCATAAGTAGGGAGCTCTGGTGTCCTAATGGTAAGAAGTTGTGCTGTAATCTGAAAGGCATGGGATTCAAATCCATGAGGTCCATGAGTGAAGGATAGGCAATCTCCTCCCATGCGATTTACTGCCTTCAAAAACCTGCTGGAGGGCCAGCTGTGTGTCAGTTCCGACTTGACAGCACATAAAAACAACAGCAACAGCTTCATAAGTAGACCAATAAATATTTCTTCTTTTTCTTTTATTGTGATTTGAGTCAAAGTTTACAAAGCATCATGTTCTTTAAATCAACCATTCATACGTATTTTGTTCCATAACATTACAGTATCCACATGACTGGTCATCTCCTTAATCCATATTGTCTTTCCCTTCACTTAATAAGTGTTCATTATGTATTTATTAATTTTCTACTTCTGTATATCCTTCATTTGTTCTTTCCTGATATTTAGACTAGAATGTTTCTATCTATACATAAACCTTTCTTTAGCTTTTTATAATGGTGGCCTTATACAATATTTGTCATATTATGCTGACTTATTTTACTCAGCATAATGTTTTCTCTGTCCCTGCATGTTGTGCAGTGTTCCACAAATTCGTCAATATTTTTCAGGTTGCATAATTTGTAGTGTCAGTGTTTCAGAGTTTATCTGTTCATTCATTGGTGGACACTTGGATTATTTTCATCTCTGTGCTGTTGTGAGTAATGCTGCAGTAAACATGGGTGTGCATGTATCTGTTCATATTGAAGCTCTTACTTGTTTAGGATGTATGCCTAGTGGGACCAGTGGGTATTTTTACAGTAACGTATCTTACGTTTTCAAGTTGCCTGCATAAACTGAGCACTTGACCATCCTATATATTATCGTGATCTTCTTTGGAAATGAGTTAAGTTAGACTGTGAATAAATCAAACACAACAAAGAACTAAAATTTATTACAATGATTAAAATTAATTAGAGACTCAAGAGTATGACAGTCTGTTGAGTACACAAAATACATATGAATGATGAATTGAGCGTTGTGATTCTGACCGAAAGATCAGTGATTCAAACCACCAGCACTCTCGATGACAAGCTGTGGCAGTCTGCTTCCTAAAGAGTTACGATATTGGAAACCCATGGGCAGTGTCGCTCTGTCCTGTAGGTTTGCTGTGAGTCAGAATTTCCTTGATAGCTTTGAGTTACCTACCAGAGTTGTTGTTGTTAGGTGCCATTGAGTTGAGTATCACTCATAGTGACCCTGTGAACAGGTGACCTGAACCCTGCCCTATCCTGTGCCATCCTCATCATCTTTGACACAGTCAAGTCCATTGCTGAAGTCACTGAGTCAATCTATTTCAGGGCAAGGGGTATTCCTCTCCTTCTCTAGCCCTCTGTCTTTCCAAGCATGATTTCCCTTCCCAAGAAGTAACCTCATCTAGCCACATGTTCAAAGTTCAAAAAATGACGCTTTACTGTCTTTGCCTCCAAGGAGCACTCAGGCTGCAAGTTCCCCAAAGCATATTTGTTTATTCTTTTGGCAGCCTGTGGGATGTTCACCATTCTTCTTTAGCACACAACTCAAAGGCATCAGTTCTTCTCTTGTTATCCTTATTTATTGTCTAGCTCTCTGATAGGTAACAGGTGATTGAGAAGACTATTGTCCGAATCAGGCACACTTTAGTCTTCAAACTGACATCATTGCTCTTCAGCATTTTGGAGAGATCCCTGACAGTGAACTTGCCCAATGCAGTATGTCTCCTGATTTTCTGACTACTGGTACCAAGTGTGTTGATTGTTGATCCAAGAAAGGTTAAATCATTAAGCGTGTCAGTCCTTTCTCCATCTATGATAAGGTTGACTGTTAGTCCTGTGGTGAGGACCTCTGTTCTTGATATTGAGATGTAATCTGTACTGAAAGCTGTAATTCTTGATCTTTTACAGCAACTATACTAAAGAGCAAGAGAAAGAATAAGATTTATAGTGCCCAAAGATAAAAATAAGCTCATTGTTCAGGAAAAGCACAAATAGTTTTTACAGAGATCAGAGAGAAATTTTTTCCATAGTCTCATCAAGTTGACTGCGTGTAGGATAGAAGATTACACCTTGAAGTGATCACTTATCTTAATTCTAGAATCGTTTCTGATCCTTCAATATGTAGATAATACTCTTATCATGCTGGAGCAGTTTAGTATAAGCTGTTATATGCACAACATTGCTCTATGATTCTCAAGCCAGGCTGCATATTATATTTGACAGTAGTGTATGGCTCTATTCCAAGTGATTGGTCTTTCAAGGACCCTGGCTGGTGGGTTGGCTCTGCCACTCTCAGAACATAGCTTCCATCTTTGGGTCCAAGGTGACTGCTATAATCGTCACCATTTTCTTGGCACTCAAAGGAAAAAGAAAGGAATAAATAGCTTCCTTTTTAAGTTGATGATCCCGAGGTTAAACATTTTCTACTTATAAAGGATTGGCCTGAACTTTGGTCATAAGACTACATCTGGCTTCAAAGGAGGCTAAGAAATAGTCTCCAACCAATAAGCCTAAAAATTGGGGCAGCTGTATTTCTGGAAATAAGGAGAGAATAGTATTTGGGCCAGATTGGTGAACTCTGCCTCATCACAAAAATGGTTTTCTGTGTTTTATTTGAATATAGACGCTCTTCCTTCAAATGAAACTGCAGATGGCATCCTTGGAAATCAACATGATTGGAGGTGCTTCGACTGATGGGAAGGAAAAGTGGTACTTAGCCGAACCATCCTCCCAATTCCCTCCCATCATTTGCAGTAGTCCTAGATGTACATGCCTTCAAGAAATTGAGGACGCCATGGAGCTCAGCGTGAAAATTACTGATATAACTGAACTGAGGATTGGTGTATGCTTTTGACCATCTTAAAAAAAAATCTTCACAGAAGACCTTTGAAATGATACTGAATAGTGGAATTAAATAGTCTTTGCAGTCAGTTCTCTCTCTGGAAGCCATCTCAAATGTTCCCACTTCGCTACATCTCTCCAGCCACTACCTTAGTTTTTAGTGTCAATTATCATCTCCTCTATCTGATAGAGTCCAAGAGACTCCCAGCTTCCATTTATTACCAGATCCCTTCCCCACATGGCTGCTTGATTTGTCAGGTCATGTAATTATCCTTCTTAAAATCTTCTGATAGTTTGCCATCATTCTTTTAAAAAATCCAGATTCCTTGTTGTGTCCTACAAGGCTCCAGAAGCATTTAATCTGCCTAAATTTCTTACTTCTTCAGCACTCTAACTCCCTCATGGCTGGCCAGCTTTATAACCTCTGGATAAGCCAAGGTTAACCCCATGTCTGGACACTTGTACTTGTCCTCTTCTCTCTGAATGCTTCCCCAGAACCTCTTTACATAGTTGACTCCTTACTCCACCAAGCTTAGTCCGATCATTGCATTGCTAGTGTTGCATCCAAGGTGCTTCTTAGAGGCAAGGATTGTGAAACTTGATCTCTCATTCTTTGGGCATGTTATCAGCAGGGGCCAACCTTTGGAAAAAGACATCATGCTGGTGAAACTGGAAGGCCAGAGAAAGAGAGGAAGACTTTCAACAAGGTGACTGACACGGGGACTGTACCAATGGCAAAGATCGTGAGAATGGTGCAAGAGAGGACAAGGTTCAGGTCTGCTGTTCCTAGGGTCACTGTGAGTCTTCCTGATGACACCTGACAACAAAGAGCTGGAGTTAGAACACCAAAAAAGGAAGAACACTCTCAGCATTTCTCAAGCAGAAAGAATGGGAGCACAAATTCAAGCCTCAAGATGAAGCACTGAAGAATTGGATGGTGCAGGAGGCATTAAAAGATAAAAGGAAAAAAAAGGAAAAAAAAAAAAAGATAGAAGGAAGACAGAGTTAGTTTACCAAAAAGAACTGGTTAACGCTGAACGATTTCTGGAAGTAGCATATGACCAAGAGCCAGTGGTAAACACACAATCTTACTTGTTCTCATTTGGACACTCTACCCTGGATTTATTTTAGGACAGTTTCTGGCATTCGAGTCACCATCTGAGAAGCTTCTTGGTCAACACAGACTGACTTCAGGCTGTAAATTGCCTTGTGCTTGAAGCTTTGGATGTCCTGGTTCCTCTAGACCTAACCCAGCTTTGCGTGGTTACTACCTCACTGGGGCTGAAACCTCAGTTGGCCAACTAAGGCATTAACTATGGACTTAGAGCTAGGGTAAAGCTAAGCTGGTGACTGTGTGTCTAGCTGGAGGATTTTGACAGTGGGTATACAAGGGCAAGCTGGTAATCTGACCTATTTGGATCAGACAGCCCAGAGGTCAAATGTAGGAAAATCTGCGAAGCGAGCTGGAGGCTGTGAACATTGCCTGTGTGCCCTGCATCTGTGAGCACTTCACCTGGAATGCTTTTCTCCTCTCCCCTCAGCCTTTGCTGGTGAACTCCTACTCCTTTTCTCCAGGACTGCGTAAATGTCACATCTTCTGTAAAGTCTTCTCCCACCCACCCCCCACCCGGCAGAATTAGTTTCTTCCTCCCTGAGTACATTGTGCATTCGGAGCACTTCTCACATTGTTTTGAAATAATATGCTTACAGGTTTCTCCCATTGACAATGAGCCCTTCAAGGACTTGGGTTGTATCTTAATTTTCTTCAGAAAGACAGCTCAACAGAGCTGTTAATAGAATATGCTTTGGAATCTGGCAGATGGGAGTATAAATCTGTTCTTCATCATTTTCTATTTTTAGGACCTTGGGCAAGTAATGGGGAGCTCTGGTGGCGTGCAGAGTTGCATTGTGTGTGTCTGACGGTTGGAATCCATCAGTAGCTCTGCAGGAGAAAGATGGACAGTCTCCTTTCATTATTATTTACAGCCTCAGAATTCTGATGGAAAATATCTGTAAGCGGGAACTGCCTTGATGTCAGTGAGGTTTTTGGAGTTCCTTCAGTGGATTTTCAGAGGTACTAAATTGTAAGGGAGGAAATTGCCCATCTTTCCCCATGGAACAGCTGGCAGACTTGAACCTTGGGCCTTTGGATTGGCAGTGCAACTCCTTACTACTCAGCCACCAGAGTTCCCTCTGCTTTGAGTGAGTAAGTAAAAATATCCCTGAAACTCAGTTTCTTCATCTTTAAAATGAGAGATAACAATACTTATTTCACAAAACAACTATGAGATACCATCACACCCCAGTAACAAAAGGAAAATTTAGCAGAACAGCAAACAACCAATGCTGGCGAGGTTGTGGAGAAACAGGAACCCTTATTCACTGTTTTTGGTAGTGTAAAATGGTGCAACCACTATGGAAGGAAGTATGGCACTTTCTCAAAAAGTTGGAAATAGAAATACCTATAGACCCAGCAATCCCACTACTGGGTATATACCCTAAAGAAACCAGAACTGCCACCCAAGCAGTTATATGCACACCCATGCTGCTTTGTTCACAATAGCAAAGAGTTAGAAGTAACCCAAGTTTCCATCAACAAACGAATGGATAGAGAAGCTGTGGTATAATCACACAATGGAATATGTAACATTGAAAAATAAAGAACTCATGAAATATTATACAAAATGGGTGACCCTGGAGGACATTAGGCTGAGTGAATTATCTCAGTCACAAAAGGACAAATTCTGCACAATGCCACTGTAATAAAATAGGACTGACATCAAGTTTGGGAGAAAACTAAGAAAAGAGGGGATAAACAATGAACCCTGCATTGAAACAGATGAGGATGAGAACTGTTTAAAAGGGATTTATGATTAGGTATTATTTGCATGACAAGAGTTCAGAATAAGAGCTACATAGTAAAAGTGGACTGGGGTGGTGATTATATAACAATGAGAGAATTTTTTTTTTCTTTTCAAAGAGAAAAGTGAACTGGGGGGTTGGGCAGGGAGGAAAATGTGCAACAATGAATGAATGGAAATCCAAGTTCTCTATAATATTTCTTTAAAATAAAAAGAAAATAAATAAAACCAACCCCCCCGTACCTATTTCGTAGGGGGTATTAGAATTTTAATAAATGAGATAGTCTTTTATAAGATGAAAACGATTTTGTTTTAAGCCAAGACCTTCTGTACCTCTTTTGATCACTAAGTATCTGAGAGCTGGACAATGAATACAGATGACAGAAGAATTATTGATGCCTTTGAACTGTGGTGTTGGAGAAGAGTGCTTAATAAGGACTGCCAAAAGAATAAATATGTCTTGGAGAAAGTGGAGCCAGCATGCTCCTTGGAGGCAAAAATGATAAAGCTTTGTATCACATACTTTAGGTATGTTGCTAGGAGAGGCTATTCCTTGGAGAGGGATATCATGCGTGGGAAGGTGGAGGGTTGGCGAAAGAGAGGAAGACCCTCAGTTAGAGAGATTGACCCAGTGACTGCTGCAGTGGGCTCTAGTGTGTCAGAAATTGTGAGGACAGCACAGGATAGGACAGTTCAAATCATGTTATTCATGGGGTCTCTGTGGGTAGCACGAGTCTTGGCGGCACCTGACAACAAGAACAATGACAAAAACAACAACAACAGTTGTAGCCATTCTGCTTTTTAAATGCCACTTTCTTTTGTTAGGAGGTGCAGACAAAGAATAGGGGAGAGAGGAACTAAAAGCTGAAATTTCATAGCCTCTGCCATTCTTGTATGTTTCTTAAAGATACTTCAGTATGTCCTTTGCCATTCCCTATCACTCCTCTCTGAGAGAGACTTCACCCTGATTCATAAGGAAAAGGGGATGGTGTATTCTCTCAGCTACTTCCTGCTGAAAAGGGAGGCTGTGGGTTTCAGGGTGAAGATCTTCTCTCACTACTCTAAAGGGCCCCTTTGGTAATAGAAAACACATAAACTATTGCGGAGATTGATTTTGGAATTTAGATGTACTATTATCAATTGTACCACGACCCCTTCTGAAACCAGCCTGGGCTTCTGG